>NC_041388.1:428854259-428922614 GCF_002162155.2 Triticum dicoccoides
GAAGATGATGATGAAAAGAAGAAGAAAAAGAAGAAGAAGAAGAAGAAGAAGAAGAAGAAGAAGAAGAAGAAGAAGAAGAAGAAGAAGAAGAAGAAGAAGAAGAAGAAGAAGAAGAAGAAGAAGAAGAAGAAGAAGAAAAGAGGGAGGAGGAGAAGTTTAGTTTAGGTTTATATTTAGTCCAGTTTAGTTTTAGGATTAGTTTAGTTTATGTTTTGTTTAGTTTAGTTTTAGTTTTAGTTTAGTTTTAGCAAAAGAAGAAGAAGAAGAAGAAGAGTTTAGGTTTTTTTTTGTTTTCTAGGTTTAGTTAGTGTAGTTTAGGTTTAGATTAGGTTCTTTTCTGTTTTTTGGTTTAGGTTTATATTTAGTTTAGTTTAGGTTTAGTTAAGAAGAAAGATGAAAGATGAAAATAAGAAAATAAGAAGAAGAAGGAGAATAAGAGGCGGAAGAAGAATAGAGGAGGTTAGGGGTGCGTCGGCACCGATGGAACCGGGACGAGGATCGCTGGTCGCCAAGGGGTCGGGGGTTGGGGCAAAGGGTCGAGGATCGAGGGGCGAGGGGTCCATGGTCGAGGATCTTCCGGCCCGAGTGCTGACCAACTGGTGTCGTAGCTTAATATGAGGACGTCCTAGAGCTGAAGGTCATGAGAGAGGGTGAACTACTACCATCCGTGTGCGAAGAACAGATGGAAGCAGTTCGCCCGCGTTGATGACCTTCAGCTCGGGCACGTCTGCATCTTAAGCTATGAAAACAGCCGCACCGTGCTCACAGTGAAGGTGTTCGACAGGACCACTGAGGGGTTGATGGTCAAGGATTGCCGATGGGTCAAGGGTGGAGGGTCGCCGAGGGGTCAGGGGTTGAGGGTCATCGAGGGGTCAAGGGGTCGAGGGTTGCCGTGGGGTCGAGGGGTCGAGGATTGCCGAGGATTAAAAGCCAAGTGTTGAAACTTGAAACACCCAAACTAACTCATGACAAAAAATCAAAGCGTAGAAAGAGAAACCAAAGACGAAACAATACGTAGTGAGAGGTTGTGCAACTAGGATGATATTCTGTAACAGCTTTCTTAACGAATTTGAGAGGATGATGGTGAAGAACTCGAAAGCCATTGGTGTCTTTCGACTTCTTCGCCATCATCGTCTCCAATTCATTAAAAAAGCTGGTATAGAAAAATCATCCTAGTTGCACAACCTCTCACTATGTACTATTTCGTCTTTCGTTTCTCTTTCTACGCCCTGCTTTATTGTCAATTTAGTTGTTTGAAGTTTCAAACCTTGGCTTTTAATCCTCATCGCCGAGGGGTCGAGGGTTGCCGAGGGGTCCAGGGGACAAGGGGCGAGGGGTCGATGGTCGAGGATCTTTTGTCATGAGTCAGTTTGGTTGTTTGAAGTTTCAAAATTGACAAACTAGATTAACTGATGAATATACATGCTGATGGACCTATCTTTACCTATTATCTGATGAGTTAATATACATTTTATTATTCATGTCGGTATTCAATTTTTTTATGTTGTACTAATTTTGTTTACTCTTCTGTCATGATAAGTGTTGAAAGATGGTGGGCGCTAGTCCTCAGCATGGTGGGAGTGGTACTTCCATTCCACCCGTACCTCTCTGGAGAGCGTTGTACGAGGGCATGGCTTCACCAGTGGGCGTTTCTTCGTCGGCGTCGTTGCCCACCGGGAGAGGAGGTCGAGGAGGGAGGAAGAGAGGAGGTCGGGGAGGACGTGGCCGCGAGAGAGGTAGGCAGGCTCCTACGCTTTCCTCGCCGCCACCCCCAGCCGAGTCACCCGAGCACATGACTGATAGGGGCCATGTCTGAGGAGGAGGCTACGTGGACTCTGGTCCACGAGCCTCGGGTTGATGGGACCTTGACCCACGAGACTCCGGTGCACGAGCCTCGGGTCGAAGGGCCATTGGCCCACAAGACTTCGGGCAGGACACTTGGGCCCACATGACTCCGGCCCAGGCTACGTCCGAGGAGATGTCCGGATGGGGTACCTGGCAGATCCGCCTGAGGGGTCGAGTGGCCATGCCGATGGTGGCGGGCATCAGATTTCTGATAGCAGCGATGACGAGGTGGTTGAGGGGGGAACCGTCTACCAGCGTGGTAGTACACGGCTCCCGTCCGTGTCGGCGACCCACGAGCAGAGGTGGTTGATTTGGCCTGATGGGACGAGGTAAGTGCATTTACTCTTTTTGTACCTTTTGCCATCATGTTTTTTCAACTATCTAATGCGTTGGCCTTCTCATACTGTAGGGGTCGGGACCACCCTCAGGATATCCGCAGGACCAACCAAGTCCTTGGTTTCCTTTACTAGCAAAACTTCCCGGGGTGGGTCATGTTGCCCGGTGAGGGTCAGCTTCCAGAGCTAGGATTGACCTGGGAGCACTACTTGGCTGCCCCGACCCCGCCGGTGGAGTTTATCGACGGTGTCTTATGCCGCACGAGGGCCGACATGGTGATCAAAATGTTTTGGTTAAATTTTCCTTTACACAATTAAAAATCTTCGAATAAGCTTAGTTATTGTACTAATCAATGTTGTCTCATTTGATTGCACACCTTCTCCAGGTGGATGTGGGATACGAGGAGGCCTGTGCATGGGTTATCGATGCCGAGTGCAGGCGCCTACTACAAAACTTACGGCACGAGGATCGGGTGCAGGCTGTTCGAGACTACGTTGCCTCGTGTGGTGTTCGGAAGCCCAAGAAGAAGTGCCGCGGAAAGTTTCTGAAGAAGGAGGAGTACATGACGGTAATTGCCTATATTCTTAAGGCCTTGTTCTTAGTTTCGTTGATTTGATTCGTAAGTGTAGCGCTCAAGTTTCTCTTTACTGACTTGGGTGCCCCGAGATGGTGTGCGGATAAGATGGATTGTTGGGTGGCGTTGGTGGATGAGTGGTGCTCAGACGCATGGCGGTTTCGTCCACAAAGGTGCCAAGGACAAGCGTGCCCAAATGAGAGGTGTGCCACACCATCAAGGCAGCGCCAACTTATATCAATACTGGCGGAACTGGGTATGTGGTTTGCTTCATGATTCATGCAATTTATTCTGTCATGCTAGCTTGAGCCCTTTAATTACTAATACTATGTTCCTCTCTTTTAGGCAGGATACAATATGGCACCGGTGCTAGAGGTGTTCGACCTCTATGCCATGGCCCATACTACCCCGTTCAAGAAGGCCAAGGCATTCTCTGCGTCTGACCTCGATCATCCAGAGAACTTCACCAACATCTCCTCCCACAACAAGCTCGTGAAAGTGCAGAGATGAGAGGAAGGCGAGGAAAGGGGAGGACTTTAACATGAGCGGGTCGTTTGATCCAGAGCTAGTGATGATATCTGGTGCCGGGAGGTCCCATGGCTCGATAGCCATTGGAGATGGACTTATCCATTGTCCTCGCACTCTCCTGGAGATCAAGGCGCACCAGACGAGCTCATATCCTGAGATAAGGCCTCGTCCACGGCCAATCGAGCTCGCCTTCCAGGTTAGTTATACAAACTCAGATTTCTTTCAAGCATTACATTGTGTGTGCAGCCATCGATGATTACAATGCTAACGAGGAGTGCTGTTGCAGGCTGCTTTTCAGACTAAAAGAGATAGAACCCAGGCGCTTCTGGTGGAGAGGGACCAGCAGGCGGCGAAGCAGTAGCGGGAGTTGGAGGAGAAGACGACAAGGTTGGTTGAGGAGGAGAGGGCACGGACTGACATGCATAACCGGGCCATGTACGAGCTCCTCATGGTAAGTTTCGTTTGCATATTAGCCAAATCATGCACGTAATGTTCGTTTCCTTACTAACTAGTATGACTGACCCATGGAAACCAAATGTGCAGTCTGTGTGCCAGAAGGCCGGTCAGACCCCTCTGCCGATGCCAGAGATTGCTCCGGGGACCACGGTGAGTTTAATTTGAATGGGAATTAGTTACTAGTATTAACATTTAAGTGTTGTCATGCTAACGAGAAATTGCAAATGATCTTTGGTGCAGCGTACCTCCAGACAAGCATCACACGATCCTTCTCCAGGTGGTGGCCCCTCCACGAGCAACGCCGGTGCTTCACCTCTGTGACGACGGTAAGTTTTCTCTAGTGTTCTGCTTACCAAATGCATACAGACCTAGACTTAGCTTTATTTCCTCTAAAATGCTTACCATAATGACCTAGACTTAGCTTATCTTCCTCCAAAATGACATAATTAGCTTACTTAGCTCCAAACTGATATATACTTAGCTTTGTTTCATCCAAAATGACCTAAGTTAGCTCTAATATGCTAAGTTATCTCTAATATGCTTAGTTACCTATGTTTGCTCAATAATGACATACACTTAGCTTACTTATGAAAAAATGGCATAATTCGCTTATATAGGTTTGAAATGGCATGACAACCTTGGTAACCTCATATATGTCATATAGTTAGCTTATTTTCCTCGAAATGACATAATAAGCTTAATTAGCTCCAAAATGATCAATTTTACCTAAGTTAGCTCCAAAATGACATAAGTTAGCTCTAAAATGCTAAATTAGCTCTAATATGCTTAGTTACCTAGGTTAGCTCAATCAAGACATATACTTAGCTTACTTATGTCAAAAATGACATAATATGCTTAGTTAACTCAAAAATGGCACAATTGGCTAGGTTAGCTCCAAAATGACCCATTTTACCTATGTTAGCTCCAATATGATCCATTTTACCTACGTTAGCTCCAAAATGACCAAGTTTACCTAGGTTAGCTCCAATATAATCCATTTTAGCTAGGTTAGCTCCAAAATGACCCATTTTACCTAAGTTAGCTCAAAAATGGCATAATTACTTATGTTAGCACAAAAATGACATATACTTACCTTTTTTCCTCCAAATTGACACAATAAGCTTAGTTAGCTAAAAAATGGCATAATTACCTATGTAATCTCTAAAATGACACAAATAAGGAATAAGAAGAAGAAAAACAAGGAAGAGGAGAAAAAGAAAGAATGGAAGAAGAAAGAGAAGAAAAAGAAAGAATAAAAGAAGATGAATGAGAAGGGAAAGGGTAAAAACCCTCTTCTTGTTCTTGTTCTTCTTCTAGTCTTCTTCTTCTTCTTCTCCAAAATGACCTAATTTAGCTCTAATATGCTTAGTTACCTAGGTTAGCTCAATAATGACATATACTAAGCTGCTTTATATAAAAAAATGGCATAATATGCTTAGTTCACTCAAAAATGGCACAATTAGCAAGGTTAGCTCCATTTTACCTAAGTATGCTTTCTTCTTCTTCTTCTTCTAACTTTCTTGTTTCCCATTTTGCAAATTTCATTCACTTCATGGAAGCTTGCATGGATGGAGTGCTTGTTTCCCCTTTTTGCTTTTCTTTTGTATCGAAGAACAATGTGGAACTTGTTATATGGATGCATGGAACTATGTGTTGGATGAACAATGTGAAACTATTGTAATATGTATGGATGAAACTATGTGTTCGTTATGTATGTATGATGAAACTTGTGTGTTTGATACATCATATGTCTATTGTGTGTGTGTGTGTCTATATATATATATATATATATATATATATATATATATATATATAGAGAGAGAGAGAGAGAGAGGGTAGCACTATTCTAATCCTGGAATCAAAATAACTATTTGAATCACGGCTGGCCCTATAAGGAGCCGTCGAGATGCTCCCGAACTCAGAAATTTCCACCGAATAGAAAAAGAAAAAAAATCACCACCACCCCCGCTTACCTTATCCACACTCCCACGTCCCCATTCTCCCGCGGATCCTCCCCGCCGCCGACGCACTTCCATCTCCCCCAGCCGCCGCTGCCGCGGTTCCTCTCCGGCCGCCGCTGCTGTGGTTCCTCCGCCGCCCCTTCCCTTCGCCCACCTTCCCGCAACCTCTCTCAACCCTCCCAACAACCCGCCAGCCAACCTCCGGCTGCCGCCCACCCGCCGGCTTGCCGCCGCCCCATCTCCTAAGGGCGCACCGCCGCCCCTGCCTCCTCCTAAGGGCGCTTCCTCCTAGCGTGCTGCCGCCCCAACTACTTCCGGTTCGAGGCCACCGCACCACCTTCTTCCGGCGCGTGGCACCCGATCCAGACGCGCTCCACCCGCCCACCCGGTCCCCGCGCTCTTCCCGCCGGCTCCCTCCGGTCCAGATGCGCCTCCCACTACCGCCCGAGGCCACCGAGCCCCACCCCGTAGCCATCCTCGACCCCTGTCCCTGCCGCGCCCGTCGGCGAGGTTAACGGTGAGATCCCTCCACGTCCTCTATACTCCACCTCCTTAATTTTCCTTGGATTTGATCTTAAAGAATGGGGCAGTAGCTCCGGTGGCTTCTCTTCAGTCCATGAACGAGGTTGCTCATGGCACGCACGAGCTGGGGAGGCTGCAGTTTTGCGGCGCGTACACACAGTTCGTCGTTGGCCTGTGGCATCATGCTGGTCAGCGACCAACGGAGCTGGCCTGAGGCGTGGTCTTGCTCGCCGGCGCTAGGCGCAACTCGGCTGGAAGGAAGAAGGAGCCTGTGAAGTTCGGCCGGTGAGCCTATGCAGTCCGACGGCGCATTTGTGCTTGTGTCCTGTTCACGGGCGTAGCGTGTGTCATGGTTGTGTGCACACGACAGCCACATGGTGTTAAGAGAAGCCAAGCTAGAAGCATAAGGCAATACCTTCATACGCGTGTGCACGCAAGAAAGACACAGAGAAGTTCAGGCAATGTGATGATGCAGGAGCGGCACCATCAATGGCAACTCGAGTAAATTTCTCATGGTCATTCGAATAAAAAATGGCAGTGACTTCGCGGTGGCCGGCGTCTAGAATGCTTGGTCCAAACTAAAGTCTGAGTGTTGCTAGGCACATTCGGATTAATACATTTACACTTTTCTTTAGGAAGATATTTGTAAGTCTGAACATGGTGTTCCTTTCTCTTCAGGAAGGTATTTGCTTTAAAAAGAATACATCACGTCAGTCCAATTGTATTCTTCTTCAGTTAAGAAAGATGAAGTGCACTAACATATGTAGGCCTGGGATGCATCCATGTATAATTGTATTAAAAAAAGGAAGGATCAGTCGGTGGATGAGAAGTTCAAGTTTAACTCTCCTCTACTGACACTTTGATTTTTATTTGAGTGTTGCTATACACACGACATACATTGGATGATTTGTGCACGATCGTACTGATCCAACTGTACATGCGGTAGACCAAGTGGAGACCGTCCGGCTGCGATGTATCGACTGCTTAGTAGTTCCGTTTTTATTTCCAAGTATTCAGTTTTTAGATGTTCTACTACAGTCTCTGAACAAAATCTGATATTGTTTCACCCGCTGATCCTTTTTACAGTCCTTGATCAGCAATCACAATTTAATTTTTACTATTTCTACATTACACAAAAAAATAGAGCATAGAAGCTCAAAATTTGAAGCAAAAAAGCGAGCATTTCTTGAAGACAAAAGATGTGGATGCGAAGTTCATATTCTCTGCCGCAAATAGTTCAAAATATTCGCTTACGGGAAAACACACACATTGGCTATCCAAAAAGTAAAGAGAAGAACACGCAAAAAAATCATGAAGCTCAAATTTTAAAAATAGAGAAGTCTGAAGTTAATTAAAAAAATCTTTGTTTCTAAAAAATAAAATAAAAAGTTTAGATTTAAATAGCAGAGCAGTTGGATGTTTATTAAACCACTCCCAGCAAAAACAAAAACTAAGAAGTTCAATTTTAAATAATAGAATAGTTCGATGTATATTAAAAACTCAGATTTTCTCGTTACTAAAAGAATAAAACCAAGAGATCAATGTATATAAAAACTCACTTTTTCCTCATTACTAAAGAATAAACACAAAGAACTTCAATTTATAACAGTAGAGTGGTTTAATCTTTTTTACAAAACTCATATTTCTCCCGTTACTAAAGAATAAGCCAAGAAGTTCAATCAAAAATAACTTAGTAGTTTAAAATATATATACCAACGAGAAAATAAGCGTCACCTAGATAATATTAACTCTAGAAGTTTAAATTTAATACATTGGAGAGTTCAAAGAAAATGTTATTGGTGTAAAATAACTCATGGATTTTTTTGTTCTTGAAAAAATATAACTAAAAAGTTCGAATTAAAATAACTCCAATTTTCACATTTCTAAAAATACACAATGAAGTTCAAATAAAAAAGGTAGAGCAGTTCGATGTCTATTAAAAAATCAGATATTTTCACGTAACCGAGAGAAGTTCAGATTGATAACTGTGAGAAGGTCACGTACTACACGGTGTGCATTTTGTATAAAAAAAGAATGAAAAAGGAAAGGCTGGAAGTTTTTGTTGCTAGAAGTCAAGTGCTCGGCACGAGAAAATTCAAAAACTCGTGTGGGAGAGGTTGAACCAAAATATGTGACAAAAGTTCAAGGTGAAAACAGTGGAAAGTTCAACTACTACATGAAATGCGTTTCAGATAAGAATATAAGAATAGAAACCAAGAAGCCTAAAAGGTTTGTTGAAAGAAGTTCAAGTACTTTGTCTGGGGAAGTTCAAAAATTCTTGCGAGAGAGGTTCACCATATATTTCCGTGTTCGAAAACACACACAAAAAATGCGTTTTAAAATAATTCTCTCAATCCACAAAGAAGTTTCAGTTATTATTTGGGAGCAATTTGATTTTAGAAAAAAAATTAAAATTATAAAAATGGAAAATTTTCATGTACTATATGGTGTGTGTTTAATATGAGAAAAATGAATTAAAAGGCAAGGTCCAAATTTTTAAAGAAAACTCAGATTTTCCTCGTTATAGAAAACTCAGATTTTCCTTATTATTAAAGAATGGAAACAAGAAGTTCAAAAATTAAATAACAAGAAGTTCAACTTTTAAAAATAGAGCGCTTCAAATTTTCATAAAAAAAGATTAAGAAATAAAACCAGGAAGTCCATATTAAAAAGATGGAGAAGTTCGATGATTATAGAAACTCAGATTTTCCTCGTTATTAAAGAATGGAAACAAGAAGTTCAAAAATAAAATAACAAGAAGTTCAACTTTTAAAAATAGAGCGCTTCAAAATTCATAAAAAAAATTAAGAAAAAAACCCAGGAAGTCCATATTAAAAATATGGAGAAGTTCGATGATTATATAAAACTCGGATTTCCCTCATTATTAGAGAATGGGAACAAGAAGTTCAAAAATAAAATAACAAGAAGTTCAACTTTTAAAAATAGAGCGCTTCAGAATTCATAAAAAGTATTAAGAAATTCAGATTAATATTCATAAAAACTCAGATATTTTCACGTAACCGAGAGAAGTTCAGATTGATAACTGCCAGAAGTTCACGTACTACACGGTGTGCATTTTGTATGAAAAAAAGAATGAAAAAGCAAAGGCTAATGATTTTGTTGTTAGAAGTTCAAGCGCTCGGCCCGATAAAGTTCAAAAATTGTTGTGAGAGAGGTTGAACAAAAATACGTGACAGAAGTTCAAGGTGAAAACAGCTGGAAGTTCAACTACTACACGGAATGCATTTTAGATAAGAATAGAAAACTAAAAGCTTAAAAGGTTTGTTGCAAGAAGTTCACGTGCTCTGTCCTGGGAAGTTCAAAAATTCTTGTGAGAGAGGTTCACCTTATATTCCCATGTTCGAAAACACAAAAAATATTTTTTTTGATTTTTAAAATAATTATCTCGATCCACAAAGAAGTTCAGTTATTATTTGGAAGCAATTTGATTTCAAAAAGAAAATAAAAAATTCAAATTATAAAAATGGAAAAAGTTCATGTACTACATGATGTGTGTTTAATATGAGAAAAATGAATAAAAAGGCAAGGTCCAAATTTGTTGTTGTCATAAGTTCAAGTCCTTGGTCGGAGAAAGTTAGAAAAATTATTTTAAGAGAGGTTTGTACAAAAGGAATATCATTTGTGTAACACCGATGAATGAATGAGAAAATTACAAAAAAAAATACGTCACAGAAGTTCAATGTGAAAACAACAGGAAGTTCAACTACTACGCTGAATGAATTTCAGATAAAAAATTTAAAATCGTCACGAGTATCAAAAAATGATCAACACGGGAAAGTTGCGTGTTTACAACAGCTTTCCATCGGTATATCACTTGCCCAATTCCGGTGAGTGCATGGAGAGTTACGAGGAGTGGATGGAGACCTACGAGCAAAAAAATCACGTGAAAAACAGAATGAAGTTCAGGTACACGCGCCGAGAAGTTCAGGTTCTTCACGCGGTGAATTTTCGAAGAATCTGTTTCACAATAGAGGCAGAACGAATGATCCTGCCGTTTTCGAAATTACTTGAAAACGGCTAAGAATCAGAGAAAACCATCAACATGAAAAAGTTTCTAATTTTCCGTAGCTTTCGAATGGTATATTATTTGCCTAACTCCGATAAAGTTTGTAGAAATTACGGCGAAAATATGTTTTTCGCCATTTTTGAAACTGACTTAAAACCGTAAAGAATTGGGAGAAACAATACATACCAAAAAGTTTCGCATTTCTTCAAGCTTTCCAACGCCATATCATTTGCTGCATTTGGACGCACATTTAAAAAATTAGCTCGAAAATACGAACTCGGTAGGACTTGGACCATTTTCTAAATTACTCTTAAACCATTCAAAATTAGAAAAAAAAAACTTTCAAGATGAAAAAGTAGCGCATTTTCATAAGCTTTCCAACGCCATATCATATGCCTCCATTGGATTCGCCGTTTAGAAATGACATCGAAAAAACAAAATCAGCTGTTCGGTTTACGAAATTTTACGTTTTTTCAAATTACTCTTTAACCATAGGGAATTAGAGAAAACTTTCAACATGTGGAAGGAGCGGTTTTGCAGCAGCTTTCCAACGCTATATTATATGCCTCATTCTGATATACGGTTTAGAAATGTGACCGAAAATACGATTCACGTTTTTTGTGAGAAGAAAAAACGGTTTTCAAAACTGCTCTTGAACCGCTTATATTTTGCCAAAAATTGAAGTTGGGTCATGATATTGGTGTCCATAGCTTTCCCACGGTATATCGCAAGCTCCATTTCGGCAATGTTGGCGGAAGTTCAACCTAGTTCACAGGAAAGTTCAACGTACTACTAGCGGGGCAGGTCAGGTTGTGATCAGAATTTTATTCTGATCCCGTGATCAGAATAGTGTTTATGTGTGTGTGTGTGTGTGTATATATATCATATATTTTGCCGTGAAATTGCTTGGATATAAGAAAAAACATAAAAAAGAGGCAATGCAGCCTCTTTGCCGTCTGCCACAGACGACAAAGAGGCCATGTGGCAGCTACCTGTGCAACCTGGGAGCTATACCATTTGGTTACCTTGCCGTATGTGGCGAACGGCAAAGGGGAGGGCATGTTTGCCGTCCGCTGCCGGATGGCAAAGGCTGTCGTTAGCCACCTAACGTGGCTAACGCATGTTAGTTACCATCCATGTTCTTTACCGTCTGCCACGGATGGCAAAGAGGCTGTTTACCGTCACTCTCTTTGCCAGGCAGGTTTGCCGTTGGTGGCAGACAGCAAAGGGCTTTGCCGTCCGCTTTTGGTGTGTTTGCCATTTGCCATGGCAGACGACAAATAAGCCAACTCCTGTAGTGCTTGTATCAGCGAGGTAAGGGCATCTCTAACACCGACTCCCGAACCTCCAGACAGCCCAGTCCGGACGTGTTTTGTCATCTAACGCAGTTCTGTATTAGTTAGTTCGGTGGTTACATCATTTTTCCTGTAAACCAGAAGCAAACCGGGGGGAGCTATACGGGCGTTGTGGACACTATCACGCCCGCTTCTGACTACCCGGGCCACCCAAACCCTTCTCCCTCGCTCATGTGCTTTCTCATCCAAATCGGTCAACACTGCTCCAATGCCGCACTCGTGGACGTGACCTCTCATGTTGCTCCGGCATTGAAGCGGTGCGATGGCTGAGAGCGCCGCTCGCGCCCCTTCCCGGTGCATGCTATTGCTCCATGTTCAAATGACAGCCCGTCCGTCTGCCTACCTACATTAAACATGTGCGGATGCCGAGGAACCTTCACTAGCGCCACCCGTTCGTCCGCCTGCCGCCCACCGTTAACCACCTTTCCAGTTGCCCTGCCATCCACCCGTTATGTAAACTCCAGCCTTGACCATCACCACACCCATCCTCCTCCACTCTCTTTCTCCTCTTCGCACCACACCCACCATGGCCTCCTCGAGCTCCAAAGCCATTTGGGACAACCTATCTCGAGTAGAAGAAGGAGGTCACCACCATTGTAGCCAACTGGAAGGACGGCAGGCAACCGGAGGTTAACGTTGCAGACACCCAAATGGTGCAGGGGGAGACAATGAGATGGTGCCATCCTCCTTGCCAGTCTATGCCGGCATCACCATTAGCGAGCGTCGTGCTCACTACACCGTGGTGGTGTTGGTCGAGCGGGAGGCCGCGTTCTGGCAAGCACAGGCCAACCGGGAGTACAACCTTCACTCCCTTGATGAGCATCAGCTCGCGGAGGAGCAACTCGATGCTAGCACGGCCATCGCGCTAGACGTGGATGTGGTTGATGCGTCTCCAACATATCTATAATTTTTGATTGTTCCATGCTGTTATATTATCATTCTTGGATGTTTTATAATTATTTTAGTCATTTTATATCATTTTTTGGTACTAACCTATTGACATAGTGCCAAGTGCCAGTTGCTGTTTTTTTGCATGTTTCTTACATCGCAGGAAATCAATATCAAACAGAGTCCAAACACAGCGAAACTTTTTGTGGATTTTTTTGGACCAGAATACATCCAATGGGCCGGAGAGGCGCCCGGGGGTTCTCCGAGGGGAGCACAACCCACCAGAGCGTGCCCGGAGGCCCAGGCACGCCCTGGTGGGTTGTGCCCACCTCGGGTGCCCCCGGACCGCCTGTTTACTCTATAAATACCCCAATATTCCAGAAACCCTAGGGGAGTCGACGAAAATCAATTCCATTCGCTGCAAGTTCCAGAAACACCATATCCAATCTAGACACCATCTCGGAGGGGTTCATCATGTCCATTGGTGCCTCTCCGATGATGTGTGAGTAGTCTTTTGTAGACCTTCGGGTTCGTAGTTAGTATCTAGATGGCTTCCTCTCTCTCGTTTGATTCTCAATACAATGGTCTCTTGGAGATCCATATGTTGTAATTCTTTTGCCGTGTGTTTGTTGGGATCCGATGAACTTTGAGTTTATGATCAGATCTATCTCTTTTTATCCATGAAAGTTATTTGAGTCTTCTTTGATCTCTTATATGCATGATTGCTTATAGCCTCGTATTTCTTCTCCGATATTTTGGTTTTATTTGGCCAACTTGATATATTTATCTTGCAATGGGAAGAGGTGCTTTGTGATGGGTTCGATCTTACGATGCTTGATCCTAGTGACAGAGGGGGAACAGACACGTATGTATCATTGCTATTAAGGATAACAAGATGGGGTCTATTTCTACATAAATAGATCTTGTCTACATCATGTCATCGTTCTTATTGCATTACTCCATTTCTCCATGAACTTAATACACTAGATGCATGCTGGATAGCGGTCGATGTGTGGAGTAATAGTAGTAGATGCAAGCAGGAGTCAGCCTAGTAATCTTTGACGTGATGACTATATAATGATCATTGCCTGGATATCGTCATGATTATTTTAAGTTCTATCAATTTCCCAATAGTAATTCATTTACCCATCGATTGCTATTTTTCTCGAGAGAAGCCACTAGTGAAACCTACGGCCCCCGGGTCTCTTCCTTAATATATTTGCCTTTGCGATCTATTTTCCTTTGCTTTTATTTACAGATCTATTAAACCAAAAATACAAAATACCTTTATGAAATTTATTTTATCCGAGATCTATTTATCCCATCTGTCATATTTTTATCACGTCCATTTGCCAATTTTTGGCGCCGTGACCCGAAAGAGATTGACAACCCCTTTAACACATCGGGTTGCGAGTATTTGTTATTTGTGTGTAGGAGATGTTTACATAGCGTTTCTTGGTTCTTCTACTGGTTCGATAACCTAGATCTCATCACTGAGGGAAATACCTACCGTTGCTGTGCTGCATCATCCCTTCCTCTTTGGGGAAATACCGACGTAGTTCTGGCAGATACCAAAAGGAATTTCCGGCGCCGTTGCCGGGGAGACATCATCAACATCTACCAGGTTCCTAATCAAAAATTGCATCTCCTCGCAATTTACATTATTTGTCATTTGCCTCTCGTTTTCCTCTCCCCCACTTCACAAAAAATTGCCATTTTTATTCGCCCTCTTTTTTTGTTCGCTGTTTTCTTGTCAGATCTCATGTTTGCTTGTGTTGCCATGTGGCTTCTATTTGCTTGCATCTTCGCTTGCTGAAAATCAATTGATATGGATCCTCATCCACTTGGTAATCTTTTCAAGAGATCCAATTATGATGAACCCATTGCCAGTGAATTGAGTTCACTAGATTACCTTTATGAAGTTTTGCTTGAGATTCATGAATCTAAAAATTGTGATGAAATGTTAAAAGAGGGAATTTATAAAGTGATTCATGATAGCTCCTTGAATGAAAAGCATGATTGCAATGATTTTATTATAAATTCTATTAATTTTAATTTTGTTAGTGATATGCAAAACCCCAAGCTTGGGGATGCTTGTTTTGCTATGTCCACTACTTATTGCAATGGTCATGATTGGGGTGATAATGATTCTTATGATCTTAAAAATTTATTTAAACCTCATGATGAATATGCTTGCGATAATATTGAAAATGGGTTTGGAAGAGAGTCAACTTTAGGTAAAAATAATCCCACATATTTGGAGAGTGTTCAATCTTATGAAATTTTTGATGAAAGTGGCCTTGGAGAGGTCATTACTTTATTTGATGGTAAACCCACCATTTTGGAAGTGTTAACGTTGCATGCATGTGGATCATATAGAGAATATGTTATGTGATAGCTATATTGTTAAATTTGAATATGATCCCACACATAATTATTATGAGAGAGGGAAATATGGTTGTAGAAATTTTCATGCTACTAAATTACCTCTCTTCATGTTGAGATTGTCTATGTTTTATTCTTCTTCCTTGCATATGCTAGTCTTTGCTTGTTCTGATAATTTGTTTTCTTATAAAATGCCTATGCATAGGAAGTATGTTAGACTTAAATGTGTTTAAACATGCTACATGATGCTCTCTTCGTGTTTCAATTACTATCTTTCATGTGAGAATTGATGTCGCTTGAAGCTACGTCGGTATTTCCCCAAAGAGGAAGGGATGATGTAGCACAGCGGTGGTAGGTATTTCCCTCAGATATGAAACCAAGGTATCGAACCAATAGGAGAACCAAGCAACACAACGTAAACAACCCCTGCACACAAATAACAACACCTTGCAACCCGACGTGTTAAAGGGGTTTTCAATCCCTTTCGGGTAACAGCGCCAGAAATGGCGTGCAGACGGGAATAAGTTGTAATAAATTGATAGATCGAACGCCAAATAAAATAAATAGAAGTAAAATGAAGCAAGGTATTTTTGGGTTTTTGGATTAATAGATCTGAAAATAAATGCAAGGAAAAAGTAGATCGCAAAGGCAAATACATGAGAAAGAAGACCCGGGGGCCGTAGGTTTCACTAGTGGCTTCTCTCGAGAAAAATAGAAAACGGTGGGTACACAAATTATTGTTGGGCAATTGATAGAACCTCAAATAATTATGACAATATCCAGGCAATGATCATTATATAGGCATCACGTCCAAGATTAGTAGACCGACTCCTGCCTGCATCTACTACTATTACTCCACACATTGACCGCTATCCAGCATGCATCTAGTGTATTAAGTTCATGGAGAAATGGAGTAATGCAATAAGAACGATGACATGATGATATCTATCTATGTAGAGATAGACCCCATCGTTTTATCCTTAGTAGCAACGATACATACGTGTTGTTTCCCTTTCTGTCACTGGGATCAAGCACCGTAAGATCGAACCCACTACCGGGCACCTCTTCCCATTGCAAGATAAATAGATCAAGTTGGCCAAACAAAACCCAAATATCAGAGAAGAAATACGAGGCTACAAGCAATCATGCATATAAGAGATCAAATAAACTAAAATAACTTTCATGGATATAAAAAGATAGATCTGATCATAAACTCAAAGTTCATCGGATCCCAACAAACACACCGCAAAAGAGTTACATCATATGGATCTCCAAGAGACCATTGTATTGAGAATTAAGAGAGAGAGATGAAGCCATCTAGCTACTAACTACAGACCCGAAGGTCTACAAAGAACTACTCACGCATCATCGGAGAGGCACCAATGGAGGTGGTGAACCCCATCCGAGATGATGTCTAGATTGGATCTGGTGGTTGTGGACTCTACAGCGGCTGGATGAATATTTCGTTGACTCCCCTAGGGTTCTGGTATTTTTGGGGTATTTATAGAGCAAAGAGGCGGTCTGAGGGGCACCCGAGGTGGGAACAACCCACCAGGGCACGCCTGGGCCTCCTGGCGCGCCCTGGTGGGTTGTCTCCTCCTCGGGACTCCCGAAGGTGCAACCAGGGCCCATTGAGTTCCTTTTGGCCCATAAAAAATCTTCGTAAAGTTTCTGCAATGTAAAAAACACGGAAAAAATAAGAACTGGCACTTGGCACTATGTCAATAGGTTAGTACCAAAAAATGATATAAAATGATTATAAAACATCCAAGATTTATAATATAACAGCATGGAACAATCAAAAATTATAGATACGTTGGAGACGTATCAACATCCCCAAGCTTAACTCCTACTCGTCCTCCAGTAGGTAAGTCATAAAAACATGATTTTTGATGTGGAATGTTGTCTATCATGTCATATCATATTCTTTCCTTTATAGCATGGACAATTGGACTTTTAGTTGTTCAAAGCAATAGTCTAGTTTTGACATGATAATTTAGATACTCAACCATATCAACAAGCAACCATGTCTTTCAAAATATCAACGCCAAAAAATAACTTATCCCTAGCCCATCATGCTCAAACATTGATCCATTCATGAAACACACTCAAATATTAGCTACACCCAATGCTTAAGTACGATCATATTGCCTCCTAGTTGGTGCTTTTATAAGAGAAGATGGAGACTCAAAATAAAAATTGCATAAAGTAAAAGAAAGGCCCTTCGCAGAGGGAAGTAGGGATTTGTAGATGTGCCAGAGCTCAAAGCGAAAAACTTAGAGATAAAATCATTTTGAGAGGTGTATCCATCCCACCAACGAAAAGGACTTAGAGTTCCCAATACTTTCCATGCATAGATATATCATAGGCGGTTCCCAAATAGAAAATAAAGTTTATGCCTTTTTCCACCATACTTTCACTTTCCATGGCTAACCGTATCCACGGGTGCCCTCCATACCAACACTTTCCAAGGAATTAATTATTTGACAACATAAAGTACATTCATTTTTGCATTTCGGGACGGGGCATCCCTAATACCTTTGCCTTACTCTCGTGCAATGACAAGTGAATAAACACTCATGTTGAGAATAACACATCTAGCATGGAAAATATTAGCCACCCCTCACCGCTCCGCGAGCGAAACAAACACACAAAAGAGAAGTTTATTTTGAAAATTAGAGATGGCACATGAATATTAGATTAGAACGGCAAAATAATACTGCATATAGGTAGATATAGTGGACTCATGTGGCACAACTGGGTTAAAGGTTTTTGGATGCACAAGTAGTGATCATACTTAGTGCAAAATGAAGGCTAGCAAAAGATTGGGAAGCGACCAACTAAGAAACAGATAATCTCATAAGCAATCATTAAGCATAAATAACACCGAATAATGCACCATAAGTAGGATATAATTTCATTGCATGACTATTGACTTTCGCACTTGCATAGGGAATCACAAACCTTAACACCAATATTCTTACTAAAGCATAATTACTCATTAAGATGACTCACATATCACATCATCATATCTCAAAACTATTACTAAGAATCAAGTTTATTTTGTCCAATGATCTTCATGAAAGTTTTTATTATATCCTTCTTGGATATCTATCACTTTGATACTAATTTTCATGTATTTATTTTGACAAGCTCCAACAAATATAAGTGAAGATCATGAGCATAATATTTCTTCATTCTCTCAAAATAATTTAAGTGAAGCAAGAGAGAATTTTTTCAAAATTTTACTAACTCTCAAATAAATCTAAGTGAAGCAAGAGAGCATTTCTTCAAAAAATGATAAGCACACCATGCTCAAAAAGATATAAGTGAAGCACTAGAGCAAGTCCTATTGCTCATAAAAAATTTAAGTGAAGCATAGAGAGCAATTCTAACAAGTCATGACATAATTTTGGCTCTCTCAAATAGGTGTGTCCAGCAAGGATTGATGACTCAAAACACAAAATAAAACAAGCAAAGACTCATATCATAAAAGACGCTCCAAGCAAAACACATATCATGTGACGAATAAAAATATATTTACAAGTAAAATACCGGTGATCGTTGGAAGAAAACGGGGATGCCACTTGGGGGGCATCCCCAAGCTCAGTTGGTTGCTCATTTTTGGATAATAGCTTGGGATGCCGGGGCATCCCCAAGCTTAGCATCTTCCTGAAGGAAATATGCCCTAGAGGCAATAATAAAGCTATTATTTATTTCCTTATATCATGATAAATGTTTATTATTCATGCTAGAATTGTATTAACCGGAAACATAATACATGTGTGAATACATAGACAAACAGAGTGTCACTAGTATGCCTCTGCTTGACTAGCTCGTTGATCAAAGATGGTTATGTTTCCTAACCATAAACATGAGTTGTCATTTGATTAACGGGATCACATCATTAGGAGAATGATGTGATTGACTTGACCCATTCCATTAGCATAGCACTTGATCGTTTAGTTTGTTGCTATTGCTTTCTTCATAACTTATACATGTTCCTATGACTATGAGATTATGCAACTCCCGTTTACCGGAGGAACACTTTGTGTGCCACCAAACGTCACAACGTAACTGGGTGATTATAAAGCTGCTCTATAGGTGTCTTCGAAGGTACTTGTTGGGTTGGCGAATTTCGAGATTATGATTTGTCACTCCGATTGTCGGAGAGGTATCTCTGGGCCCTCTCGGTAATGCACATCACTCAAGCCTTGCAAGCATTGCAACTAATAAGTTAGTTGCAGGATGATGTATTACAGAATGAGTAAAGAGACTTGCCGGTAACGAGATTGAACTAGGTATTGAGATACCGCGATCGAATCTCGGGCAAGTAACATACCGATGACAAAGGGAACAACGCATGTTGTTATGCGGTCTGACCGATAAAGATCTTCGTAGAATATGTGGGAGCCAATATGAGCATCCAGGTTTCGCTATTGGTTATTGACCGGAGAAGTGTCTCGGTCATGTCTACATTGTTCTCGAACCCGTAGGGTCCGCACGCTTAAGGTTTCGATGACAGTTATATTATGAGTTTATGAGTTTTGATGTACCGAAGGAGTTCGGAGTCCCGGATGAGATCGGGGACATGACGAGGAGTCTCAAAATGGTCGAGACGTAAATATCGATATATTGGACGACTATATTCGGACATCGGAAAGGTTCCGAGTGATTCGGGTATTTTTCGGAGTACCGGATAGTTACGGGAATACGTATTGGGCCTTATTGGGCCATACGGGAAAGAAGGAAAAGGGCCTCAAGGGTGGCCGCACCCCTCCCCTTGGTCTGGTCCGAATTGGACTAGGGAAGGGGGGCGCCCCCTTCCTTCCTTCTCCTTTTCCCTTCCTCTTTTCCTATTCCATATGGAAGGTGGAATCCTACTAGGACTAGGGAGTCCTATTAGGACTCCACACTTGGCGCGCCCCCTCCTAGGGCTGGCCTCCTCCTCCCTTGCTCCTTTATATACGGGTGCAGGGGGGCACCCTAAAGACACAACAATTGATCATTGATCTCTTAGCCGTGTGCGGTGCCCCTTTCCACCATAATCCTCGATAATATTGTAGCGGTGCTTAGGCGAAGCCCTGCGACAGTAGAACATCAAGATCGTCACCACGCCATCGTGCTGACGGAACTCTTCCACGATATTCTGCTGGATCGAAGTCCGAGAATCATCATCGAGCTGAACGTGTGCTAGAACTCGGAGGTGCCGTAGTTTCGGTGCTTGATCGGTCGGGCCGTGAAGACGTGCGACTACATCAACCGCGTTGTGCTAACGCTTCCGCTTTCGGTCTACGAGGATACGTAGACAACACTCTCCTCTCTCATTGCTAGGCATCACCATGATCTTGCGTGTGCGTAGGAAAATTTTGAAATTACTACGTTTCCCAACAGTGGTATCAGAGCCTAGGTTTTATGCGTTGATGTAATATGCACGAGTAGAACACAAGTGAGTTGTGGACGATATAAGTCATACTGCTTACCAGCATGTCACATTTTGGTTCGGCGGTATTGTTGGATGAAGCGGCTCGGACCGACATTATGCGTACGCTTACGCGAGACTGGTTTTACCGCCGTGCTATGCACACAGGTGACTAGCGGGTGTCAGTTTCTCCAACTTTAGTTGAACCGAGTATGGCTACGCCTGGTCCTTGAGAAGGTTAAAACAGCACCAACTTGACAAACCATCGTTGTGGTTTTGATGCGTAGGTAAGAACGGTTCTTGCTAAGCCCGTAGCAGCCACGTAAAACTTGCAACAACAAAGTAGAGGACATCTAACTTGTTTTTGCAGGGCATGTTGTGATGTGATATGGTCAAGACATGATGCTAAATTTTATTGTATGAGATGATCGTGTTTTGTAACCGAGTTATCGGCAACTGGCAGGAGCCATATGGTTGTCGCTTTATTGTATGCAATGCAATCACGATGTAATGCTTTACTTTATCACTAAGCGGTAGCGATAGTCGTGGAAGCATAAAATTGGCGAGACGACAACGATGCTACGGTGGAGATCAAGGTGTCATGCCGGTGACGATGGTGATCATGACGGTACTTCGGAGATGGAGATCACAAGTACAAGATGATGATGGCCATATCATATCACTTATATTGATTGCATGTGATGTTTATCTTTTATGCATCTTATCTTGCTTTGATTGACGGTAGCATTATAAGATGATCCCCCACTAAATTATCAAAGTATAAGTGTTCTCCCTGAGTATGCACCGTTGCGAAAGTTCTTCGTGCTGAGACACCACGTGATGATCGGGTGTGATAGGCTCTACGTTCAAATACAACGGGTGCAAGACAGTTGCACACGCGGAATACTCAGGTTTAACTTGACGAGCCTAGCATATAACAGATATGGCCTCGGAACACGAAGATCGAAAGGTCGAGCATGAATCATATAGTAGATATGATCAACATATTGATGTTCACCATTGATACTACTCCATCTCACGTGATGATCGGACATGGTTTAGTTGATTTGGATCACGTGATCACTTAGAGGATTAGAGGGATATCTTTCTAAGTGGGAGTTCTTAAGTAATACGATTGATTGAACTTTAATTTATCATGAACTTAGTCCTGGTAGTATTAGCATATCTATGTTGTAGATCAATAGCTCGCGTTTAGCTCCCCTGTTTTATTTTTGATATGTTCCTAGAGAAAACTAAGTTGAAAGATGTTAGTAGCAATGATGCGGATTGGAACCGTGATCTGAGGTTTATCCTCATTGCTGCACAGAAGAATTATGTCTTTGATGCACCGCTAGGTGACAAACCTATTGCAGGAGCAGATGCAGATGTTATGAACATTTGGCTAGCTCAATATGATGACTACTTGATAGTTTAGTGCACCATGCTTAAACGGCTTAGAATCGGGACTTCAAAGACGTTTTGAACGTCATGGACCATATGAGATGTTCCAGGAGTTGAAGTTAATATTTCAAGCAAATACCCGAGTTGAGAGATATGAAGTCTCCAACAAGTTCTATAGCTAAAAGATGGAGGAGAATAGCTCAAGCAGTGAGCATGTGCTCAGATTGTCTGGGTACTACAATCGCTTGAATCAAATGGGAGTTAATCTTCCAGATAAAATAGTGATTGACAGAATTCTCTAGTCACCATCACCAAGTTAGTAGAACTTCGTGATGAACTATAATATGCAAGGGATAACGGAAACGATTCCAAGCTCTTCGTGATGCTGAAATCAACAAAGGTAGAAATCAATAAAAGCATCAAGTGTTCATGGTAAACAAAACCACTAGTTTCAAGTAAAGGGACAAAGGGAAGAAAGGGGAACTTCAAGAAGAATGGCAAGCAAGTTGCTGCTCAAGTGAAAAACCCAAGTATGGACCTAAGCCTGAAACTGAGTGCTTCTGCTGCAAAGGGACTGGTCACTGGAAGCGGAACTACCCCAAGTAATTGGCGGATAAGAAGGATGGCAAAGTGAACATAGGTATATTTGATATACATGTTATTGATGTGTACTTTACTAGTGTTTATAGCAGCCCCTCAGTATTTGATACTAGTTCAGTTGCTAAGAGTAGTAACTCGAAACGGGAGTTGCAGAATGAATAGGGACTAGTTAAGGGTGAAGTGACGATGTGTGTTGGAAGTGGTTCCAAGATTGATATGATCATCATCGCACACTCCCTATACTTTCGGGATTAGTGTTGGACCTAAATAAGTGTTATTTGGTGTTTGCGTTGAGCATAAATATGATTGGATCATGTTTATTGCAATACGGTTATTCATGTAAGTTAGAGAATAATTGTTGTTCTGTTTACATGAATAAAACCTTCTATGGTCATACACCCAATGAAAATGGTTTGTTGGATCTCGATCATGGTGATACACATATTCATAATATTGAAGCCAAAAGATGCAAAGTTAATAATGATAGTGCAACTTATTTGTGGCACTGCCGTTCAGGTCATATTGGTGTAAAGCGCATGAAGAAAATCCATGCTGATGGGTTTTTGGAATCACTTGATTATGAATCAGTTGATGCTTGCGAACCATGCCTCATGGGCAAGATGACTAAGACTCTGTTCTCCAGAACAATGGAGCGAGCAACAGATTTGTTGGAAATCATACATGCTGATGTATGTGGTCCGATGAATATTGAGGCTCGTAGGTATCATTATTTTCTGATCTTCACAGATGATTTGAGCAGATATGAGTATATCTACTTGATGAAACACAAGTCTGAAATATTTGAAAAGTTCAAAGAATTTCAGAGTGATGTGGAGAATCATCATAACAAAAATAAAAGTTTCTATGATATGATCGCAGAAGTAAAATATTTGAGTTACGAGTTTGGCCTTCAGTTAAAAACAATGTGAAATAGTTTCACTACTCACGCCACCTGGAACACCACAGTGTAATGGTGTGTCCGAACATCGTAATCGTACTTTATTAGATATGGTGCGATCTATGACGTCTCTTACTGATTTACCGCTATCGTTTTGGGGTTATGCATTAGAGACAACTACATTCACGTTAAATAGGGCACCATCTAAATCCGTGGAGATGACTGTGGTTTGGCGAGAAACCTAAGTTGTCGTTTCTTAAAGTTTGGGACTGTGATGCTTATGTGGAAAAGTTTCAACATGATAAGCTCAAACCCAAATCGAAGAAGTAAATCTTCATAGGATACCCAAAAGAAACTATTGAGTACACCTTCTATCACAGATCCGAAGGCAAGTTATTCGTTGCTGAGAATGGATCTTGTCTAGAGAAGGAGTTTCTCTCAAAAGAAGTGAGTGGGAGGAAAGTAGAACTTGATGAGGTAACTGTACCTGCTCCCTTATTGGAAAGTAGTTCATCACAGAAATCTGTTCCTGTGACTACTACACCAATTAGTGAGGAAGCTAATGATGAAGATCATGTAACTTCAGATCAAGTTACTACCGAACCTCATAGGTAAACTAGAGTGATATCCGCACCAGAGTGGCACGGTAATCCTATTCTAGAGGTCATGTTACTTGACCATGATGAGCCTACGAACTATGAGGAAGCAATGATGAGCCCAGATTCTGCGAAATGGCTTGAGGCCATGAAATCTGAGATAAGATCCATGTATGAGAACAAAGTATGGACTTTGATTGACTTACCCATTGATCGGAGAGCCATTGAGATTAAATGGATCTTCAAGAGGAAGACGGACACTGATCATAGTGTTACTATCTAGAAAGCTAGAATTTTCGCAAATAGGTTTTCGACAAGTTCAAGGTGTTGACTACAATGAGAGTTTCTCACTCGTATCTATGCTTAAGTCTGTCGGAATCATGTTAGCAATTGCCGCATTTTATGAAATCTGGCAAATGGATAAACAAAACTGCATTCCTTAATGGATTTATTGAAGAAGAGTTGTATATGATGCAACCGGAAGGTTTTGTCAATCCTAAAGGTACTAACAAAATATGCAAGCTCCAGCGATCCATCTATGGACTGGTGCAAGCATCTCGGAGTTGGAATATACGCTTTGATAAGTTGATCAAAGCATATAGTTTTATACAGACTTGCGGTGAAGCCTGTATTTACAAGAAAGTGAGTGGGAGCACTACAGCATTTCTGATAAGTATATGTGAAAGACATATTGTTGATCGGAGATAATGTAGAATTATTCTGCAAAGCATAAAGGAATATCTGAAAGGAGTTTTTCAAAGAAATACCTCGGTGAAGCTGCTTATATATTGAGCATCAAGATCTACAGAGATAGATCAAGATGCTTGATAAGTTTTTCAATGAGTACATACCTTGACAAGATTTTGAAGTAGTTCAAAATGGAACAGTCAAAGAAGAAGTTCTTGCCTATGTTACAAGGTGTGAAGTTGAGTAAGACTCAAAACCCGACCACGGCAGAAGATAGAGAGAGAATGAAAGTCATTCCCTATGCCTTAGCCATAGGTTCTATAAAGTATGCCATGCTGTGTACCAGACCAATTGTATACCCTGCCCTGAGTTTGGCAAGGGAGTACAATAGTGATCTAGGAGTAGATCACTGGACATTGGTCAAAATTATCCTTAGTGGAATAAGGATATGTTTCTCGATTATGGAGGTGACAAAAGGTTTGTCGTAAAGGGTTACGTCGATGCAAGTTTTGACACTGATCCAGATGACTCTAAGTCTCAATCTGGATACATATTAAAAGTGGGAGCAATTAGCTAGAATAGCTCCATGCAGAGCATTGTTGACATAGAAATTTGCAAAATACTTACGGATCTGAATGTGGCAGACCCGTTGACTAAACTTCTCTCACAAGCAAAACATGATCACACCTCAGTACTCTTTGGGTGTTAATCACATAGCGACGTGAACTAGATTATTGACTCTAGTAAACCCTTTGGGTGTTGGTCACATGTCGATGTGAACTATGGGTGTTAATCACATGGTGATGTGAACTATTGATGTTAAATCACATGGCGATGTGAACTAGATTATTGACTCTAGTGCAAGTGGGAGACTGAAGGAAATATGCCCTAGAGGCAATAATAAAGCTATTATTTATTTCCTTATATCATGATAAATGTTTATTATTCATGCTAGAATTGTATTAACCGGAAACATAATACATGTGTGAATACATAGACAAACAGAGTGTCACTAGTATGCCTCTGCTTGACTAGCTCGTTGATCAAAGATGGTTATGTTTCCTAACCATAGACATGAGTTGTCATTTGATTAACGGGATCACATCATTAGGAGAATGATGTGATTGACTTGACCCATTTCGTTAGCATAGCACTTGATCGTTTAGTTTGTTGCTATTGCTTTCTTCATAACTTATACGTGTTCCTATGACTATGAGATTATGCAACTCCCGTTTACCGGAGGAACACTTTGTATGCCACCAAACGTCACAACGTAACTGGGTGATTATAAAGGTGCTCTACAGGTGTCTCCGAAGGTACTTGTTTGGTTGGCGTATTTCGAGATTAGGATTTGTCACTCCGATTGTCGGAGAGGTATCTCTGGGCCCTCTCGGTAATGCACATCACTCAAGCCTTGCAAGCATTGCAACTAATAAGTTAGTTGCAGGATGATGTATTACAAAACGAGTAAAGAGACTTGACGGTAACGAGATTGAACTAGGTATTGAGATACCGACGATCGAATCTCGGGTAAGTAACATACCGATGACAAAGGGAACAACGTATGTTGTTATGCGGTCTGACCGATAAATATCTTCGTAGAATATGTGGGAGCCAATATGAGCATCCAGGTTCCGCTATTGGTTATTGACCGGAGACGTGTCTCGGTCATGTCTACATTGTTCTTGAACCCGTAGGGTCCGCACGCTTAAGGTTTCGATGACAGTTATATTATGAGTTTATGAGTTTTGATGTACCGAAGGAGCTCAGAGTCCCGGATGAGATCGGGGACATGACGAGGAGTGTCGAAATGGTCGAGACGTAAATATCGATATATTGGACGACTATATTCGGACATCGGAAAGGTCCCGAGTGATTCGGGTATTTTTCGGAGTACCGAATAGTTACGGGAATACGTATTGGGCCTTATTGGGCCATACGGGAAAGAAGGAAAAGGGCCTCAAGGGTGGCCGCACCCCTCCCCTTGGTCTGGTCCGAATTGGACTAGGGAAGGGGGGCGCCCCCTTCCTTCCTTCTCCTTTTCCCTTCCTCTTTTCCTATTCCATATGGAAGGTGGAATCCTACTAGGACTAGGGAGTCCTAGTAGGACTCCACACTTGGCGCGCCCCCTCCTAGGGCCGGCCTCCTCCTCCCTTGCTCCTTTATATACGGGTGCAGGGGGGCACCCCAAAGACACAACAATTGATCATTGATCTCTTAGCCGTGTGTGGTGCCCCCTTCCACCATAATCCTCGATAATATTGTAGCGGTGCCTAGGCGAAGCCCTGCGACAGTAGAACATCAAGATCGTCACCACGCCGTCGTGCTGACGGAACTCTTCCCCGACATTCTGCTGGGTCGGAGTCCAGGGATCGTCATCGAGCTGAACGTGTGCTAGAACTCGTAGGTGTCGTAGTTTCGGTGCTTGATCGGTCGGGCCGTGAAGACGTACGACTACATCAACCGCGTTGTGCTAACGCTTCCGCTTTTGGTCTACGAGGGTACGTAGACAACACTCTCCTCTCTCGTTGCTATGCATCACCATGATCTTGCGTGTGCGTAGGAAAATTTTGAAATTACTACGTTCCCCAACACTTCCATCCTTCCTTCATCCATCGTAAGATAACCCAAAACTTGAAAACTTCAATCATACAAAACTCAACAAAACCTTCGTGAGATCCCTTAGTGTAAGAATAATAAATCACTACTATAAGTACTGTATCAAACCAATTCTTATTTTGTTATTGTATTATATCTAATGTATTCCAACTTTTCTATGGAAAAAACTCATCAAAGAAAACCATAGAGCCATCAAAATAAGCATACAACGCAAAGAAAACAGAAGTTGTCAAAATAGAACAGTCTGTACAAAGCTGACTATTTCGAATACTTTTGCAACTCCAAAAATTCTGAAACATTAGGACGGCCTGAGCAATTTGTATACTGATCTACTAAAAGTGGAATGGGTATTTTATCGCTCTCTGGTAAAAAATGAAAATTAATTTCGTGAGCATAAAAGTTTCTGTTTTTTTCAGCAAGATCAAACAACTATTACCCAAGAAGATCCTAAAGGCTTTACTTGGCACAAACACTAATTAAAACATAAAAAACACAATCATAACAGTAGCATAATTGTGCTAACACTCAAAAACAGAAAGCAAAAAGCAAAAATAAAATTTATTCATTGGGTTGCCTCCCAACAAGCGCTATAGTTTTACGCCCTTTGCTAGGCATAAAGCAAGGATCTAAGTTTTTGTCATCTTTGGTTCGAGATCCATAAGATGCCCTCATGATTGATTCATAAGGTGGCTTAATTCTAGTTCTAGGAAATTGTTCCATACCCTTTCTCAAAGGAAATTGGAACTTAATATTGCCTTCTTTCATATCAATCACGACACCGATAGTGCGTGAAGACGGTCTACCAAGAATAATTGGACAAGACGGATTGCAATCAATATCAAGAACAATAAAATCTATGGGCACGTAATTTCTATTTGCAAGAATAAGAACATCATTTATTCTTCCCATAGGCTTTTTAATAGTAGAATCCGCCAAGTGCAAATTCAAAGAACATTCTTCAAGATCGGTAAGACCAAGTACATCACATAAAGATTTCAGAATTGTAGAAACACTAGCACCCAAGTCACATAAAGCAAAACACTCATAATTTTTAATCTTGACTTTGATAGTAGGTTCCCATTCATCATGCAATTTTCTAGGAATTGATACTTCTAATTCAAAATTTTCTTCAAGAGCTTTCCTCATAGCATCAATAATATGTTTAGTAAAAGCATTGTTTTTTCATAAGCATGGGGTGAATTTATCATGGATTGTAATCAATCAAAGAGCAACTATCATAATTAAAGTCTTTGCAATCCAAAATAGTGGGTACATCACTAGCTAAAATTTCGACCTCTCCAAACCCACTTTCATCAATTTTCTCAACAAGATTTTCACCCTCCGAAATATTGGGACGCCTTCTACCTAAAGTTTACTCTTCTCCAGTCCCTTTTTCATCAATATTAACTTTACTAAATAAGGAATCAATAGAATAAATACCAATCATTTTAAGATCTTCATCACTTTTGAGAAAGAAATCACTAGAAAATGCTTTTTCTAAAAATTCTCTTTTAGCTCTAAGCATAGCGGCTCTTTTCTTACTTTCATCCATAGAAACATAAAGATCTTTAATTGATTCATCTACTTTAGGCACAAAAAATTTCATCTTGAGATTTTCTACATCAAGAGCAATTCTATCAACACTTCTAGAGAAATCATCAATCTTACTCAACTTTTCTTCTATGGAAGTGTTGAAAACTATTTGTGTGTTGATAAATTCTTTAATATTGTTCTCAAGATCAGAGGTGTTCTATTATTATTATAAGATTGATTTCCATAGAAATTACCATAATTATTAGAGGTATTACTAGGAAAAGGGCTAGGATTAAAATTACCTCTATAAGCAATGTTGTTGAAATTATTTCGAGAGATAAAATTCACATCTATGGCATCACTATTTTGCTCAATCAAAGTAGACAAAGGCGTATCATTAAAATCTATAGCAACACTTTTACTAGCAACCAATTTCATAAGAGCATCAACTTTTTCACTCAAAGAAGAAATTTCTTCAACCGAATTAACTTTTTTACTAGTAGGAGCTCTTTCAGTATGCAATTACGAATAATTTTCCATAATATTATCAAGCAATTTGGTGGCTTCACCCAAAGTAATTTCCATAAAAGTACCATCCGTGCGGAATCTAAAAGATTACGAGAAACAAAATTCAACCCCGCATAAAAAAATTGTATGATCACCCAAAGATTTAACCCATGAGTTGGGCAATTCCTTAGCATCATGTTCATACTTTCCCAAGATTGTGCAACATTCTCATGTTCAAGTTGCTTGAAATTCATGATCTGGGTTCTAAGGCAAATAATTTTTGCGGGAGGAAAATACTTAGTGATAAAAGCATCTTTGCACTTATTCCAAGAATCGATACTATTGCGAGGCAAAGAAGAGAACCATTTCTTTTGCAGAATCATGCAAAGAAAACGGAAATAATTTCATCTTGACCACATCATTGTCCACATATTTTTTATTTTGCATATCGCATAATTCTACGAAGTTATTAAGATGGCACGCGACATCCT
Organism: Triticum dicoccoides; assembly: GCF_002162155.2. Lineage (NCBI taxonomy): Eukaryota > Viridiplantae > Streptophyta > Magnoliopsida > Poales > Poaceae > Triticum > Triticum dicoccoides. Next base: position 428,883,891 of record NC_041388.1, read on the forward strand.
CATTAGGAGTAGCGGAAAATTGGTCTGTTATAACAAGATTCAACAAAGCAATATTAATATCACAAGTCTCCGCACTAGCGACGGGAGGAGCAAGCGGAGTGCCAATAAAATCATTGTTGTTGGTAATTGAGAAATTACATAATTTGGTGTTCTCTTGAGTCATGATGACCACACAACAAGATTGCACTCAAAAAACAGATCTGACAAGAAAACGGTGAACCAAAAAAGAGAGGCGAATAAAACAGCAAATTTTGTGAAGTGGGGGAGAGGAAAACGAGAGGCAAATGGAAAATAATGTAAATTGAAAGGAGATGAGATTTGTGACTAGGAACCTAGTATATGTTGAAGATCCTCCCCGGCAACGGCGCCAGAAATTCCTTTTGATGTCGCTTGAAGCTACATCTGTATTTCCCCAAAGAGGAAGGGATGATGCAGCACAGCGGCGGTAGGTATTTCCCTCACATATGAAATGAAGGTTATCGAACCAGTAGGAGAACCAAGCAACACAACGTAAACAACCCCTACACACAAATAACAACACCCCGCAACCCGATGTGTTAAAGGGGTTGTCAATCCCTTTTGGGTAACGGCACCAGAAACGGCGTGCATGTGGGAATAAGTTGTAATAAATTGATAGATCGAACGCTAAATAAAATAAATAGAAATAAAATGCAATAAGGTATTTTTTGTATTTTGGATTAATAGATCTGAAAATAAATGCAAGGAAAAATTAGATCGCAAAGGCAAATACATGAGAAAGAAGACCCGGGGACCGTAGGTTTCACTAGTGGCTTCTCTCGAGAAAAAAAGCAAACTGTGGGTAAACAAATTACTGTTGGGAAATTGATAGAACCTCAAATAATTATGATGATATCCAGGCAATGATCATTATATAGGCATCACGTCCAAGATTAGTAGACGAACTCCTACCTGCATCTACTAGTGTTGCTCCACACATCGACCGCTATCCAGCATGCATTTAGTGTATTAAGTTCATGGAGAAATGGAATAATGCAATAAGAATGATGACATGATGTAGACAAGATCTATCTATGTAGAGATAGACCCCATCGTTTTATCCTTAGTAGCAACGATACATATGTGTTGTTTCCCTTTGTGTCACTGTGATCAAGCACCATAAGATCGAACCCACTACCGGGCACCTCTTCCCATTGCAAGATAAATAGGTCTAGTTGGCCAAACAAAACCCAAATATCGGAGAAGAAATACGAGGCTACAAGCAATCATGCATATAAGAGATCAAAGAAACTGAAATAACTTTCATGGATATAAAAAGATAGATCTGATCATAAACTCAAAGTTCATCAGATCCCAACAAACACACCGCAAAAGAGTTACATCATATGGATCTCCAAGAGACCATTGTATTGAGAATTAAGAGAGAAAGATGAAGCCATCTAGCTACTAACTACAGACCCGAAGGTCTACAAAGAACTACTCACGCATCATCGGAGAGGCACCAATGGAGGTGGTGAACCCCATCCGAGATGGTTTCTAGATTGGATCTGGTGGTTGTGGACTCTACGGCGGCTGGATAAATATTTCGTCAACTCCCCTAGGGTTCTGGTATCTTTGGGGTATGTATAGAGAAAAGAGGCGGTCCGAGGGGCACCCGAGGTGGGCACAACCCACCAGGGCGCGCCTGGGCTTCATCCATGGAAACATAAAGATCTTTAATTGATTCATCTACTTTAGGCACAAAAAATTTCATCTTGAGATTTTCTACATCAAGAGCAATTCTATCAACACTTCTAGACAAATCATCAATCTTACTCAACTTTTCTTCTATGGAAGTGTTGAAAACTATTTGTGTGTTGATAAATTCTTTAATATTATTCTCAAGATCAGAGGTGTTCTATTATTATTATAAGATTGATTTCCATAGAAATTACCATAATTATTAGAGGTATTACTAGGAAAAGGGCTAGGATTAAAATTACCTATATAAGCAATGTTGTTGAAATTATTTAGAGAGATAAAATTCACATCTATGGCATCACTATTTTGCTCAATCAAAGTAGACAAAGGCGTATCGTTAAAATCTATAGCAGCACTTTTACTAGCAACCAATTTCATAAGAGCATCAACTTTTTCACTCAAAGAAGAAATTTCTTCAACCGAATTAACTTTTTTACTAGTAGGAGCTCTTTCAGTATGCAATTGCGAATAATTTGCCATAATATTATCATGCAATTTGGTGGCTTCACCCAAAGTAATTTCCATAAAAGTACCATCCGCACGGAATCTAAAAGATTACGAGAAACAAAATTCAACCCCGCATAAAAATTTTGTATGATCACCCAAAGATTTAACCCATGAGTTGGGCAATTCCTTAGCATCATTTTCATCCTTTCCCAAGATTGTGCAACATTCTCATGTTCAAGTTGCTTGAAATTCATGATCTGGGTTCTAAGGGAAATAATTTTTGCGGGAGGAAAATACTTAGTGATAAAAGCATCTTTGCACTTATTGCAAGAATCGATACTATTGCGAGGCAAAGAAGAGAACCATTTCTTTTGCAGAATCACGCAAAGAAAACAGAAATAATTTCATCTTGACCACATCATTGTCCACATATTTTTTCTTTTGCATATCGCATAATTCCACGAAGTTATTAAGATGGGACGCGACATCCTCATTAGGAGTAACGGAAAATTGGTCTGTTATAACAAGATTCAACAAAGCAGTATTAATATCACAAGTCTCCGCACTAGCGACGGGAGGAGCAAACAGAGTGCCAATAAAATCATTGTTGTTGGTAATTGAGAAATTACATAATTTGGTGTTCTCTTGAGTCATGATGAGCACACAACAAGATTGCACTCAAAAAACAGATCTGAAAGAAAACGGTGAACCGAAAAAGAGAGGCGAATAAAACAGCAAATTTTGTGAAGTGGGGGAGAGGAAAATGAGAGGCAAATGGAAAATAATGTAAATTGCAAGGAGATGAGATTTGTGACTAGGAACCTAGTATATGTTGAAGATCCTCCCCGACAACGGCGCCAGAAATTCCTTTTGATGTCGCTTGAAGCTACATCTGTATTTCCCCAAAGAGGAAGGGATGATGCAGCACAATGGCGGTAGGTATTTCCCTCACATATGAAATGAAGGTTATCGAATCAGTAGGAGAACCAAGCAACACAACGTAAACAACCCCTACACACAAATAACAACACCCCACAACCCGACGTGTTAAAGGGGTTGTCAATCCCTTTTGGGTAACGGCACCAGAAACGGCGTGCATGTGGGAATAAGTTGTAATAAATTGATAGATCGAATGCCAAATAAAATAAATAGAAATAAAATGCAATAAGGTATTTTTTGTATTTTGGATTAATAGATCTGAAAATAAATGCAATGAAAAATTAGATCGCAAAGGCAAATACATGAGAAAGAAGACCCGGGGACCGTAGGTTTCACTAGTGGCTTCTCTCGAGAAAAAAGCAAACTGTGGGTAAACAAATTACTGTTGGGAAATTGATAGAACCTCAAATAATTATGATGATATCTAGGCAATGATCATTATATAGGCATCACGTCCAAGATTAGTAGACGAACTCCTGCCTGCATCTACTAGTGTTGCTCCACACATCGACCGCTATCCAGCATGCATTTAGTGTATTAAGTTCATGGAGAAATGGAGTAATGCAATAAGAATGATGACATGATGTAGACAAGATCTATCTATGTAGAGATAGACCCCATCGTTTTGTCCTTAGTAGCAACGATACATACGTGTTGTTTCCCTTTCTGTCACTGGGATCAAGCACCGTAAGATCGAACCCACTACCGGGTACCTCTTCCCATTGCAAGATAAATAGGTCTAGTTGGCCAAACAAAACCCAAATATCAGAGAAGAAATATGAGGCTACAAGCAATCATGCATATAAGAGATCAAAGAAACTGAAATAACTTTCATGGATATAAAAAGATAGATCTGATCATAAACTCAAAGTTCATCGGATCCCAACAAACACACCGCAAAAGAGTCACATCATATGGATCCGCAAGAGACCATTGTATTGAGAATTAAGAGAGAGAGAGATGAAGCCATCTAGCTACTAACTACAGACCCGAAGGTCTACAAAGAACTACTCACGCATCATCGGAGAGGCACCAATGGAGGTGGTGAACCCCATCCGAGATGATGTCCAGATTGGATCTGGTGGTTGTGGACTCTACGGCGGCTGGATGAATATTTCGTCGACTCCCCTAGGGTTCTGGTATCTTTGGGGTATTTATAGAGAAAAGAGGTGGTCCGGGGGGCACCCGAGGTGGGCACAACCCACCAGGGCACGCCTGGGCCTCCTGGTGTGCCCTGGTGGGTTTTCCCCTCCTCGAGACTCCCCCCAGGTGCAACCAGGGCCCGTTGTGTTCCTTTTAGCCCATAAAAAATCTCTGTAAAGTTTCATGGTATTTGGACTCCGTCTGATATTGATTTTCTATGATGTAAAAAACAGGAACTGGCACTTGGCACTATGTCAATAGGTTAGTACCAAAAAATGATATAAAATGACTATAAAACATCCAAGATTGATAATATAACAACATGGAACAATCAAAATTATAGATACGTTGGAGACGTATCAAGCATCATTGAAATCTTACGCCTAGCTAGGGGTATAAAACGATAGCGCTTGTTGGGAGGCAACCTAATGAATAAAATTCATTTTTACTTTTTCCTTCCTATTCTTGAGTGTTAGCACAATTATGCTACTGTTATGATTGTTTTTTGTGTTTTAATTAGTGTTTGTGCCAAGTAAATCCTTTAGGATCTTCTTGGGTGATAGTTGACTTGATCTTGCTGAAAAACAGAAACTTTTGTGCTCACGAAAATAATTTTCATTTTTAACCAGGGCGTGATAAAATACCAATTCTTTCTTAATAATATTAATATACAAATTTCTCAGGTCGTCCTAATTTTAAAGAATTTTTGGAGTTACATAAGTATTCAAAATACCCAGATTGCTACAAACTGTTATGTTTTTGATATATTCTGTTTTCTTTGCGTTGTGTGCTTGTTCTGATGATTCTATGGTTTTCTTTTATGAGTTTTTGCCATAGTAAAGTTGGAATACAATAGATATAATTCAAGAATAAAATATGAATTGTTTTGCAACATCACTTATAGTAGTGATTTGTTTTTTATACTAACAGATCTCACGAAGGTTTTGTTAAGTTTTGTGTGATTGAAGTTTTCAAGTTTCGGGTTATCTTACGATGGATGGAGGAATAAGGTGTAAGAAGAGCCTAAGCTTGGGGATGCCCATGGCATCCCAAGCTATTATCCAAATAGAAGCAAGCAACTAAGCTTGGGGATGCCCGGAGTGGCATCCCCTCTTTCTTCTAACAACCATCGGTATTTTACTCGAAGCTATATTTTTATTCGTCACATACTATGAGTTTTGCTTGAAGCGTCTTGTATGATATGAGTCTTTTCTTGTTTTGCTTTGTGTTTTAAGTATTCAATCCTTGTTGGACACACCTATTTGAGAGATACAAACTTATGCCATGACTTGTTAGAATTGCTCTCTATGCTTCACTTAAATTTTTATGAGCTGTGGAATTGCTCTAGTGCTTCACTTGTATCTTTTTGAGCACGGTGTGATTTAGTGTTTTTGAAGAAATGCTCTCTTGCTTCACTTAGATTATTTGAGAGTTAGTAAAAAATTTAAGAAGTTCTCTTGCATCACTTAAATTAATTTAAGAGAAAGAAATATTATGCTTAAGATCTTCACTTATATTTGTTTGAGCTTATCAAAAGCAACACATGGAAATTAGTTTAAAAGTGATAGATATCCAAGAAGGATATAATAAAAACTTTCATTAAGATCATTGGACAAAATAAACTTGATTCCTTGTAATAGTTTTGAGATATGATGATGTGATATGTGAGTCATGTTGATGAGTAATTATGCTTTAGTAAGAATATTGGTGTTAAGGTTTGTGATTCCCTATGCAAGCACAAAAGTCAATAGTTGTGCAATGAAATTACATCCTACTTGTGGTGCATTATTTGGTGTTAATTATGCTTAATGCTCACTTACGAGATTATTCGTTTCTTGGTTGGTCGCTTCTCAATCTTTTGCTAGCCTTCATTTTGCACTAAGTATGATCATTACTTGTGCATCCAAAATACTTTAAACCATTTTTCCATATGAGTCCACTATACCTACCTATATGCGATATTCTTTTGCCATTCTAAGCAAGTGCCATCTCTAATTTTCAAAATAAATTTCTCTTTTGTGTGCTCGTACCGCTTGCGAGGCGGTGAGGGGTGGCCGATATTTTCCATGCTAGATGTGTTATTTTCACAATGAGTGTTTATCCACTTGTCATTGCACGAGAGTAAGGCAAAGGTATTAGGGATGCCCAGTCCCAAAATGAAAAGTGAATTTACTTTATGTTGTACAATAATAAATTCCTTGGAAAGTGTTGGTATGGAAGGCACCCGTGGATACGGTTAGCCATGGAAAGTGAAAGTATGGTGGAAAAAGGAATAAACTTTAATTTCTATTTGGGAACCGCCTATGATACATCTAGCATGGAAAGTGTGGGGAACTCTAAGTCATTTTCGTTGGTGGGAAAAGTATGCCTCTCAAAATGTTTTTATCTCTCAATTTTCGCTTTAAGCTCTGGCACCTCTACAAATCCCTACTTCCCTCTGTGAAGGGCCTTTCTTTTCCTTTATGCAATTTTTATTTTTAATTTGAGTCTCCATCTTCCTTATAAAAGCACCAACTAGGGGGCACTATGATCGTACTTGAGCATTGGGTGTAGCTAATATACGAGTGTGTTTGATGAATGGATCAATGATTGAGCATGATGGGTGGTACGTCTCCAACGTATCTACTTTTCCAAACACTTTTGCCCTTGTTTTGGAATCTAAATTGCATGGTTTGAATGGAACTAACCCGGACTAACGTAGTTTTCAGCAGAACTGCCATGGTGTTATTTTTGTGCAGAAATAAAAGTTCTCAGAATGACCTGAAAATTCACGGATACAAGTTTTGGAATGACCTGTCCACAAGGGTGCAGGGCGCCCCCTTGGGGCGCGCCCCCTGGGACTCCACCGACCTCAACCCCAACTTCATATATTCACTTTCAGGGAGAAAAAAATAAGAGAGAAGGATTCATCGCGTTTTACGATACGGAGCCACCGCCAAGCCCCAATCTTCCCTGGGAGGGCTGATCTAGAGTCCGTTCGGGGCTCCGGAGAGGGGAATCTGTCGCCATCGTCATCATTAACCATCCTCCATCACCAATTTCATGATGCTCTCCGTCGTGCGTGAGTAATCCCATCATAGGCTTGCTGGACGGTGATGGGTTGGATGAGATTTACCATGTAATCAAGTTAGTTTTGTTATGGTTTGATCCCTAGTATCCATTATGTTCTAAGATTGATGTTGCTATGACTTTGCCATGCTTAATGCTTGTCACTAGGGCCCGAGTGCCATGATTTCAGATCTTAACCTATTATGTTTTCATGAATATATGTGAGTTCTTGATCTTATCTTGCAAGTCAATAGTCACCTACTATGTGTTATGATCCGGCAACCCTGAAGTGACAATAATCGGGACCACTCCCGTGATGACCGTAGTTTGAGGAGTTCATGTATTCACTAAGTGTTAATGCTTTGGTCCGGTACTCTATTAAAAGGAGGCCTTAATATCCTTAGTTTCCAATAGGACCCCGCTGCCACGGGAGGGTAGGACAAAAGATGTCATGCAAGTTCTTTTTCATAAGCACGTATGACTATATTCGGAATACATGCCTACATTACATTGATGAACTGGAGCTAGTTCTGTGTCACCCTATGTTATAACCGTTGCATGAGGAATCACATCCAACATAATAATCCATCATTGATCAATTGCCTACGAGCTTTTCACATATTGATCTTTGCTTGGTTACTTTTCCGTTGCCACTGTTACGATTGCTACAAAAACGACTGATGTTACTTTTGCCACCGTTATTGAAAGTGCGTTATATCGACTAGAGGGGGGGTGAATAGGCGATTTTTATGGAAGTCTTCAAAACATGGAAGTTTCGAAGACAAACGATAGAAATAAACCTATTACCATGCAGCGGAAGGTAGACTACACTAGGTAAACCACAGTCATGTATTCAATAAGTGAAAGCACAATGACTAATAGCAGCTAGGTAGTAAGGATCAGGTAGGAAGATATTAAGAAGCCAAACAGAACACGCAGTCACTCAGTGAAGACAAAAGATAGTGCAATCATACAATGACTTCACAAGGACCAACAGTAAGTAAAGGGAAGGGAAGGATGAAACCCGTGACTCGTTGAAGACAATGATTTGTTGGACCAGTTCCAGTTGCTGTGACAACTATACGTCTGGTTAGGGCGGCTAGGTATTTAAACCTGAGGACACACAGTACCGGACACCCAGTCCTGAACACGCAGCTCAGGACACCCAGTCCTCACCGTATTCCCCTTGAGCTAAGGTCACACAGACCTCACCCAATCACTCTGGTAAGTCTTCAAGGTAGACTCCCAAACCTTCACAGACTTCGTTCACCGGCGATCCACAATGTCTCTTGGACGCTCAGAACGCGACGCCTAACCGGCTGGAGGATTCACAGTCCTCAAGTGTAATAAGTCTTCAGATCACACAGACAAGAAGACTTAAGTGATGCCTAACACTCTTAGGCTCTGGGTGGTTAGGGCTTTATCCTCGCAAGGAATTCTCTCTCAAAGGCTTCGAGGTGGGTTGCTCTCAAACGACAAAAGCCGTACTCTAACTCTGAGCAGCCAACCGTTTATGGTTGTAGGGGGTGCGCTATTTATAGCCACTAGGCAACCCGACCTAATTTGTCCGAAATGACCCTGGGTCACTAAGGAACTGACACGTGTTCCAATGATCAGATTTCAAACTCACACGGCAACTTTACTTGGGCTACAAGCAAAGCTGACTTGTCCGACTCTGGACAAGATTCGCTCTCATAGTCTTCACTCGAAGACATAGGTTTTGGTTAAGCATCACTTCAGTCATTCTGACTGGTTCTCTTGGACCCCACTTAACAGTACGGTGGTTCCTATGACTCAACAAAGAAGAAAAAGAACTACGAAAGATCTAAGTCTTCGAGCTCCATAGGCTTCATGCGATGTCTTCTCTTGTCATAGTCTTCAATGTGAATATCTTCATATACCACCTTTGACATCAATGTCTTCATACATTTTTAGGGGTCATCTCTGGTAGGAAAACCGAATCAATGAGGGACTTCTACCTGTGTTATCCTGCAATTCTCACAAACACATTAGTCCCTCAATTAGGTTTGTCGTCAATACTCCAAAACCAACTAGGGGTGGCACTAGATGCACTTACAATCTCCCCCTTTTTGGTGATTGATGAAAAACTAGTTGAAGTTTTCAACGGGGAATATAATATGTGAAATTGTAGAGGAATTGTCTTCATTAGTTGCAAGGGCTCCCCCTGAAGATGTACATATAAGTAATTTGCTTTTGGAATGCAAATGCACATGGCAGGTTGTACTCGTGGAGATCCTCTTCAACTTATGATGACAATTCATTATGCATGAGAAGGTATGTGAAGATAATGACATGCATAATGGAAAATGGACGTCTGCAAAATGATCTAAGTGCGGAATTTAATGTCGCACATGCGGAATTTATCGTCGCATCATGAAGTAGCAAATAAGTAGCAGACGACCATCGAGTTTAAGTGTTACAACTCAAAGAACCAAATGTATCAAAACGAGAGTTGTAAACACGAAGCAAAATATAAAGCAACCGCCCATATGGACCCGCTTGAAGACTATCAAACTCATATGCTTCTCCCCCTTTGTTAGTAAGGACCAAAAAGGTTTGAAGACATAGAGCATCTACTCGTTCCCATGAAGAGTAGGTGAAGCAGCAGGGTCTTCGGTGGTGTTCGGCGGTGCAGAAGAACTTGGAGCAGTGTCGAAGCGTGCTGAAGTAGGTGTCGGTGAAGTAGCATCGTCTTCATCCTCGATCACTTTGGCATTCACAGTTGCAGTAGAGAAAGAGAACTCAGAGTCTTCAAGAGATGGAGTTCATCATAGCACTGCCCTTCGAGGAGGTGTGGAGTCAAACTTGAAGCGTTCAGAGAAGCCATCCTCTTGAAGATCATCTTCAGAGCACATAAGCGTCAGCCCTTTCCATGTGCGTCGAGAGGTTTCATGTGCAACAAAGGCATTCTTGGTGGCAAGATTGCGAATACGGTAGACATCCACCAAGAGGCTTTGCATTTGGCGCTTCAGCCAGTCATGATGCCTATCCTGTTTCTGATGAAGAGCCACCAGAAGCTCTTGGTCATTGAGAACATGAGTGCGCTTCTTTGGTCTTTGGGCAATTGTGCTATCGGTGGCTTCAGTAAGGGCAGGATGTGGTGCACGTGTAGTTCCAGCCAAAGGATACACACGAGTGAAAGCTTCAACTCCTTCAATGTTCTGATAGAAACTTTGATGCTCCGCATTCTGAAGACTTAGAGGTTCCTTGGCAGGCTCAGTATAAATGGCTTCAACAGACATATCCACATCAGGTAGAAAGATCCGATGATTGCGAGCAGATGGCTGATATGAGATAGCGGAGTGAAGTTTAATCAGCCGCATTATCCATGGAGCGTAGAACTTCAAGCCAAAAAGATCAGAGCCTGATGCAGCAAGTTGGCGGATGAAGAAGTCCTATGCATTGAAGCATTTGCCATGAAGAATATAGAAGACCAAAGTCTTCATTGCACCTTCCAGCTTGGCATGTGGAGAATGTCCTTTGATGGGCCAGAGAGTTCGCCTTATGATGTGATAAATAGTCCTTGGCAGATACTCAAGGTCTTCAATGAAGAACTCCTTGGGATATGCAGCATCTTGGGGCAATGGCTTCATCATACTGAGCGTCTGACTCATGTTAGGTTCAGACTTCCGAAAGATGCTCTCCACAGCTTCACTGTGAAGCTGACAGCCATGTTCGTAGAGATCGCCAGGAGTGGGCATACCAGTGAGCTCAATGATATCAAAGGCTTTGGCTTCATGATGAACATTTCCTGTCATCCACTACAGGACCCAAGTCTTCGGATCTCTGTTGTACCCACGGATGTGAAGTGTGGCATAGAATTGGAGCAGCAACTCTTCATTCCAGTGCTCTTGGTTGGTGACAAACGGCAGTAATCCAACCTCTTTGAAGCAATCCAGAGCTTCTTCCAGACAGGGCAGACCAGCTATTGCTTCGATGTCAAGACGCTTATGTGGGAAGATGCGACCTTGATTGTATAGAATGCAGGAGTAATAGCTTCACTGCGGATAGCTCCAGAACCGATCAGATGATATCCTTTCCCTTGAGTAGGGGTTCCTGGAGCTATTGAAGAAGGTGTTGTCTGCTTTGAAGCCATTGACATTGAAGGATCCAGGTGCTGATGCAGGACCTGGAAACCTGGGCAATCTGGGAATTGGCTTCTATACCTGAGGCCTGTGCTCAACATGGTAGTCAAACTGAGGACCAGCAGCAGGCGCAGGAACAGAAGCAGTAGCATCATTGGCTTCGCTGACTTCTGGTGCTTTTGTTGGTGTAGGCTCCACATTGGCTTCAGCCATGACAGCGTCAGTGGCGTCGGTGGCAGCCTCAAAATTCTCAACCTCCACTTGATGAGCTGGAGGGTCGGTCACAGTCACGTTCTCCTCGAGAACAACTTCTTGGTGAGGCGGGGGTGTAGCAGCGCTTGGGGTTTCTTCTTCATCGGCTGATGCAGCCGGAATGTCTTCAGCTGCTTTAGCTTCAGACTCAGAGACTGGAGGCCTTGGTCCTTTGCGAAGCCTGCGTAACGCTGGCGACGCCTGTGGAGTTGGAGTTGGCAGGGCCTCAAAGTCTTCTTCCTCTTGTGCTTGTGGGTGATCAGCCCATGATGCATCCTGAGCAATTGGCGTCAGAGGACGACCAATGCTGATGAGCTTGATGTGCGTGAGCACAGGCGATGATACCTGTTGGTGCTCGAACTGAGGAAGAACTGCATCATCTTCAACATGGTCATGGTGACCAATGTCTTCAGAAGCGATGGGATCAGCTGCTGGAACGTCTTCAGCTTCATGAGCCCCTGTGAAAGCAGGCTCATGGACAGTCAATTGGCGCTCTTGAGGTTCAGCGTCAGGGTGAACCATGGAGATGGGTTCAACAATCAAGGGCTCTGTGGGAGCAGCCCGTTCCTTCTTGGTCTTCCGCTTCTTCTTGGAGGGGGCAGTAGCAGAGGCTTCAGGATGTTTCCTCTTCCTTGCTTCAGCCTCAGCAATCCTCGTCTTCTTCAGTTCTGAAGCGGTTGACCGGGCCTTTGGCTTCGAGCCAGTCATGCTAGTTGGGAAGACAATGGGATCTGCTTCCTACCTTGGTGCGTTGGGTTCGGCCACAGTGGGCTTCTTCTTCTGCTTGGCAGCCATCCTGGGATCAATGCCCGGACGCCCAAGGGCCTTGCGCTTCTCAGCCTCGTTGTAGCCTTGCACACACTTGTCAGCCAGGACCTTCATGCGCTCACGAGAACCCTGAGCTTCTGCGCATTTCTTGAGAAAGGCTTCTTTGAGCTCGTGCAGCATAATCTTGAAGTTCTTCACCTCTTGCACGCTGAGCTTGGCCATATGCTTCTTGAACTGAGATTTCGCAAAGTCAATCTTCTGCTTCAGTTCAACAATGCGCTGGGCGATAGCTAACTCTGAAGCAATGACGCCATGGAAGGCGACACTGAGGCCAATGGGAAATTGCAGATCTTCGAAGCTGATGTTGGGCGTGTCAAACCACTCATCAATGAAGTTGTGTATGATTGTCATGTCAAAGAGAGGCAGATCATTGAAGATTTTTGCTTCTTCTTTGCTCTTGATGAGTTGCTCAAGAGCGTCATCTGCAAGATCTTCATCACTGGACAGATCAATGGCATCGTTTCGCAGAATGGCAGCAACAGTCAGTTCTTGGCCGGTGTGTGACAGAGGCATCTTGACCTTCTAGGGCTTGGAGATGCGTGACAAATCTTCAAACTGCACACTGTCTTGAGGAGGTGCAGTGGCCAGTGGCTTCGCCCGTGAGATTTTTGGCGCAGAGGCAGGCTTTGAAGCTTTAGGCTGCTTCAACTTCTTTGGCTTCGGCGCTGCAGGCGCTTCATCTGATTCAACGTCATCTGCAGGCTCATTCACGGCTGTCCCTTGAACCACGATGTGAGTGATGAGACCTTCCAAGTTGTAGAAGGGCCCAAGAAGATTGGGTTCAGCTTCACGAGTTCCATCGGCACGGGGAGCAGAGGGACCAGGGTTGAAGTCTAATCCCAAAGACTTCTTGTTCTGCTTCGCTGAGTTTTGGGCAAACTGGAAGTTGCGCTTAAACAGATTGTCGTCACGACACCATAGCAGTGACGATGGGTCGGCATCCACAGGCTGAGGTCCACGGACCATGCAGGGATAGAAGCCTTGTTCAATGGCTTCATCTTTGGTCCTGGGTTGAAGATTTTTGTAGAGGATGTCTCCCCATGGTCGCTTGATGGCATTCTTTTCAGCATATTCCTTTGTCACAAATCTGTACTTGAACCATTATTCTGCCCAATAGCGTCGAATCCATTGGATTCGTGTCTTGCGCTGATTGTAATCCTCTTCAGGATCTGTCTTATACAGCTCTGAGAGGTCATCGGGCAGATCTCTTGATGTTTCTCCACGACGCTTTCTGCCACCCTTCCTTGCTGATTTCTCTGAAGCCATGAACTTTAAACTGAATGGCTTCAATACGTTCAAAGGCTTCAAAGGCTTTCGCTTACTGGACAAACATGAACTGGCTTCGGGAGAATTTATGTGATACTGTAAGAATTCTGCAAATGAATGCAGACTATGAGAACCAAGGGATTCTCCCACGGACATGTATCTGTGACAGCATTAAGGTGCGAGGGAAGGGGAAGAGGTCATATGCATTCTCAGAAGATTTTGAAGATAAATCAGTTTAGAAGACATTGACCTCATCGTGCGAAGACATTCACTCATAGATAAGGAGTTGGTTCCAGATTTGTACGAATCCACAGATCAGTACAAGTGAGGAATCTAACTACTTTGTGAAGCATAAGTGAATATACTAGGCATATTATGAGATGCAGTTTGAAGCGGATCCAACATGTGTGAACAAAAACCACTTGTGGTAGAAAGTGACGAATCTATATGATCAAAGGGGCCATAAAAAGGAAGTTTTATTTACCACACATAGAACTGCTAGACGGAGTGGAAGAGGAGGCCGAGCAGTTCGATCGTCCGTGCCCTAACTTGGCGATGGAGGACACCTACGGCGACGGCGGAGAGGACGATGTCCGCGGTCGGCGTGAAGACGGCGTCGGAGAGGTTGCAGCAGCGAAGCGCTTCATCGCCGGTGTCGTCGAGGGCTAGTGGTGGCGCTAGGGTTCGTGCGAGAGTGGAAGAAGAGATAATGACTGTGGTGAGGCGTGTATTTATAGGGACAGGGTCGGCTTAGTGTTATTACACAGGTGCCCCTGGGGAGTCACATCTGAGGAACACGTGGCCATCATGAAGCATATCAGGGGTTGTTCCACGTCCCACGCACGCCTGGATTGTCGGGTGGTCTTTCCCACTTCTCCGGGTTTCAGGTAAAGGAAAGAGCATTGAAAACAGACTTAAAGTTTGTCTCTGTATCTTCTGCTGACAAGGACGCAGAGAAGACATTCGACAGTTTCAATAGAATGCATATGATTTGGAGAGATAGAGTTTAAGATAGAAAGCATAGAAAGGTTAGGGTCCGATCACATTCACTTAGTTCAAAAGGTTCAACAAGAAGACATAGCTATAAGTGAATGCTGTAGAGGACAGAACACTAGTATATATATATATTCAACATAGTGAAGATAATTATGAAGACATGTTGAGATTGAAGCCAAACCAAATGTGAAGACATAGCAAATGTAACGCCATGAGTGAAACACTTCAAGTAGAACATTTGGTGGTGGCGTTACCCACCGTATAGGAAGTATTAGACCCAGAAACGGCGCACAATTATCGTGGCGCTCCGAAGTCAAATTCCACATTAATGTATTCACACTTAGAATGTATGTCTTCATTGATTGAAGATATACTTTACTTCGTGTGTTGCACATCTAAGTCATCAATATGCATAAGTGTTAGGATGTGTGCCTGATCACATGACATTTGAGGATTCCAAGATATTTAGCTCACACCGTAACTTGCAAAATCTCTTCTCATCCAAGGGCTTGGTGAAGATATCTGCCAATTGCTCTTCAGTGTTGACGTGTATGATATCAATATCTTCCTTCACAACATGATCTCTAAGAAAGTGATGACGAATTTCAATGAGCTTTGTCTTCGAGTGCTGAACTGGGTTGTTGGCAATCTTGATGGCGCTTTCGTTGTCGCAGTAGAGTGGCACTTGCTTCAGATGAATGCCATAATCTTTGAGTGTTTGCTTCATCCACAGAAGCTGAGCGCAGCAAGATCCAGCAGCAATGTATTCAGATTCAGCAGTGGAGAGAGATACACAGTTTTGCTTCTTTGAAGACCAACATACAAGTGATCGTCCCAGAAAATGACATGTGCCTGATGTAGACTTGCGATCCACCTTGTCACCAGCATAATCAGCATCCGAGAATCCAACCAGATCAAACTATGAGCCCTTTGGATACCATAATCCTAGAGTTGGGGTGTGAGCCAAATATCGAAGAATTCGCTTCACAGCTAAGTGATGCGACTCCTGTGGTGCCGCTTGGAATCGAGCACACATGCAAACACTAAGCATAATATCTGGCCTAGATGCACATAGATAAAGTAAAGAACCAATCATGGAGTGGTATACCTTTTGATCGAACTCTTTACCATTGTCGTCGGGACCCAGATGATGTTTGGCTGGCATTGGCGTCGTGAAGCCTTTGCAGCCTTGCATACCGTACTTCTTTAGGCAATCTTTGAGATACTTCTCTTGAGATATGAAGATGTCGTTGCGTTGCTATCGTATTTGAAGACCGAGGAAGAACTTCAGCTCACCCATCATGGACATCTGATATTGCTCTTGCATCATATATCCAAACTCTTCACTGTACTTCTGATTGGTGCAGTCGAAGATAATGTCATCCACATATATTTGGCACACAAACAGTTCACCATCATATGTCTTCGTGAAGAGAGTGGGGTCGAGGGAACCAGGTATGAAGCCTTTGCTTTTCAGGAAGTATTTGAGTGTGTCATACCAAGCCCGAGGGGCTTGTTTGAGGCCATATAGTGCCTTGTTGAGCTTGTATACCATGTCAGGATGTTTTGGATCTTCAAAGCCAGGCGGTTGTGCAACATACACTTCTTCTTCAATCTTGCCATTAAGAAAAGCGCTCTTCACATCCATTTGATATAGAAGTATGTTATGATGATTTGCATAGGCCAACAGTATGCGTATGGCTTCAAGTCGAGCCACAGGAGCAAATGTTTCATCGAAGTCAATCCCTTCCACTTGAGTATACCCTTGAGCAATGAGACGAGCTTTGTTTCTGACAACTTGTCCATGCTCATCTTGCTTGTTGCGGTATATCCATTTGGTGCCTATTATATTGTGCTTCCGAGGGTCAGGACGCTTAACCAATTCCCATACATTATTCAGCTCAAACTGTTGAAGCTCTTCTTGCATAGCTTGAATCCATTTAGGTTCCATGAAGGCTTCTTCAACTTTCTTGGGTTCGGTTATTGAGACGAATGCGAAGTGCCCATAGAAATTTGCTAGCTGAGTTGCCCTTGAACGAGTGAGCGGACCGGGTGCATTGATGCTATCAATTATTCTCTCAATCTGCACTTCATTGGCAACACGAGGATGTACAGGGCAAAGATTTTGCTCTTGCTGATCATTGTCATTGTTAGAGGGATTGTCTTCAGGCTGAGCATTGTCTTCAGGTTGATCAGGTGCGGATATGATAAGTTCCTCTTCAAGTTGAGCTTCAGAGGGTATGATTTCTCCAGTTCCCATTAGTTTGATTGATTCACTGGATGGAACTTCATCTAGCACATTTGGCAGGTGCTCTCTTTGTAAACCGTTAGTCTCATCGAACCGCACATCCACTGTTTCAACTACTTTATAATGAAAGAGATTGAAGACTCTGTAGGAGTGCGAATTCTTTCCATATCCAAGCATAAAACCCTCATGTGCTTTTGGTGCAAATTTTGAAGTGTGATGTGGATCCTTGATCCAGCACCTGGCGCCAAATACTCTGAAGTAACTGACATTTGGCTTCTTGCCAGTAAGGAGCTCATAAGATGTCTTGTTCAGAAGCTTGTGAAGATAAACACGATTGATTGTATGGCATGCAGTATCAATGGCTTCAGGCCAGAATTTTCTTGGAGTCTTGTATTCATCAAGCATCGTTCGGGCCATCTCAATGAGTGTTCTGTTCTTGCGTTTGACGACGCCATTCTGCTGTGGCGTGTACGGGGCTGAGAATTCATGTGTGATGCCCAAGGTATCAAGATATGTATCAAGGCCAATGTTCTTGAATTCAGTGCCATTGTCACTTCTGATGTGCTTTATCTTGGCGCCATAGTTGTTCATTGCTCAATTGGCGAAGCGTCTGAAGACATCCTGCACTTCAGTCTTGTAGAGGATTATGTGCACCCAAGTATATCTAGAATAATAATCAACAATGACAAAGCCATAGAGACAAGCAGTAGTAGTAAGAGTTGAGTAATGAGTGGGACCGAAAAGATCCATGTGGAGCAGTTTGAAGGGTCGAGTAGTAGTCATGATTGTCTTCGAGGGATGTTTGGCCCTCGTCATCTTTCCTGCTTCACAGGCACCGCATAAGTGATCTTTCTTGAACTTGACGCCCTCGATGCCTATGACATGCTTCTTCTTTGCAAGGGTGTGGAGGTTCCTCATGCCAGCATGCCCTAGCGTCCGATGCCAGAGCCAGCATTCTGAAGCTTTTGCTAGAAGACATACGGCAAGCTGTGGTCCTGCTGAGAAATCTACCACGTACAAATCATCTTTCCGATACCCTTCAAACACTAGAGACTTGTCAGATTCCATTAGAACAAGGCAACGATATTTTCCAAATATTACGATCATGTTCAAATCGCAAAGCATTGAGAGAGACATTAAGTTGAAGCCAAGGGATTCAACAAGCATGACTATATCCATGTGTTGATCCTTTGAGATTGCAACTCTACCTAGACCCAATACCTTACTTTTACCAGTGTCAGCAAATGTGATGTGACTCTTGTCGGATGGACATAAGGTTGAGTCCATAAGAAGGCTTCTTTTGCCAGTCATGTGGTTGGTACACCCACTATCAATAATCCATTCTAAAGACGCTGGTGTCGTACCCTACAATGCAGTTGGGGGGATAGGCTTCACGAAGAGAATTGTGAAGCAAAAACATTTGACGAACCAGTGGGTTATGAAAGCTTAGATCCAGATTAGGACTGATAGGGAGAGTAGCAAGCGATTCAGGAACGAAGTACATAGTAAGACCATTCGGGCATTTGATCTTGCGCCCTACAAGATGTTTAAGGTCCCCAGCAATAGCGTTAGACGATTTTGGTTTTCTGCTGGAGACCTTTCCCTGCAAAAGAGAGTTAAGCTTTCTTAGCCACCCATCTTCAAGGGTGGCTTAGAAGCGATAAGTCTAAGTGCAGCGTCTGAGAACTTTGGCTTTGGAGCCCTAGCAAAAAGTCTTGCAGGCGGACAATAGTACTCATAAGAATAAGCAGAATAGTTCTTGGTCTTATGAACATGGCGGTTCGATGAACCGCGCTCATATTCATAGGCCTAAGTATGGTTTCCCTGCAAAGCATTTGCGTTGGTGCAACTCAGGTGAGTCCTCTGTCTGTATGAAGCCTTTGGACTGTATGAAGCCTGTGGTCTGGGGTTTGTCTTCTTCACCTGTGGTGTCATGATGACATTCGCAGGAAGATTTTCCAAACACTTTTTCGGCACCCAGATCTTCTTCATAGGCAGCCCATTCCTGCAGTTAGTACCAATATACCTGGCAAACACTTCACCATTCTGATTCTTAAACAGTTTATAGTTTGCATCAAAGGATTCATCAATGATAATGGGGTTAGCACAAGTGAAGCCGGATAGATTGGATGGATCTGCTGAAGGTTCCTTTGCAGCAACCCATGTGGTTTTGGGGTACTGCTCAGGTTTCCAGTAAGAGCCATCAGCATTCATTTTCCTTACGAACCCAACACTCTCTTTCCTCGGGTTTCGGTTCAGAATCTGCCTTTTGAGGACATCACATAGTGTCTGATGCCCTTTAAGACTTTTGTACATCCCTGTTTCAAGCAATGTCTTCAACCTAGCATTCTCATCAGCAATAGCAGTGGTATCCTCAGCAGAGGGGTTAGTTACCACATCAACAGTTGAAGATATTGCAACAGTAGCAGCAGTAGAACATTCAGCAACAGAAGTAGCATTATCACGCTCAATGCATTTAAGACATGGTGGTTCAAATCCTTCCTGAGCGGAACTGATCTGTTCGGTGCGAAGTGACTCATTTTCCTTTTGAAGATCTTCATGAGCCGCTCTCAATTTCTCAAGATCTTGCTTCCTTTGAAGATAATCATAGGAAAGCTTTTCATGAGTTGTTGAGAGCGTTTCATGACGAATTTCAAGTTCCTCATACTTAACATGAAGATTTTTTATGTCTTCAATTAAGGACTCAGATCGAGTCATTTCAGCGCCTAACAGATCATCGCTTTTGTCTAACAGTTTTTGAACATGTTCCATAGCTTTTTGTTGTTCAGTTGCAATTTTAGCAAGTGTTTTGTAGCTGGGTCTTGAACCACAATCAGAGTCATCTTCACTAGATGTTTGATAGTGAGTAGTGCACGTGTTTACCTTGGCACCGCGTGCCATGAAGCAGTAGGTAGGAGCAGAGTAGTCTTTGTCATTTGCATTGGTGTCGGTGATGAAGTCATTGTCTTCAGTGTTGAAGATGGACTTGGCAATGTATGCTGTAGCCAGACTTGCAATGCCAGAATCAGACTCCTCCTCAGACTCCACCTTCGCCTCCTCAGAAGCGGACTCCTCCTCTGAATCCATTTCCTTGCCAACAAACGCACGTGCCTTGCCAGATGAGCTCTTATTGTGTGATGAAGACTTTGAGGAAGACTTGGAAGAAGACTTTGAGTATTTCTTCTTCTTCTTGTCGTCAGTCATATTCCTTGCTCTTCTTCTTCTTTTTGTTCTCATTTTCCCACTGCGGACACTCAGAGATGAAGTGGCCAGTTTTCTTGCACTTGTGGCATGTTTTCTTCTTGTAGTCATGAGCAGAAGCTTCATCATTCCTTGAGCTTGACCGTGAAGACTTCCTGAAGCCTTTCTTCTTGGTGAATTTTTGGAACTTCTTCACAAGCATAGCAAGTTCCTTTCCAATGTCTTCAGGGTCATCAGAACTGCTGTCAGATTCTTCTTTAGATGAGGAGACAACTTTTGCCTTCAAGGCACGAGTTCACCCATAGTTTGGACCGTAGATATCTCTTTTCTCAGAAATCTGAAACTCATGTGTGTTGAGCCTCTCAAGTATGTCGGACGGATCGAGTGTCTTGAAATCAGGACGTTCTTGAATCATCAGGGCTAGGGTGTCAAATGAACTGTCAAGTGATCTCAGTAGTGTCTTGACGACTTCATGCTTGGTGATCTTAGTAGCGCCGAGGGCTTGAAGCTCATTTGTGATGTCAGTGAGTCGATCAAACGTGAGCTGGACATTCTCATTGTCATTTCGCTTGAAGCGGTTGAAGAGGTTGCGAAGGACACTGATTCTCTCATCTCTCTGGGTTGAGACGCCTTCGTTGACCTTGGAGAGCCAGTCCCAGACTAGCGTAGATGTTTCCAAAGCACTCACACAGCCATACTGTCCTTTGGTCCGATGACCACAGATGATATTCTTGGCAGTAGAGTCCAGTTGAACGAACTTCTTGACATCGGCAGCAGTGACACCTTCTCCAGCCTTGGGAATGCCGTTCTTGACGACATACCATAGGTCAACGTCAATGGCTTCAAGATGCATGCGCATCTTATTCTTCCAGTAGGGATATTCAGTTCCATCAAAGACGGGGCACGCAGCAGAGACTTTAATTATCCCTGCAGTCAACATAGCTAAAACTCCATATGGTTAAACCGAATCACACAGAACAAGGGAGTACCTTGCTCTGATACCAATTGAAAGTGTGTTATATCGACTAAAGGGGGGTGAATAGGCGATTTTTATGAAAGTCTTCAAAACGTGGAAGTTTCGAAGACAAACGATAGAAATAAACCTATTACCATGCAGCGGAAGGTAGACTACACTAGGTAAACCACAGTCATGTATTCAATGAAGTGAAAGCACAATGACTAATAGTAGCTAGGTAGTAAGGATCAGGTAGGAAGATATTAAGAAGCCAAACAGAACACGCAGTCACTGAGTGAAGACAAAAGATAGTGTAATCATACAATGACTTCACAAGGACCAATAGTAAGTAAAGGGAAGGGAAGGATGAAACCCGTGACTCGTTGAAGACAATGATTTGTTGGACCAGTTCCAGTTTTTGTGACAACTGTACGTCTGGTTAGGGCGGCTAGGTATTTAAACCTGAGGACACACAGTCCCGGACACCCAGTCCTGAACACGCAGCTCAGGACACCCAGTCCTCACCGTATTCCCCTTGAGCTAAGGTCACACAAACCTCGCCCAATCACTCTGGTAAGTCTTCAAGGTAGACTCCCAAACCTTCACAGACTTCGTTCACCGGCGATCCACAATGTCTCTTGGACGCTCAGAACGCGACGCCTAACCGGCTGGAGGATTCACAGTCCTCAAGTGTAATAAGTCTTCAGATCACACAGACAAGAAGACTTAAGTGATGCCTAACACTCTTAGGCTCTGGGTGGTTAGGGCTTTATCCTCGCAAGGAATTCTCTCTCAAAGGCTTCGAGGTGGGTTGCTCTCAAACGACAAAAGCCGTACTCTAACTCTGAGCAGCCAACCGTTTATGGTTGTAGGGGGTGGGCTATTTATAGCCACTAGGCAACCTGACCTGATTTGTCCGAAATGACCCTGGGTCACTAAGGAACTGACACGTGTTCCAACGGTCAGATTTCAAACTCACACGGAAACTTTACTTGGGCTACAAGCAAAGCTGACTTGTCCGACTCTGGACAAGATTCGCTCTCATAGTCTTCACTCGAAGACATAGGTTTTGGTTAAACATCACTTCATTTATTCTGACTGGTTCTCTTGGACCCCACTTAACAGTACGGTGGTTCCTATGACTCAACAAAGAAGAAAAAGAACTACGAAAGATCTAAGTCTTCGAGCTCCATAGGCTTCATGCGATGTCTTCTCTTGTCATAGTCTTCAATGTGAATATCTTCATATACCACCTTTGACATCAATGTCTTCATACATTTTTAGGGGTCATCTCTGGTAGGAAAACCGAATCAATGAGGGACTTCTACCTGTGTTATCCTGCAATTCTCACAAACACATTAGTCCCTCAACTAGGTTTGTCGTCAATACTCCAAAACCAACTAGGGGTGGCACTAGATGCACTTACAGTTATCGTTACTTCCATACTACTTTGCTACTAAGTACTTTGCTGCAGATATTAAGTCTTTTAGGTGTGGTTGAATTGACAACTCAACTGCTGATACTTGAGAATATTCTTTGGCTCCCCTTGTGTCGAATCAATAAATTTGGGTTGAATACTCTACCCTCGAAAACTGTTGTGATCCCCTATACTTGTGGGTTATCAATGGGCTAGGGATAACTTATTTTAGCGTTGCTATTTTGAAAGACATGATTGCTTGTTGATGTGCTTGAGTATTTAAGTATCATATCAAAACTAGAATATTGCTTTGAACCATATAAAAGTTCAAATGTCCATGCTATAAAGAAAAGAAAATGAGATGATATGTTAGGCAGCATTCCACATCAAAAATTCTGTTTTTATCATTTACCTACTCAAGGACGAGCAGGCATTAAGCTTGGGGATGCTGATACGTCTCCAACGTATCTATAATTTTTTATTGTTCCATGTTGTTATATTATCATTCTTGGATGTTTTATAATCATTTTTGGCATTTTATATCATTTTTCGGTACTAACCTATTGACATAGTGCCAAGTGTCAGTTGTTGTTTTTTGCATGTTTTTTTCATCGCAGGAAATCAATATCAAACGGAGTCCAAATGCAGCAAAACTTTTTGTTGATGTTTTGGACCAGAAGACATCCAATAGGCCGGAGAAGTGCCCTGGTGGGTTGTGCCCACCTCGGGTGCCCCCCGTACCGCCTCTTTACTCTATAAATACCGCAATATTTCAGAAACCCTAGGGGAGTCAACGAAAATCAATTCCAGCCACCGCAAGTTCCAGAAACACCAGATCCACTCTAGACACCATCTCGGAGGGGTTCATCATATCCATTGGTACCTCTCCGATGATGCGTGAGAAGTCTTTTGTAGACCTTCAGGTCCGTAGTTAGTAGCTAGATGGCTTTCTCTCTCTCGTTTGATTCTCAATACAATGGTATCTTGGAGATCCATATGATGTAATTCTTTTGCGGTGTGTTTGTTGGGATCCGATGAACTTTGAGTTTATGATCAGGTCTATCTCTTTTTATCCATGAAAGTTATTTGAGTCTTCTTTGATCTCTTATATGCATGATTGCTTATAGCCTTGTATTTCTTCTCCGATATTTGGGTTTTGTTTGGCCAACTTGATTTATTTATCTTGCAATGGGAAGAGGTGCTTTGTGATGGGTTCGATCTTACGGTGCTTGATCCTAGTGACAGAAGGGGAACTGACACATATGTATCATTGCTATTAAGGATAACAAAATGGGGTATATTTCTAAATAAATAGATCTTGTCTATATCATGTCATCATTCTTATTGCATTACTCCATTTTTCCATGAACTTAATACACTAGATGCATGCTGGATAGCGGTCGATGTGTGGAGTAATATTAGTAGATGTAGGCAGGAGTCGGTCTACTAATCTTGGACGTGATGCCTATATAATGATCATTGCCTGGATATCTTCATGATTATTTGAAGTTCTATCAATTGTCCAACAGTAATTTCTTTACCCACCGTTTGCCATTTTTCTTGAGAGAAGCCACTAGTGAAACCTACGGCCCCCGGGTCTCTTCTTTGTTATATTTGCCTTCACGATCTATTTTTATTTTTAGATCTATTAATCCAAAAACCCAAAAATGCCTCGCTCAATTTTATTTGCTTTTATTTGCATTTATCAATCTACTATAATTTTTATCCCGTCTACTTGAAAATTTCTGTCGCCGTTACCCGAAAGGGATTGACAACCCCTTTAATATGTCGGGTTGTGAGTATTTGTTATTTGTGTGCAGGTGCCGTTCACGTAGTGTTGCGTGGTTCGCCTATTGGTTCGATAACCTTGGTCTCATCACTAAGAGAAATACCTACCGTAGCCGTGCTGCATCATCCGTTCCTCTCTGGGGAAATACCGATGTAGTTCTAGTAGACATCAGTGTTCAAGCAAGAGGCGCTGGTCAACTCCCATCGCTCCGCTCTCAACATTAGCTGCGACCGTTGGTGGTACTTCCTCCATTAGGCGGAGTTAGAAGCCGCCTTCAAGGAGATCACCGAGGCGACGAATGAAGTCTATAGCAAGAGCGAGGACGAGTACGATGTCGCTAGCTCTGCCCTGCCTGTGTCCCACCGTCAAGATCAGGAAGTCGGCACGTCTGTGGGTGCTGCCAGCAATGAGGAATAGTAGAGTATGGGAGGTCAATGGCGCTAGCGTCCCAGGAAGGCCATCGCTCTTTCACTCCCACTGAAGCCAAGCTTGTCGGGCTTAAATCATCAGTCGATTAGCCGCTTGCATGCTGTGGAGGTGGAGCTTCAGGTCCCTGGGCTCATGGCCTACCGAACACGGGGAACGGGCGCTCACGATCATTTAGACTAGGTTTAGAGTATGGTTAAGTCCAAGTGTGTCAAAATATAAAGAGTTTGCTCCAGTTTAGATGAAAAGCTTCTGGTTTTATGTAAAACTTCTCCAAGTATGAATGAATATCATCTGCTTTTTAAATATGCATCAAATTTATTCAAATTCGTTATTTTTCTTCAGAATTGGGGGTACTCATAAGGAGGTTGTTTGTTTAAGTAAGAACAACACCTTACCACCATTTTTACTTTGGTTACTTTTTACTTGCTACCAATTATCTTGCTATCAAATTATCTGTCACAACTACTTTACAACACTTGCAGAGAATACCTGGCTTAAAACCGCTTATTGATTCCTTCTGCTCCTCGTTAGGTTCAACACTCTTACTTATCGAAAGGACTATGATTGATCCCCTATACTTGTGGGTCATCACATCCCTATGTCATCTTTGGCTAACTGGACGTCCATCCAAATCCCTCCACCATGCTACAGCCAATGAAACTCGGCCCTAGCCACGTACTCACCACCGTAGCCATATATAGTGCAGTTGTGGTGGTGCACAATACTAGCGCGGTGCGCCAAACTAAGGTGCCCCTTTCCCAGGCATCCCAACCATGATCAACACCCTAGAGATGGCTAGAGATCAAAGTTCTATGGTTGGAGTGGAATCCCATTGATATCAACATAAGGATATGGAGCTCTCTCTAAAAAAATGGATATTGGAAGTGTACGCTTCGCTAAGGTTGCCCTCTGAGAGTTGGTGGAATGGGTGGGGGTATATATAGGCAACACCAAAAATCCAACCATTATACACCTTTATATGCATAGTTCAGTGGGACTGGGTGAAACCACTCGATGAGACCGACCTATACAGAAGGTTTGAACTTTAGGCTTTCCGATGAGACCGGATGAAACATCTCGGTGTGACCATGTCGTGGTGACCTAACCTCTTTCCACTTTTCCGTGTCACCGACCAAAATTGGTCGGAAATTCTGATTGAATTTCAGTTGGGAACAGATGGTTGACCAATGCTCTTCGGTGGGACCAAGTTGCTAGGGTTTGGGCAACGGCTATGTCAAGTGTATCTCGGCGAGTCCGGGTGTATGTATTTTGGTGGGAGCGAGATGAACTTAGGGTTTAGGACATGGTGGAATGTGGGAAAATGTTTGAGACTTTTGGAGCAATATCCCTAAGCACTTGAGCAGTTAGACCATCATCATAACCTCATCCCCTATTAATAGAATTGCCTTTCCTATGAACTCAATGTGATCTATTAAGGCTTTGCCAACATTTGTCCTTAGCATTTGAGGGGTCCACTTTCACATTCCAAAGGTTTGCCTATCTTGAACTTTTCTTGAAATATACTCAAGGGAAATATTAGTTCAACAACAAGCATGTTGACATGAATTATCAAAACCACCAAGGGAGTGCATGTGCTTTCAGTTTGTCAAACATGGTTTCATGTTTCTCCGGATTATATTCGTTACATCATCATGATAGAGTTGTCATGAACTAAGCAATAAAAGGCAACACTTCCCCGAAAAAAATGTATTCAACAACCGTGGACTCAAGGCTGCCGTTCTTGACTATGGTGGTAGCATGTTTCACCTACCACCGCAATGTGTGATGGTAGGGTAGAGGTCAAATCGTGAGATACTTTCAAACTAGCATCATTTCATGCTAATCTTGTCAATAAAGGTCAAAACTGTGATTTTAGTCCACAAACTGCAGTTGTTCAACAGAGGTGTTGCACACTACCGAACCTTGGTGGAACGCCGATGCGTGCTGCCTCAACATTTGGATTTCGTACTTGGTGGCAAGATAGTTCTTAATGCAAGAATGAAGGTGCGGGAAGTGGTGTGTGGTCATGATGCTGATTTGGTGGCGCTTGTCTAATGAAAGAAATGGTAGGTCTTCCAATCAGAAATTTTAGTATGTCGTGGACACATGCGCAGACCCGAATTTCGTGATGCATCGTGGTCTGCAGGTGGTTGCCCTAAGCAGCTTGGGCTTTGGGTCACTAGGTTGTGCGGTGTTGTGATTCAAGAGAAAGCGGCGTCATATCGTGGTGACGGCCTTGGAAGGCTGTGTGTGTGGACCATGTAGGATGTGGCAGAGCGGATGGATGTCGAGGCGGCAACCCAGAAGGCGATGTTGGCGGACCATGCAGGGTGTGGCAGAGTAGATGGAAGTCGGGGCGGCGGCCTCGAGAATGCGTGGTCATCGAGTATGTGGGCCTTGTGTCGCGTGGCGGCGAGGTTGCTCTCGACGTTGGTCTTCGACGTGTCGAGCATTGTATTTGCTGCAGACTGTTGTGGAGTAGTTCCATCTTCATCGTTGCGCCAGGGGGCGGGGTGCGTCGCATTCTGCTCCTCCCATAGCAGTCACGACTTCTCTTCGGCAATGGTGGGAGGTCAGCTAGTTTGGTGGAGCAAGTCACCGTTGATTTGTGTATGCTTGGTTGGCATGTTTATGTGATGTTCGTCATACTATGGATGAGAGTGGGTGTGGCCCTGTTGTGTCGAGTTTCGAGTAGGCTTTGGCCTTGTGATGAGAGTGGTTATGGCCCTTCATAGTATTTGTTGAGTGGGTTTGATCATTGTTGTATTGGTTTTGCCCTTTTTCCGTAATTAACCAGGCAATAATCTTCTTAATTAATAAAAAGGGCAAAGCTTTTGCCTCATGTTAAAAGGAGGATCTCACCTGATCATGCCCTCGAATCAGGCTTTCGCCCCAGGCACACTCTGAAGGACTAGTTTATCCAAAGCGCTTCATCCACCTTGACTTCCCACCACCCCACAAAAGCATAAGCTTAAACCCTTTGTTGTTTGTCTTCGTTCATAATTCAATAGGTGAAAATCATGTGATGGAATGTGATGTAAGGTTAAAAGCAGTGAAGATGCGCCTTGACGAAGCAAAACTCTGGTGAGGTAAGGGGAAAAGAAAAGAAGAAACAGGGCTTATGGCCCTCCTTCAACACAAGGTATGTCTTAGCATGTAACAATATTATACCCAATGAAAAAGAAACTGTGAATTAACGGGTCCCTACATTTATTTATGATAAAGTATGTTTAGTATGTCTTCCCCCAAAACCGACATATCTCAAGTCACGTCTTAGTCTAAGTGTTTACAATAAATTATGTTCAAAAATCCGTCCCTTAAAACCGACAGAGCTCAAGTCACATTTTAGTATAATATATTTACATATGTTCACAATCCCCTTCATCACATCTTAATGTCAATTGGTGAAGGCGGCGGAGATTTCCAAGGTCCACTCTTGTTCTGCATGTAAACAAAAGCCACAACATCAACAATGTGTGAAGATCTCTGAAATAGCAAAATAAAATCTTTATTGAAATAGCAAAATCTATAATGCACGAACATGTTATTCGCTCTTTACTTGTTAAGCCATTATAGCTGTTTGGTTACAAAGACGTAGGACAGTGATAAAGTAGTAGGCATTGCCTCAACCACCAAATGATTTAAGTGGAGAACATATATGCAAACAAGATATCGATATTTATGATTTCTAGGTGCATTAGTAATAGTGCATACCAAGATGTGAACATCTGATGTGCCTTAGATTGACAGATACTTTGTGCCAAAGTAATTTTGAAATGTCAATTACCTTGCTACTAATATCTATGGTTATAGCAGAAGTGTGAGACACCTTGTTGGCAGCTCGCACAGGGTAGAAGTATGCATCAGCCTGAAAAATGTACAGTTAATCACAAATTCTTTCTGGCAAAAGATTGGTAACCTTGCTGCACTAGGAGCCAACTCAGACTTCTCCAAAAATATGCAGTGCAGCAAGGATTTATCACAAAAGACACCACCAAGTTAAATCATCGGTGAGTTAGGTGAAAAAACAAGTGTTTCAGAAAGAACAGAAAAGGCTTCAACCATTCTTTAGTTTTATATCATGGTTTATTCAGGTGGCTAGCCAGGTGATATTCTAGAAGGCACACCAATAGAGAGAAATTGCTGGAGACAACGGAAATTAGCGCACAGGGTAATTCAAGAGAATAGGCTAGTAAGTGGCATTGATGTTCCATGAGTTCTTCACCAGATGGACGCATTGTTGTTTGTTGAGCAAGGGTAGCCCAATAGAGTTTACGCATCGCTCAGCAGTGATCCGCAACCTTAACCATACCCAACCAATGCAGCACCTGGAGACTGAGAGCTGATGGGTGTGACGGGTACAAAATGCAACATAAAAGCACCAAATTTTGCTTAAACTACAATGCAAATATTTCGACCCCCGAAACTACAAAACCTGCTAGTTCTAACCCCTTCATTATCTCTCTAGATGAGACACATTAAACCTGTCGGTGTTTTTGGGCGTTTGGCCATATTGGATGAAGTGGACACATAGAGACCACTCAGCAAATCAAACACAACGGAAATTCGTTACTGAATGACCCCACAATATCCCCTCCCTCTGTCCGCCTCCCTCTTCATCCATTCCCCTCCTCCTCCCAGAAATTCACACCATATAACATCAAGCCACGGCATGGGACCTAACGATTCTCGGATCTTTCCCGCAAAAAAGAAAAAAACGATTATCGGATCGAGCAACCAAACCAAAAGCCCTTAAGAACAAATCAGGTCTAGGGTTATACCGGCGACTGGCCGCCGCCTGCCCCTCCTGCCTTCACCGCTTCCTCCGCCCGCCTCTCCTGCCAGTCCCCCGCCGCGCCACCTGCCTCCCCGGCCTGCAGCGCTTCCTCCGCCTGCTTCGCCGCAACGCGTGTCGCCGACGCCACCATGGTTCTAGCCCTTCCTAGGGTTCTGCGAGACGCGGTGTGGGGTGTGGGTGTGTGCGTGCGCGTGTGTGTCTTTTTTTTTTAGGATTTGGGATGATCCCACATTTCAGTGGCGTAGCCAGGCCCCACGTCGCCCGGATCGTGGCGCCCGATCTCTTTGTTGACTGTAGAGTCGTCGACATTACTTTGTTTTTCTAGGATTTGGGAGATGATCTCACGTTTCATGCACATGATGATGTATGTTTTTTTCCTAGATTGCTTTCTGATACGGGTTTGGGGGGAGGTAATGCTGGGCCGGAGGCCTGTGTTGTTCCACGAAAAGAAGAAGAAAAGAGTTGTTCCAGAACGAGAAGTCACCGAAAACGAGCAGAAGGAGGGCCAAAAGAACAATGTTGTTTCTCAAAAAAAAAAAACAATGTTGTTGCCTGCAGGCAGAGCAGGCCCATGGTAAAAGCGAGCATTGTAGCCCGCCTGAACAGGCAGTAAGCCCATTGGAAATGCCGGTACTGCAGCCCGGTCGGAAGCACCCGAAAAACGAGCAGGAGGAGTCTTCAGGAAGAGCAGGCCGTAGGCCCATTAGAAAGGCCGGCGATGCAGCCCGGTCGAACTAATTTTCGAAAGTCTCTCAAAAAAATAATTTTCGAAATTCGACTAAAAAACTAATTTTCGAAACAAAACTCAGTTTGAAAATATTTTCAAAAAAAAAAATTTACCTGTGCATCGCCTGATGGAACTACGTACCCTCCGGGGCTGCCATGAACCGAACTGGCAGGTGCTTGTTAAGTTGCTACCCTTCGTCTCTCTCGTTGCCTGGAGCTGTAGCTGGTGGCTATGGTTGTTAGCTGGCGTTGATTGTTGAAGAAGCTATGGAGGTTCTCTCTGCTGAAGCTAGGTACAGCTGCAACGCTAACGTTCATAGCGTGGATGACAACGCCTCCGCCTGACGGCCTGAAGAGCACGCCGGCTGTTCCTTTGGTAGCAGGGGCGGAGCTTTTGAGCATGAATCTAGGAAGGGGCCAACAAAACTTTAAACATGTACAGAGAGTGTTTACAAACAAATAATCAGTGCGTTCGGATGCTCACCTTTCAGCTACGGGGGCACTCCCCGCTGGCGAGGCTGCATACGCCTCCGCCTCCTCGCCCACCTCCGGTGTAGCGAGGTATAGGAGAGATGCCATGACCAACGGCAGCACGACCTGAAGGAGGCCGCCGGGTGGAGGCGTGAGGAGGAGGAGGAGGAGGAGGCGCGAGGGAAGCAAGGGCTCGAGCAGCTACGGCAGCGGGAGAGCTTTGCAGGCGACGAGTTGCCATGGTGGTACCTAGAGGAAGGAGGAGGGGTAGCTACCCAAGAGCAAATGCTTCAGCTGCACATATATACTATAACTCAGGCGTACGCTGTCAACCACTGCGGAGTTCCAGTGAACGTTTCTAGGCTCGAGCCGACTCCAAGCTAGTCTTTGAGATTGACGTTAAGCTCGAGCTCGAGCTCAGCGCAGCATAGTGGTGACTAATGAATGTTAGCGAGTTGGACGATGCGCATGCGACAGCGACACAACGAAAACGACTCATTGTAGTAGTACCTGATGCGGCTCGCGTTCGCATTCGTGCTCGGGTTAGGACCATGCTCATGCCTGCTTTGTGCTCTTGGATAACCGGAGAGCCGAGCCACCGGCGGCAATGGCAAACGGCTCTTGGGAGCGGCAAATGTCCCGTCTATATTCTGCGGGCCGCCCAGCCTGTGCCAGTGCTACAACACAACAAAGTTATTGATGCCCACGAGATTGAGATTCCCGCTTTGTTATTTCAAAACGAGAAAAGATGCCTACTTTGTTTTAATGCCTACTCTAATTTGCTGTCGGCCACCGGTGTGGGTGGGAGTGACACATGTGAAAGCATTGATGAGTGGAGTTCATGTCTTTCCGCCCTAGTGTGTGGTGATGTGCTCCCTAGACTGTCGAATGCCGACGGGAGCTGGTAGAGTCCGCTCACTGCTCCTCACATTTCATGCTGTTTTTCTTCTGCAGGAGAGAGTGGCGACCGAGGTAGTTCTCTCACGTCAAGGATTCGTTTCAATCTTCTTGCACTTACACCCTGCAGCTATTCTAATTTGAGGCACAAGTCCCTGGCATACACACTTGTCCTTCCACACCCTTGACGAACCCATAGACCCTGTTCTTTCCTCCTCCCTGTCTCTACTCTCCCTCTATTTTCCCACACCGCCCCGCCAAGAGCCACTGTCGGGCTCCATCCAAGACGCCATCGTTTCTCCACACAAGCGATGCCAGATCTTCCCCGATGAGAAGTGTCACCGACTCTCCACCCTCCACCATCCACCAGCCGTCCACGCCATCCATGCTTGAGCTCGCTGAGTTTCCCCCCCAAGTTTGTTCATGTTTTCTTTTCATCTTGGAGCTGATTTATTACTAGTGTTCTTGATTCCTCTTTTGGTCCATGGCAGACGTGCTTTTTTTCATGTCCGTGGTAGCTGCCTTCCCGGCATGCTTGAGCCAATTATTCATCTTCATGGTCTGTTCATACTCGATCCCGATCGGTTTTATATCTTAAAAAATTCCAAAGTTGTGTTCACTCATGAGAAATCAATTTGTCCATGGTAAACACGCGAGCATGCATCTTTCACCCTTCTTTTGCGGATCAACATGCATCTTTCACTTTTCACTACGTAAGAGATTCAGTTACCGCACCAAAATACTCCTTTTATTTGAGTATGAATGTTGGGAAATTACAATTCATGGTCTAATTGTGTGCTTTCTTCATCCGTTTTACTTTATGGTTAAAGAAAAATCAGGAGATGTTCATGAAGTTTGCTTTCCAATATACATGATGCTAAAATTTGGTCACGTGTGAAGCATGAACTTTACGTTCAATCATATAGTTATGAAGGAAGAAATAGAAAATCTTCATGTCAATCATGCATTGATCCGTGCTTTGTTGTTACGACCAAAGGGAAAAGTGGAAATAGGGAAGGGTGCTATCTTCATACAAACATGATTGCCCAATGATAAAATGACTGAAGCTAGGGGTTTAAATGCAAAAGAGAAGAAGAAGCATGAATCTTACAATTGTTTGGGTCGTCCAACCAATTTTGGTTTTACATTCTTGTCCATAGGCCCTTCCTTTCATATATTATATGGTTATCTTTCGTCTTAATCCAAAAATGCAGACATGGACAGCTAGAAAAGGAACTTGGTCAGGCCGCACTCACTGATAGGGACAACAACATGTAGACATCAAAGACGGCTTCGAGGTCGAAGCATTCGGATTTGTCTGGTGGGTCGGATCAGTCTAGTGGATATTATATATATTTTGGGATTTGCAAACATACCAACTGATTTTATTGATTTTTTGGACTTCCCAATTGATTTTGTTCATCTACTCACCCTGCAACAGGTAGTATAATATAGTATAAAAATATAAGATAATAGAAACTTGAGCCATACCAAAATATTAAAATGTTGTCACCTTGCAAGGAAAAAAAAGGATTTTCCCGCAAAAAAGGGGGAAAGGGGACTATAAAACAAAACTGAGACTGAGACTGAGACTAAACCCGAAAGCAAATCTCATAAAATCTATTTCGTGTTCGGTTTTCAAGTTTAGGTGTTGACGTGTTGGGATAGTTTTTTGTTTGTTTGGGAAGAGGTGTTGGGATAGATCTCTCGCTATCTCTGTGTCCGCCTCGTTTTCCACACACATACAAAAAAAGAGCTTTAGTGTATGTTTGATTTTTCTTTGAATGTATAAAAGCGGGAATACTCCTTCAATTCCAAAATACTTTTATTTTAATCAATCGAAATTTAAGCTTGACCAAATTTATAGGAAAAAAGTACCAACATCTAAAATACCAAATTAGTTTCGTCGTGGAAATTTAGTTCGACAATCTAGTATTGGTGTATTTTTCTACATGTTTGGTCATACTTGGAAATTTCAACTTTTATTTTTGGATTAGAGACTTTGAAAAACGCTACTCTACACACAATTAAAAATAACGCTACTCTATTACCGAAAAGAGGCATTTTCTCTTCTCCCCCCTCCATCGTAGTTTCCATGGGCCAAATCATATATTTATACTACTGGGCATGATATGGCATTATTTTTGTGGCCATCGTAGAAAGATAAGAATGGTTGGGTTGTCACGTTCTTGTCTTGCTGGAACGCATAATCGGGAGGTTTGGTATTTGCCACTCAAAACGTCCATGTCTGGTTGTCGTGTTTGCGAGTTTCTAGCTGACACGCTCCCTCTACCCATAGAAAGGTAGACAAGTGGGTGTAAGGTCGTCTCTGTCGGAGTAATTAATATACTGCCGTGCACCACTGAACGCTACGCATCGTGCTCTAGAATAACCCGCCCGCAGAGATCTGGTTTGTGCTCCGATTGCTTTGGTGATGGCACAGTCCGTCATCCATACGTCTGTCAGGGAAGGCCACATTCGCCGGCGGCTCATCCGTCAGGAGGCTCTCTTGGCCGACAAGTTGGACTCGTCGTCGGCAGTTCGGTCAGAAGAAACTCTGGCAGATTAGCAGTTCGGTCAGAAGTATTATATGTGTATATTAAAAATAAAAGAGGAGAAATCCAGGCGCTGGTTTTGGCACCAACAAGTATCGAACGGAATTTCCACTCCCACATGCGAAAGGAAAACAGTCTTGCTCCAACTTAACAAAGTCTTAGTCGATGCTATATCTAGGAGATGTTACATTGAGATTCGTGCAAAAAAATATTTTTTCTCTCTCTTACATGTTATATGTCACTTGATTGGGACTTGATTAAATCTCAGTCGGACTGGGACCTAACCACACCCAAAGGAAAAACCCACTGCAGCAGTTAGCCCGACTGATTTTCCCTTAGGGCATCTCCATTGCTGGGCGCTTAGGCCAGGCGCCAGGTTCGTAATCCCGGCAGATTAGCGGTTGCCGGGTGTAATCCTGGTGTCAACCCTGGCATCGACGCCAAACCACGCACCCGACGCTTGGTCATTTTCCTTCCAGCACTTAGCGTCTATGTTGTTTAGTTAATTAGCATCTAGCGTTGAGGGATGAGCGCTTAGGTGTGTTTTAGATATTTATTTATTATTTTTTCCATAAGCGCCTATGTATGCTCCTACCATTGTAGATGCCCTTAGTCTGCTTAACTAAAACTTCACCTTGAAGTCTGACAGCAGGAGTAGAAAAATAGGGACTGTGATCAGGTGACTTGCCCACAGGCAGTCACCACGTAACATGCGGCTATCAATCCAGCATTCATTCTATATCCAATGGACAGCATTGATCCAAAGGAAAATCAGCCAACACTTGCAGTTTTTAGCATGGAGACGCCCACATTTGTAGTTTATTATGTACATGCAACAAGCTATGCACTAAGTGCTTGGCACATTGCTAATACATTTAGAATAATTACTTATAGTAATTAACAATATATTTTAATAGCAACAACTAGACGGAACGTACACATGCTTTATTTTTCACAAGTTCCATATATTACATTTAAACCGAACGATTTTAACAATTTTAACTATTTTTTAAATAAAGTTAAACAAGAACTAAGCGAGGTACCGGGCGGTGACCTCGTTAGCATGCCGGCCCTTTTCGGCAGACATTCGTCGTGTTCGCGCCGCCGTTGTTGTCGTCCAAAGGCGACATCGACACCACATGGACGTCTCCGCGGTGGTCTAGGACCGGTCCTTAGCCCGGCCAACGCGAGGTTGGGGTCCGACACCACCCAGTATGTAGGCAAGCATAAACGACGCGATTCCATATATTATGTTTAAACCAGACGATTTACAACAATGCGCGTATCCACATCAACCATCTCATGACACCACATAAACGACGTGATTCCATATATTATGTTTAAACCAGATGATTTATAATGTGGTCCGGCACCGCGCTCTGCTGCCACCTCGTCGATCGCCGTGCTGCGCGGCCAGGAGTTGGTTGCGCCGTCGCCGAGGTAGGGGAGGAGGCGTTGTGCGCGTGCTACGTGGCGGGGAGGGCGACTATTTTTAATAAGTTCTATATATTACATTCAAATAGGACGACTTTAAACATGTTCAACTACTTAAAAAACAAAAAACTAGAGTGAGGTAGGGTCTCCACGCAAATTCAGACGACATCGACTCCTTGTCGTGTAGCGTTGTGGTCGGCGAGGTGGCACCGGAGCAAGCGCGGTGGGACTGCACAACCTGCAGTACCGGCCCACGTTCACTGTGACATCACACGTCATGCCAGACTGGGCGGTGTCGGACCCCAACCTCGCGCTGGCCGGGCTAAGGACCGGTCCAGGACCACCGCGGAGACGTCCATGGGGTGTCGATGTCGCCTTCGGACGGCAATAACGGCGGCGTGAACACGATGAATGTGCTGCTGAAAAGGGCGGGCAGGCGGACGAGGTCACCGGCCAGTACCTCGCTTAGTTTTTGTTTAATTTTATTTAAAAAATAGTTAATTTTGTTAAAATCATCCGGTTTAAATGTAATATATGGAACTTGTGAAAAATAGAGCATGTGTACGTTCATTCTAGTTGTTTCTATTAAAATATATTTGTAATTACTACAAGTAATTATTTTAAATGTATTAACAATGTGCAGAGCACTTAGTACATAGCTTGTTGCATGTACATAATAAAACTACAAATGTGAGCCTCTTCATGCTAAAAACTGCCAAGTGTTGGCTGATTTTCCTTTGGATTAATGCTGACCATTGGATGTAGAATGAATGCTGGATTGGTGGCCGCATGTTACGTGGTGCCTGCCTGTGGGCAAGTCACCTGATCCCAGTCCGAAAAATAGCGGATTGAATGCTGGACTTGCGCCCGCTGACGGCAGTTGTATTCGTCTGAGCGTTACTCTGCAACAACGTAAACAAGCCGTTCAAAAAAACTATACGGCAGTACACATCGTCACTTATTGTGTTCGACGCTGCTGTGAGGGGACAAACAATACAGCCCAAAAACTAGAGACAACTCGAGAAAACCCTGCTGGCCGGGGAGAATAGGAAACCCCGCCGTGCCGGCAATGGACAAGGAAGTCGAAATATAATATATTCATGGCAATCACAATTGGCGCCAGCCCAGTGCCTCCGGCCAGCCTCATAGTGCTGTATACGGCCCGTGGTTACTTATACCATTACAATGTGTTCAAGCTTCTTCTTCCTTCACAGCCAGCTGCTCTTTTTTTCTTCTGATAATGCAGCCAGCTGCTGTTACTGGTAAACTACGCCTTCTTGATTGTCTACGCTTTACAAATTGGTCCATAGATCAAGTCCGAGGGAGGAATTGTCTTGTTTGCTGACGGCAAGTTTTATATATGAATAATAATTAGTAAGAAGCCCGTTTGCTCCTACGAAACGACTTAACAGCCAAGTCATAAGAATTAATCCACTTGCTTTCATACCACCTCATTGTTGCAAAGAGTCACTCAAACTTTTTTTATATGAAGGAGGACATTGCCCGGCTTTGAATTAATGAAGCCCTTACAAAAACCAGTACAACACAACACCATATCACACCACACAACAACAAAGAAAATAAAATAAAATGACAATATACAAGGGTGGTCAGGAGCAGTAACAAACCTCAGACCAAACAAAGGCGCAAAGACACCACTTGAAGTCATAGTGCCCTCAAATGTGGTAATAGGATCAAAGCAAATAATTCGTGATGTTTATAGTTTTAGTTTACTCTAAACTATAAAACTTTCACTATTCAAACTATTTCACTATGAGGTTGCAGAACCTAATTTGTGACTGATGAGGCAACCGGCGCCACTGCTGATAATAAGTACCATTCCTCCTCCACTCCCCACATCGCCGCCCCACAAGACATCTCTTCCTCCCCTCACATCCTTCTTATCACGGTCCACGGTGGCGCTTTTGATAAAGATGCGGCTATTATTATCTAACTAAGCGGAGGCGCTTTCATAACAAACAAAGCAACCATATAAAATACTCCCTCCGTCTCAAAATAAATGACTCAACTTTGTACTAACTCTAGTACGAAGTTAGTTCACAGTTGAGTCACTTATTTTGAGACGGAGGGAGTATGAAGCTTATTATTACCATGATGTTAAAACAACACTTCATGGAAAATGTGAATAAATTACCATGAAGCAAGCAAGCACACATACACACACACACACATGCACACTACTTGCATGATGCAAAAAACACATCATGGCAAAAAAAGAATAAAAAATGTTGTCATGCACAAACATTACTTGCCATGATGCAAAGAAAAAAAAACAGGTTAAGGCGAATTGTGTGTAAAATTGCCATGATGGAAAAAAAATGTATGCAACATTGACATGATGCTAAAAAAACACTTCATGGCAAAAATATGAATGAATTGTCATGATGCACACAGATCACTTGCCATGATGCAAAAAAAAAACAGATTTAGATGAATTCAGTTTAAAAATTGCCATGATGCTCAAAAAAACACTTCATGTCAAAAATGTGAATAAATTGTCATGATGCACACACATCGTACAATACAACATACATGCAGAGTTAAAAAAAAAGTGCCATGGTAAGACACTATTGTAAGATAAATATTTGCCACGCTGGCTTGAAACATCTCCCATGTATTTTGCCATGGTCTAATTACTAAATTTGCCATGGCCTAATTGTAAAACTTGCCATGTTCTAATTATAAAATTTGCCATGTTTGGAAATTTTCCATGGTCTAAACTAAATTTTGCCATGGTTAAGTAAGAAAAAAAAACATAAAAATTTCCATAGGAATGTTGCAAAAAAAGACCTAAATTTGCCATTTTGGAATACAAAAATGTTGTGATTTTTTCCTGTGAATTTAGAAAATATTTATAAGATTTCCAATGGTAGATTACAACAAATTGACATATGAACATTAGAAAAAGTTTAAACCATTGCCATGTGAACATTTCCCATGTATTTTTCCATCATCTAATTACTAAATTTGCCATGGTATAATTAATTTATTTGCTATGTGTAGAAATTTGACATGGTCATAAAATTGCCGTCACCTATT
>NC_041388.1:428923237-428936137 GCF_002162155.2 Triticum dicoccoides
GAAACATGTTTGTAAGGTTTAGATGGCAAAAATATGAGATTATTTGCCACTGTCTATAGAAATTAAAAATGACATAGTCATATACAATAAATTTGCCCTGATGCGAAAATTGGAATTGCCATGGTAAAAAAATGCAATAAATTTGCCATGATCCACTAAACTAATTTCGGCATGATCCATAAACTAAATTGCCATGGTACTTTAATGAAAATTTTCATGTTTGTGTGAGAAATTTGCCGTGTGTGTAAAAAAAGAACAAAATACGAACAAAGAATTTGCCATGGCAAAAAGTTAATTTTGCCATCGTAACTAATGGAAATTTGCCATGGCGAAAATAAAAGGTACATTTTGCCATAGCAAAAAAGTGAAGAATTTGCCTTAGCAATGTAATTAAATTTCCATGCTTGTATGACAAAAAGGTTGAAGTTCATAATTTACCATGGCAACTTTTTAAAACTATTCATAATTAGGGGTCACAAATTATCCGAAAAAGCAATTTTGCCATGGAAATTTTCAAAATACCATGCATGTGTGTCCAGCATCAATTTCCCATGGCAAAATTTAAAAGCACAATGGCATGAATAATTTACCAGGTTGACATGGTTTAGAAAAAAAAAAAGCTTGCCATATGACTAAACATGAAAAGCATTACTAATTGCCATGGGTCAAAAATTTAGACTCTGTAGCGACGAAAAATGAAGATGCCATAGCAAAAACAACTTAAGTCACCATGGGAAACACATCATAATTTTCCATCCGTTCTATAAGTTGTGTGCTCCATTTGAGTGAAAATTGATTGATGTACCTGCATAGTGAACAAGTGCAACCATTCACGCATTTAGTTAAGAAAAAAACGGATTTGCTAAAACTCATTCGAATGCTTTTTTCTTTGGTCTCATTCGCTTTTGTGGCCGGCGGATCAAACGCAGCGCGATTCGTTTTTCTGACCGATGCGAGCGTGCACTGCTCATCCCGTACGAGGAGCAGCTCATGTGCGTGAGCTTTACCCAGGCTTTTTGCTTGCTTATTTGCCCGAGCTGGGCTATGTGGGCTTTTTGTTTTCCTTTTTCCCGACCAAAAAAGAAAGATGGGGATTGAAGGATGTGAACGCTGTGTAGCCTTTTGCATGTTTTGTCATTTGGTTACTGTAGCTTTCAGGGGGTAAACTCTTTGTAAGGACTTTTTTTAACTTTTTTTCTCATGATTAATTGTTGTTTTTGTTTTTGTTTTCTGTTTCTTTTCTTATTTCACTATATTTAATAGAATTTTGTTTCACTCTTTTCTTATTTTTATTATATTCATTTTATTTTAAATATAATATTCATTTGATACCAAAGGTTGCAAATGGATTGGTTAGGTTTATTTTTACAAAATTTTCCTCTTATTATTATTATTATTATTATTATTATTATTATTATTATTATTATTATTATTATTATTATTATTATTATTACTATTGTTGTTGTTGTTGTTGTTGTTGTTGTTGTTGTTGTTGTTGTTGTTTTAACAGAATCGTCGTGCCAACGCATTAATGAAATTTAGATTGAAAAATAGGGTGTTGGTGGGACAGGGGCCAGTTACATGTCTACCACTAGACATGCAACTACAAGCGATGTAACCCGATTGCAATTGCACCGGCACAAAGCAATTGCAACTGGGGTTGGGAGGGGAAGTTGTCGGGCCAGTTGCATGTCGTATTAGAAATGTAACTACAAATGTTGTAATCCGACTGCAACTGCACGGGGCACAAAGCAACTGCAACTGGGGTCCGGAGAGGAGTTGTCGGGATAGTTGCATGTCCATCACTAGACATGCAACTGCAAGTGTTGTAACCCGACTACAACTTCAAGCGTTGTTACCCGACTGCAACTGCAGGGGGGGCAGAAAACACTGCAACTGGGGTCGGGAAAGAAGTTGTCGAGGCCAATTGCATGTCCACCACTAGACATGCAACTACAAGTGTTGTAACCCGACTGCAACTGCACAGGGCACAAAGTGACTGCAACTTGGGCTAGGAGAAGTGTTGTCGAGGCCAGTTGCATGTACATCACTAGACATGCAATTACAAGTGTTCTAACCCGACTGCAACTGCACGAGCACAAAGTGACTGCAACTGCATGAGCACAAAGTGACTGCAACTGGATCAAGCGGGAGTTATCGGGATCAATTGCATGTGCACCACTAAACATGCAATTTGCAAGCATTTTCTTGTTCTTAAATATTTGTACTACTAAAAAAAGAAGGTGTAGTATACGTATATACATTGCGTGTTTTATGTATGTACATGCGTGCCCGTTTGAAAGCATGTACATGCAGCCGGCCGGGACACGAAAAGAGGAAAATACAACGCGGAGAAGACGCATGAAGACACACGCACGCAACAAAACTCACTCCACTCAACGTCTCGTCACACCCAGCTCACATGTACGAGCCAGACATGCAGCCAAGGGACGGACGTACGTGGAACAGACAATAACAACGTGGCAGATACGATCGAGTCCAAAATGTTTTCTCTTATTTTCCTCTTCGCTTTCTATACAAGTCCAAATAATTTTTGATCAAAGCCCGCTGATAGACGGGACAGCAACAATCAAAAAGAGTCCAGCAATCCATATAGGATGAATGAGATCAAATGATTCTAGGAGAAAAAATAAATGAGACCAAATTATATCTCAGCTAGATGAGTTTTAGGCACTCCCAAAAAAATGGCTATTCCTAGTTCCTAACAGCAATGAGATTAGACATGCAAATAAGCAGATGCAGCGAAAAAAGGGCGCGGGGTTATCAGCCTCATAGTGCAAAGGAAATGGATGAATCCCACAAACATGTGGCCGTCGCTTGAGCTGTCCCAGACTTGGAGACGCCCGTCTTGTCGTCGGCGGTGAACACGACAGGTGCTCCTCCCCATACTAGCCGGAAACGGGGAACAGTGGGTCGTCCCTCGATCCGGATTCATCGATCCGGAATCAGATTCGAGAACGAGGGTCGATTCGGTAAGATTCAATGCGGATTCGGCGTTTCTGCAGCCGGATCGTCGATTCAGGTTCGGCGACTCGACAATCTTGATTTTTGAATCGATCGAGTAAGCAAAAGATCAGCCATATCAATCACGAACTCCTCGTTTTACTCTCTGCCCCGTTCTTTTCCACTTCCCTAAATAACTCCTCGTTCTGCTCTCCAATTACTCCAAGGCTGCTAATAAATTTTCCATTGGGAAGGAGATGATTTATTTTAGTCTTCATGGATCGACGATGCAGCCAGTTGCTCCCCAACTATAGTAAAGATTCACGTTCCTCGTTCCATGGTACCGTACCGGATTCATCGTACCCGAATTGATGGATCGCGTTTCCGCTTTAGAAAAATCGTTCTAGAGATGCATACCCCTGTTGTACCCTATTTTTTTCCAGCCTCCGACTCTCGCCCCCCGTTCCCGTTCCTCGTTCCCACCGTACCGGAAACATGGCAACTATGCTCCTCCCTGCCCTGGCGAATTGCTCGGAGGCATGGTCGCCAGAACCATATGGGCCAGCCAAATGCCCGGCCAGAACAGCTGCCGGCGAGGTTTTCCGTATGCCTGCTGGATCCGGTTGCCAGCGAATCATGCTCCGGCTTGATCCCCCCGCCTCCTCCTACGGTGAGGACGAGGCCTCGCTGCCCCAGCGCAGGATGCGCAGCGCCACCCAGTGAGCCTGCTGGTTGTGGGTTGCTGCTCGCCGAACTCCCCGGCGAGCGTGCTGGTGGTCAGCCTCCGATTCTCCCTGCACGGCGCCCATCTCCATCGAGCCTGTTGCTGCTCGCCGCACTCCCAGGCGAACGTGTTGGTGCTGATGCCGACCTTGGCCAGCGAGCCTCCGTCTCTCTCCTGAATGCCGTCCCTTCTCCCATCGCGTCATCGGCCTTCGGCCTGATTCCGTGCACCACCGGCAGCCCCTGCTGCATCGCCGGATGATTCCCTTCCGAGCTCCTCTGCTCTGAGATGCTATGCGCCGCTCGCGGTTGCCGGCGAGGACGCCGGCAATCTCGCGACCACGTTGCCGGGACCCTCTCTCTCTGCTCTCACTTGCTCCGTCGGGGTCAACGAGAAGATATGCGAAGTGGGAACCTATCTGGTGCAACGGTGAATTTGGTGCTATCGGTGGACTG
Organism: Triticum dicoccoides; assembly: GCF_002162155.2. Classification (NCBI taxonomy): domain Eukaryota; kingdom Viridiplantae; phylum Streptophyta; class Magnoliopsida; order Poales; family Poaceae; genus Triticum; species Triticum dicoccoides. The sequence continues at coordinate 428,927,381 of NC_041388.1, forward strand.
ATCTTCGTATCCCACTTTATAAACATTGAAAAATCATGAAATTTTGTGAGGGTGTAAATATGACACATATCTATCATAGTACAAAATTTTAGATTCAAATTCAACGTAAATAGTTAGAAAGAAAAAAGACAAATCACACTGTGAATAGTACCTATTGAATCCAACCCATTTTCTATATCACCGGTGAAATTGTCCTTTTTTTGTTTTCCATTCCCGTGTTTTCAATTTGGATCTCAAATTGTTTAGTATGACAGATTCTTGTTGCTAGTACAACATACTTTTTGTTCAAAATTATTTGACATTCATAAATTGATTTTATTAACTTGATGCACAGGTAGCACAAGATGGCTCAGTGCACTAGATATTTTCCCAAAGTGAGGGGGAGTGAGCGAGCGAGGAAAGAATAGTAGTACTCCCTCCGTCCCAAAATTCTTGCTTTAGATTTGTCTAGATGCACACATATCTAAGACAAAAATTTTGGGACGGAGGGAGTACTAGGAAGTACTCTCTCTGTTTCTTTTTATTCCGCGTATAAAATTTGGTCAAAGTCACAGTACACAAAGTTTGACCAAATTTATATAAAAAAATAATCATCTATGATACTAAAACTATATAGTATAAAAATACATTAGATGGTGCATCTCATAATTTTGATTTCATATTGTGAGTAATGACATTTTTAATATAAAGTTAGTCAAATTTTATAAAGCTGGACTATGAACATATCTTATATGCAAATTAAAAAGAAAGAAAGAGTACTAGAAACGTTCAGGCGAGAACCCAGAATAGCTACTAGGAAGTACTAGGAACGTTCGAGCCAGAACCCAAACATCCGAACGACCGCTGTGGCTGACGTGGCTTTGCGCCTTAAGATTGATGCAACGCATCTAAGAGCATCTCTAGCCGCACCTCCAACAGGCCCTCCCAAGGCGATTTTACCATGTCGGCGTCGAAAAACGGCCTAGTCGCGTTCCCAGAAGCCCGTTTTTCGCCGGCTCAGGGCGAAATTGGTGCCGGCGGACCCAGGCCGAACCCGGCTTCCTGGGAGCGCCTGGGACGCTGACACAAGCGAAAAGGGCGCGTGAGTCTGCCCTGTCGGCGAGGCGAGCGCCTCTTCCCACCGTTTCTTCCCGCATTTTCCCCACTTCCCTCCCGTACTCTTCCTTCCTCCCGCCAATCTCCCTCCTGCTCGCCTCCCTCCCAGCCGGCCGCCAGCCAAAGCAGAGAAAGCCGAGGGCGCCGCCGATCAAGCCACCGGGCATGTCAAATGCCGAGTGGAGGGCGGAATTTCAGCGGCGGGAGGCCGTCACCGCCGACCGGCGGAACAGGGCCATCGCCAAAAAGGCCCGCGACAACGTGGCGCGCGCGGCTGCGGCTGCCTCGGCGGACCAAATCGAGGCCGAGGCGGCTCGCGCGGGGATGATGAATCCACCCGAAAGCCACGCCCAGTACGTGCCCTGGGATCAGCAAGGCGCCGGCTCTCCGCAACCATGGGGATCGCCCTCGCCGGGCTACACCGACGGTGACGCGCACGGTGGGTTCAACCCAAACGTCACCTTCCCCATGGATACCCGGTCCAGCGCACGCCCTCTCCCGCCTTCGCCGGCGTGCGGTACCCTTCATACAACTACTCGCCGCTCGCCTACGCTTCCTCCCCGACGCCCCCGCTACGACGTGGCCCGCTGCCCTTCTCGCACCTCGGCGACACCGACGAGACCGAGGCCGACATGGACGGCATCATCGCGACAGGTTCGGCCGCGGCCGCCGCATCTCCCGGGTTCGTCACCCAGGACGAGGTGGTGGATTCAGCGGCGGCATGGACGGCGAGCTCGGCTACGTCTATGGCGAGGACGAGCAGGAGGAGGAGGACGACGAGGAGGAGGAGGAGGAGCCGACGCCTGCGACGGCGAAGGGGCGCAAGAAGAAGCGGGCGGCCAGGACAGGCGAGCCGCGCATCAAGTGGGCGTCCAAGGAGGAGGAATGCCTCACCGAAGCATGGAAAGTCGTCTGCCTCGACCCGACGACCGGCACGAACCAGAGCGTCGACACGTACTGGGACCGCATCAAGGCCGAGTTCGACGAGCGCAAGCTCGTCGACCCCTACTTCAAAGACGTCTACATGCAGCGCAGCTCCAAGGCGATGGCGAACCATTGGGGGCGTATCTAGGGGGTGTGCAACAAATGGCATGGGGTCGTCGAGGAGGTCGCGGCTCGCCCAGAGATCGGCGCCAGCGTCGAGGATCAGGTATGCCACGTCGGCCTCCCGCTTCTCTTCGCCGTATACGCGCGCCAACTGTTTGTCCCTCCGCGCAGTTGCTGCGCATGTTCACCCTGTACCGGCAGAGCAACAGCGACGCCGAATTCAAATACCTCCACGTCTACAAGCGCATTGACAAGTGCGAGAAGTGGGCGGAAGTCCGGCGCATCCTCGACAAGGCCAAGGAGACCTACAAGCCGGACGTGCCGACTCCTGGCGCATCGGAAGGGCCGCCGGACGGCAACAAAGTTGCCAAGAAGGGGAAATACGCCGACACGGCCACCGCTCGAGTGCAGGAGTCCATCGAGCACTGTCTCGCCGATGCGCGGGCCCGGGCAATCCTTTGTGAAGAGAAGATCGAGGTGCGGTGGTCGGCGTTGATGTCAAGCAGCGCCGTCAAGCTCGACCTGCTCCGGACGAACGTCGCCGCGAAGAAGAGAAACACCGACCTGGTTTCCTGTTGGGCGGGGCGGACATGCTCCAGAGCACCGACGAGGCGGTCAAGGCATGGTACTTGGCGGAGCGCGGCCTCATCCTGAAGCAGCTTCCCTCGACAAGGCCGCCGACGCCGACGCACATGCTGCCGCCGCCGCCAAGCCCGCGTGACGACGCATCCACGACGCTCAGCACCACCGAAGCCGCGCCGACGCCGCCCAGCGCAGAGGCTGCTCCGACACCGCCAAGCCCGTGCACACCAACTCCGCCGACACCTGGGGTAGAGCCCGCCGAGTGATGCGCACGTGAACTTCTGCCGCTCTATTTTTTGTACGCCGAATTGTGGCTTGTGATTGCCCGACTTGTGGCGTCTTTTTTTTTGAGAAACAAGAGTTACAAACTCAAGTAACGGGGCAGTATACAGACTGACTTGTGGCGTCTTTTGTGAGCGGGAATTACCAAGTTCGGATTTTTCGCGTCCTGGGAGCGGCGCCTGGGGGCGTGACTGGGCGCTAGGTCGCCCCAGGGGCCGAACTAGTGCCGGTTCGCTCCCAGACCGCTCTTTTTTAGTGCCTGGGGGGCCGAACGGCTGGAGATGATCTAACGAGTAACAACAGAGAGGGCGTTCGAGCCGAGATGCCAGAAATCTGACCGTTCGGCCTTTATCATTTCCGTTATTTTAAAGCATCTCTCTAAGCACTTCATTATATTGTCCATGGCCTTTGTATATGGTACAATGTACATAGCCTTACGATATGGTTTACTCAAAAAAAAAAAAGCCTTACGATATGGTCCAGGTCACCATCGGTTCACGGACAGCTGGGTTCGTCACACAGCCACTTTATTCGATACATACAAACCTAAAAAAAAGGAACGCACGATTTTACTTGTTCCCCACACACACGTTGACTGCATATACCGGGGCTCAGACACGTACGCCCGCGGGCACATACAGCAGCTGCACTATGGATTTCCCCTTCCTTTTATAGCTGTCGCAACGAACAGTCTTACTGAGGCCCGTAGAGATGCGCCGGCAGCCGCGGCCTGGCCTGCAGGCGCAACGGCTCCGCCAGCACGAGGCTACCCTCCGCCTCGCGCAGCTCGACTCCGTCCACGCCGGGCGGCAAGCTCCAGTTGAACCCCTGCAGGAGCCGCGCGAACAGCATGACGGTGAAGAGGGTGCCCAGCGCGATCCCGGGGCAGCCGCGCCTCCCGGTGCTGAAGGACACGAACCGCAGCTCCGGCTCGCTGAGCGCCACGGCAGCGTCGTCGCCGGACAGGTGCCGCTCCGGCCGGAACTCGAGCGGGTTGGCCCACACCCTGGGGTTCCGCCCGAGGGCGACGCGGCTCAGGACGACCTGGCTGCCCCTGGGGACCGAGTACCCGGCGACGGTGGTGTCGGCCATGGCGACGCGGGGCGGGTTGAGCGGGTGGTACGGGTGGAGGCGGAAGGCCTCCCGGATGCAGGCCTTGAGGTAGTTGAGGCTGCGGAGGTCGGGCTCCTGGACCAGCCGGTCCCGGCCGACGACGGCGTCCAGCTCCTCCATCGCCTTCCGCATCAGCTCCGTCTTGTTCATCATCTCCGCCAGCGCCCACTCCACCGCGTTTGACGGGTTGTCCACGCTAGCAATCATGATATCCTGCATGCATGCATGCAATAAAAGTCAGTCCATCGGTCTCTGCTGTCTCAGCAATGGCTGCCGTGCGGACATGTCCGGAGTCAGCTGACCGATTAGGCACGTGAGAACAGAAAGTTTTATATCCCATTACTCTGGGTCCACTACAATTGTGGTTGGGAGAAGGGTGGAAAATAAGTAAATAACCATGGCAAATGGGAAATTTTTCTAGCTGCTGCAGAAAACATAAAAGGTCGGGCAGTGGCCTTTTGTAGGGCCTGAGGATGCAAAACATTAATAATGATTTAAACTTATATGGTTTCGCAAATGAAACCTAGGAGAAATCTATTGTCCTTGCCTGGGTCTATTATTCTCTCTTGTATTTGAAGTCAAATTTTGATCATAAATTTAACTAATAAAATATAAGTTTTACGTATTAATTATAATACTATTCGGAACTTCTTTCAAATACGAATCAATTGATACAAATTTTATGATATACAGTATAACTTACATTTTGATAATTAAATCAATGATCAAATTTTGACAAAAAGTATGAGGAGGACTAGTAAAACCGGATGAAGTACCATCTTATTTTATTTTTTTACTTTGTTTATTATTTTTTCTTAAAGAAAATTATTAAAAGTTTGATTAAATGTACATTAATTGTAATCAAGATATGTCAAATAATAAATTTTAAAATATCAAATAAATCAACTATGAAAACATTTTTTATTATGTATCTGATGATACTGAATTGGTATTGTGAATGTTGATACTTTGTATAAACATAATCAAACAATAGGAAATTAAACATAAGTCAAAATTAATATGTGAAGTAAAAATAAATAATGGGGATTTTTTTAATCACAAACTGGGATACAATGAAAACGACAAAAGTGGAGAAAGGAAGAAAAATGATCACCACAAATAAGATTTACCCTTTTTTTGCGGGAAAAATCAGGTTTACCCGGCTTCCCTTCGTACAAAGACAAAAAGCAACTTGCCAGTACTTCCTCTGATCTATATTATTTGTCGCCCAAATGGATATATCTAGACATATTTCAGTACGAGATACACCCGTTTGAGTGATATGTAAGATGGATCGGAGGGAGTATATCTTTGCCATTGCCTCATGTATACTAATTATATGGTGTATCCAGCTTCGTTTTGTACTTATAATTGTGAGGAAACATTCACATATATGCCAAATCTGGAATGGGTAGCGATAAAAGGCCAAATTTAAAGCCCAACTTAACGTTGGTACATTCAAAATCGAATTTGCCTATTCCTTTTCTCGATTTGTGTTATGAAGTTTCATTCAAATAATTGTAACATGATACTACTAGGTACTACCAGTTATTATGTACGCCATACACTTTTTCAGACTTTTTAAAAAGTTGTCACAAGTTCAAAAAAAAAAAACATCTGCAAGGTCTCCTACACATGACTTTGATCATCGTCTTTTTATATAAGTATATGAATGAAAGTATACTACTACTAGAATAATAAACGCAATGAATAACTTACAATGGTCTGTGCCTTGATCTCTTCCACGGTGAGGAGCGGCCGCCCACCCGCGCCGTCAAGCGAGGCGAGCACGTCGAGGAAGTCGGCAACGTCGCGCCGCTCGCCGGCTTTCCGCAGCAGCCGCCACTCCTCCACCCGTTCCTCGATCACCGGGTCGTGCAGCCGGTTCAGCGTCCTCATCACGCCCCTGACGACCTTCTCGTGGCCGTCCAGGTCGAGGCCGACCAGCGCCGGGAAGTAGTCGGACACGGCGAACGCGTCGAGGTAGCCGAGCACCGAGAACAGCGCGTCCACGTGCTCCTCTTCGTCGGGCCCTGGCGCCCCGACGCCGTCCGGCTGGCTGTCGCGGAAATGCCGCCGCCCCAGGGTGAGCCTCCGGATGAGGTTGCCGCAGAAGTGCCTGGCAACGTGGCGCACGTCGACGACGCCGCCGGCATTGCACTGGACCTGGGCGTGCACCCACCGCAGCATGTGGTCGGCCTCCTCCTCACGGGCGCCGCGGAGGCGGTGCTCGGTGGCCGGGGAGAGGACCTCGGCGGTGAGGACGCGCCGCATCTTCCTCCACTGGTCGCCGTAGGGGGAGATGCTGGCGCTACGGTAGCCCACGCTGAAGGACTCGGCCGCGAACGTGACCGGCCGGTCCGCGAACACGGCGTCGTTCTTGCGCAGCACCTCGCGGGCCATCGCTGGGCAGGCCACGACGACGACGTGCACGGGGCCGAGGCGCACGCGCACGATCTCCCCGCCGGCGTGCTCCAGCAGGCGGTGCAGCCACCGGAAGACGGGCTTGTTCGCGAGCATCTGGTGCATGTTGCCCAGCACCGGCAGCCCCGCGGGCCCCAGTGGCAGCCCGGCGCGCTTGGGCACGGTGGTCTTGCTGCTCTGGCGCCGCAGGAACGCGAGAAGGAGCACGATGGTGGCAGCCGTTGCGGCTAGCATTGCAAGCGCCGGTGCGCCGGCGTTCACTAGTGGCATGGTGGCAGTGGCGTTGGACGAGCACTTCTCCATGTTGTGGCCGTGGTTGAAGTTTGGCTCAATATAAAGGTGGAGATCTTAGGGCTTTACGGTTTTGGTCTTTGCGTACCACTTTGGATTAGTAAATGTAAACGCTGGTGGAGATCGCGCCTTGAAGACAGGAATTTGGTCCGATTTGTTTTGGAATATCACAACTTGAAAATATGTATTAGGTTACCTATCATAACTATTATCATGCATGCGAACTAGGCAATTTTAAAATGACATAAAATTAAATAAACAAAATTAAGTATTAAATCATGATACCATATAATAGTAATAAATAGTACTCGTACAATTTTCTCGAACACACGGCAACAAACAGACTATCACGGGGCCTTCCATCTATCTAAACATGCCCGCCAAGAGGAGCGAATCGATTTGGCATGATACTCCCTCCGATCATTTTTACTTTTTAGTTTGCATATGAGATTTGTCTGAAGTTGAGCTTCGTAAAATTTGATTAGCTTTATAGAGAAAAATACTAACATTCAGAATGTGATATCAATATCAACAGATGTGTCATGACTTAAATTTTGATATTGTATAGCTTTAGCACGGTAGATGTTGATGTTTTTTTCATATAAATATGGTCAAACTTTATGAAGTTTAATTTTAAAAAATTCTAATATACAGAGTAAAAAGGACCGGAGGGAGTAAATATAAACACATATGGAGATCGTGTAGATATGGTATTGGTTGAATTGATTCTGAACATTAAATGTCTGAGCCAAATCCAGGGCAGAGCAATCTACCACTGTAGATAGAGAGACAGGGGAAGAGCGACGATAAATGAAAATTTGACAGGTGGAAGCATAGCAGCGTGGGAGCTCGTGATTCATGCAGCAGCAGCGCACAGTCAGCACTCGGCAGTGCAATTCAAGACGGCCCATGGTGCCAGCACGCACGCAGGCGCAGCAGAGCGTGCATGGGGACGAGGCTGCACTTCACTGCCGCCATATATAGTGCCGGACGTCAGGACGTGCAGTGCCAATGTGATCTGCCGTAATATAGTATCGGCATCTACTGTAACCTGCTGGTATTAGTGTATAGTTGGCGAGAAGACTTGACCAGTGATGGAGAGAAGATGTGACCTTCAACTAAAGGAAGTTGACGAGGAATGGTGTAGATCTTGATCGATTGAGCATGTAAAATGCACCGGCTACACGCATGCATATGTTCGGTAGAAGGATTAAGGTGGTCGTGAGCCGTGGCGCCGTGACGGTGAGATACTGAGAGTCTGAGATGGCCGGAGCTTCGCGAAGCGCAGGGCGGCGAAAGATCGAGGCTGCGATGGGTCTGTGACGCGGTGGGAATGGGGATGCTGCGAGAACCGCTGCGTGTGCACTGCTTGGCAACAGTTGAAGTACGTGGCAGCAGGAAGGCACGGGCGTACGGCTATTTGTCGGCCAATGGGGGACTTCAATTCTTTCTCCGTTTTCTTGTTCCTTTTTTGGTAGAATGGGGCCTTGCAAATTAAGTTACTGCTCTGGTTCGTCAGGTTGGGAACTTCAATGGCGACGCCGCCCAACGGCCACCCGATCGATCTCACGCTTCACTCTGCCGCCGCGTGCACCACGTCTAGGATGGCCTCCCAACATGCATGCTGGCGCATGTTACCTCAGACCCCTAAGCAAGTCCTGTATTCCTTGTTATTACGGTGGCGCATCGTGGACATAGTTCGATGCGCCTTCAGGCCTTTGTTTTGGTGGATCTAACATTTTGAAACACAGAAACTTATAGAAGCAGTGGTGGGTTGAGAGCTCCCGCATCGAAGCTAGCTGCGACTCCGTCACCGCTGCCGCCGCCGCTGCGGCTGCGTCCTAGCTCACCCCCCGAGCTCCACCCGTGACCATGGCCTCCTCTCCACCCACCACCCTCACCCCCCAGATCCCTCCCTGGCCA
>NC_041388.1:428936392-428951233 GCF_002162155.2 Triticum dicoccoides
CTCCCCTGCAAATCCAGATCCAAGACTGCTGGTTGCCGGTGCTAGTGGTGGTGACGGGGCTTCTCTCTCGCGCTCCGAGGGATGCCCTGGGCTCCTCCCTCCACTCAAGTTGCCGCCCCCTCCAGATCGACTCCCCCCGAACTTCAGGCCACAAATCGTGTCTGATGCATCGCAGGCTCCGGCGGAGAAGGGGTGGGTGGAGGTCGGGGGCCGGCATCGCCCGAGGTTGGAGAAGCCAGCTGCCCTGCCCCGCAAGAAGAAGGACACCCGCTCCCTCGCATTCAAGCGGAGAGCTTACAGACTCTGCTTCCATTGCTTGGCGGAGGACCACTTTGTCGCCGATTGCCGAGGCCCTGTCACCTGCCTGGGTTGCGGCCACTCTGGCCATCGCAAGCGTGACTGTCCGGGCGGCCTTCCTGCCAGTCAAGGTCGCCTCCGCCGCTCCATGTTGCCGCCATCTGCTCCTGGCCTCCCCAACCACAAGCCCCCAGCTTCTTCACAACAGTTGCAACATCGCTCGTGGGCCGCCGTGGTTGCTTCTCCGACGGGGCTCGTTCAGGAGGCCCTTTGTAGCAACTCCGGTGTCTCTTGGTCAGGTCTGTCCGATCCTGGCAAGACTACCTTTGCTGCTGATCTGGGGCTGCTGCAACCCCTTTTTGCAGCATAGACCGAGACGCTGCGCGCCGAACTGCAGGCCCTGGTTACCGCCCGTGTGGAGGAGGTCGTTCAACCTCTCCGCGACATGGCGGTCGCTTTGCAGGGATGGGCGGCCCAGGTCTCAGGCCTCTTGGAGCGGCTGGAGGTTATTAGTGACAGAGTTGTTGCTTCGCCGGCCATCATCTCTTCCTTGGCGCCGATGGGTCCACCTCCTCCCTGGTGTGACCATGAGGAATCGCTGCCTCCTGTTGTTGCTTGCGGTAAGGATATCAGTGATGCGGGTGTGGCCGGTTGCTCATCCGAGGTACTGGCTGTTGTGGCTCTACTTGTAGATGTTCCTCCTCCTTTCGATCTAGCTCTGCACAGGATGGTGACTCAAGGTGAGGAGGCGCAAGCTAAGGTTGCTGAGAAAGTCAGAGGGACCGATGATATGGAGCAGACTGAGGTGTCCTTACCTATTGGCTTGGTTGGAGAGGTGCCGCCCTTGGTCTCCTCTCCAGGGATGACTGCCTCAGAGGGCAATACCTATATGATGTCTTCCGGGTCCGAGGAGCTACTCGGTGACATTGGAGTGCCTTCAACCACCTTATTGGATGAGCTCCTAAGCAGTTTCAGTTGCACAACGCCACAGTCCTTGCTCGTAGAACCGATTCATTTGCAGATTGAAGGGGCATCTACTTGTTCCGGAAGGCGTAGTGACCGTTTGGATAAAAAGAACAAAAACTGCAACATTCCTACTACCAAACGCGCTGAATATAGGTTGGCAGAGGCTTATGGGGAACTATCGAAGGGAATGAAGTCTAAGAAAGCCACCGAGGAGGAGGTGCAAGAGAAGATGAAGCCTTATCTACAGATGTATAAGAATCCGCTTACGCCAACGGCGGTCCAGGCAATCCGTGCCTTGGTGGAAGTCAATGTTTGATCTCATTTTTCAGAAGGTTAGGCCCAAGTACACAGCTAGTTGCAGGCGTGTTCTGGAGGTTGCAGAGGTTGACTTGGTTGGGTATGTTGTGTTGTCGGTGGTCTTGGGCTTAGGCACCCTTGTATCTGGCTCGGACGACGTCCCTTGAGTGCTAGCCCGGTCTTTGTGGTCTTCGTCGGTTTCCCTTATGTAACCGTGCCATGTATGGGTTTTGGGTCCAGTTTCCCCTATTAACTGGACCAATTCTCTTCTTCTTAATGCAATGCGGGAGCTCCCCGCCCTCTGACGAGGTTCCGTCAAAAGAAACATCGGTTGAGAAGTCGTCGATGCAGAGCATGAGACGTCACGTTCGTGATCTACGAAGCCGTCCGAATCCAAATGGATCCACGAAAACCTAAACTGGGTGGATGCCGGAAGACCCGTCGGAGGCAGAAAATCTCACATCCCCCCCGGGTGATAAGAACACCGATGGAACGGAGAAAAGGGCGGAAAAGAGATTATTCCTAAATTTGGAAAACGTCACTGCCACATCAACCCAAACCAAAAATGGAGATTCCCTAAAGAAAATCTGACACAAATTACTCACGTCATTGTCCGCCAAGTACGGATCCGAGATCGAACTTACCGTCGTCAAGGGCCATAAACCGACGCCGTCTTCTCCGGTGTCCTAACCAGGTTGGTCCACCGTCGAAGCTTGCAGCGTTGGATTTGTCCGGCCGCTGCCAGCTACACCAACGCCGCCATCGAGCATCACCTGGCGAAGGCCTCCACTTAAGCCCGAGCAACCCTCTAAGATCCCCAAGACATTCCCAGGAAAGTCGTCCCTGAACCAGACCTCCCACCCATCATCGACACCATGTGGGCTTTGACCGACGACACACCCTCACCACGAGAGGGGAAGGTGGCTAAGGTTAGGAGCATCGCCTTAGCCTCTCTCTCTCTCATGAAGTGTTATAGGGAAACGTTTCAAAGGTTAGGGTATGGCTTAATATCTCCGAGAGCATATATAATATTGAGCGATGCAATATATAAAAAGGTTATCTCGAAAACATGGATGATGGCAAAAAACTTACCAAAGGGGGATGGTTCCAGTCGCACCAAAGCATGTGACGAATGCTCCTCCACGTGAAGTGTAGCTGGCCACTTAAGCTCATCTCTAATCGAATCCTTAACAATCCTGAAACTCTCATATTGAGACCTTTTGGAGAGTTAAACTCTAGCTAACAGAATTCTCAAACCTATAATTTCTCAAAAAATTATGGAGTTAAACCTCAAAAGATTCATTTCCTACTCAAATTTTGGCAGGAAACGCTAATTCTCTCCAAATCTCATATGTGCTCCTCCCATAGAAAAATGGCATAGCCACCGATGCCGCCGAATTGACCTACATGCCGCTCCCACCGACACAACTCCTCCTTCCCCCTCCCCTGACCAAACCATAGCTTTCCATGCCGCCCTCAAACCCCACCTTTAATTTAGCTCATCTTAGCCTTAATTTATCTCTAATAAATGGTATCTACTTTAATTGTGTACTAAGATGTTGTGTTATGGAATACTATGTATAATTGTGCACTATGTGGTCCTAATCTAGTTCCGAATTTAGTTTCAAATGAGATGTTTGTGCACAATATGGATTTTTCATGAGTTAAATTTGAGGGTTTTCTTAGCTCCGTACATTTTTTAACTCCTCGTGTTTGAGGAGTGTGAGGAGGAACCTTTTGGAGGTTTGGTTAGAGATGCCCTAAGGCACACATTCCATTTGAGGGACCATGGTACTTTTGGATCTGGTCGCTAAAAGGGATACATTATGGCGCTAGTTGCCACAACAAAGTCTTGATCTTTAGGGTATTACGGAATGCACTTCATCTATGTCTGGAAATGGGACATTGTGGCTACCAAGAGAGTATTGAATATAAGGACTTCGCTGAGTAGGAAGTACATGGCTCCACGGATGAGGACACAATGGGACATGCATCTCATCTCACATCATTACAATATTGGTATCGCCATGCGACCTCCCATTACACTAACTCCTCAATCCTCATGCCAGAAGTTACATCATGTGGTAAGTGAATGGGCCATCTATCACCCTGGAAAACTTGTTCGGCCAAATTCATAGAATTCAGGTGCATGTTAAAGTAAAAGAGGGAAAATGGTCTTTTAAGGAGTGCCACCCACCACACCATTTCTAATTTGTTGCCTAACCCACCGGAGGCACAAAACCTCACATCCCCCGCGAGTGATAAGAACACCAATGGAACGGGGAAAAGGGCAGAAAAGAGATTATTCCTAAATTTGGAAAACGTCGCTGCCACGTCAACCCAAACCAAATATGAAGACTCCCTAAAAAGTCTGACACAAATTGCACATGTCGTTGTTCGCCAAGTCCGGATCCGAGATCGAACTTACTGTCGTCAAGGGCCATGCACCGACGTCGTCTTCTCCGGTGTCCTAGCCAGGCTGGTCCACCATCAAAGCTCGCGGCGTTGGATTTGTCCGGCCGCTACCAGCTTCACCAACGCCGCCATCAAGCATCGCCTGGCGAAGGCCTCCACTCGAGCCCGCATATCCTTCTCCGACCGCAGCAACCCTCTAAGACCTCCAAGACATTCCCAGGAAAGCCGCCCCTAAAACGGACCTCCCACCCATTGTCCACACCATGTGGGCTTTGACTGACACTGCACCCTCACGACGAGAGGGGAAGGCGGCTAAGGTTAGGAGCATCGCCTTAGCTTCTCTTTCTCTCACTCTCACTCTCTCTCTCTCTCTCTCTCTCTCTCTCTCTCTCTCGTGAAGCGTTATAGGGAAACGGTTTCAAAGGTTAGGGTATGGCTTAATATCGCCGAGAGCATATATAATATGGAGCGATGAAATATATATAAAGGTTATCCCGAAACCATGGATGATGGCAAAAAACTTACCAAAGGGGGATGGTTCCAATCGCAACAAAGCATATGACGAACGCCACTCCACGTGAAGCGTAGCTAACCGCTTAAGATCATCTCTAATTTGAATCCTTAAAAAATCCTAAAACACTCATATTGAGACCTTCTGGGGAGTTAAACTCTAGCTAACAGAATTCTCAAACCTATAGTTTCTCAAAAAATTGTGGAGTTAAAGCTCAAAAGATTCATTTCCTGCTCAAATTTGGGTAGGAAACACTCATTCTCTCCCAATCTCATATGTGCTCCTCTCGTAGAAAAAAAATGGCACAGCCGCCGATGCCTCCCAATTGACCTACATGCCGCTCCCACCGATGCAGCTCTTCCCTCCCTCCCCCCTTCCCCCGACCAAACCCTAGCTCTCCATGCCGCCCTCAAACCCTACCTTTAATTTAGCTCGTCTTAGCCTTAATTTTTCTCTAATAAATGTTATCTACTTTAATTGTGTACTAAGATGTTGTGTTATGGAATACAATGTATAATTGTGCGCCGTGTGGTCCTAATCTAGTTTTAAATTTGAGTTTCAAATGAGATGTTTGTGCACAGTATGAATTTTCAGGAGTTAAATTTGAGGGTTCGGTTAGCTCCATACATTTTTTTAACTCCTCGTATTTGAGGAGGAGGGTGAGGAGCAATCTTTTGGAGGTTTGGTTAGAGATGCCCTAAGCCACACGTTCCATTTGAGGGGCCATGGTACTTTTGGATCTAGTCGCTAAAAGTGATACAGTCTCGTGCCAGTTGCCACAACAAAGTCTTGATCTTTAGGGTATTGCGGAATGCACTTCACATGTATCTGGAAATGGTGCACTATGGCTACCAAGAGAGTATTCAATATAAGGACTTCTCTGTGTAGTTAGTACATGGCTCCATGGATGAGGACACAACAGGACATGCATCTTGTCTCACATCATTACATTATTGGTATTGTCGTGCAACCTCCCATTACGCTAACTCCTATATCCTCATGCCCAAAGGTACATCATGTGGTAAGTGAATGGGAGATCTATCACCCTGGGAAACTTGTCCGGCCTAATTCATAGAATTCAAGTGCATGTTAAAGTAAAAGAGGGAAAAATGGGCTTTTAAGGAGCGCTACACCATTCCTAATTTCTAGCCTGACCCCTGACTTAAATAAATGCTTGATCAGATGCAAACTTTTGCATAATTGGGAACCACCTTGCACTGAGTACGATAAGATGTCAAGGGTGCCATATTTGGGCACTATGGTAGATTTGATCCTTCAGTCGTCACATCACGAACCAGTTGACCAAGAAATGTTAACTCTATGTTCCAACTCATTCCCAAAATTAGTTGGACATATGCATTTGTCAAAGGCGGTATAGATATTATTCACCAAGAAAGTACAAATGCATGTCATGCAAGGGCAAACTGAACGTGTATGCGTCCGTGAGGATAAGCATGCTGATGGAATAGAACAACTTTCCTTGTCACAACTCCACTAACGGGTTGGACACTTGCTCGGCGAGGTTCCCACTCGACGGTGTAAACTTTTTTTATTGACTAGAATATTTTCTCTGCGTTGCAACAAGAGCATGTATGTCCTAATATGTTAGCGTGTGACGGTACGCCTATCACTTGTAGATTGATGAGCTAAAAAAATTAGTTTTTTATGCAATCTCCTTGATTTACTTGTCATCTTATTTTTAAGTACTTATTTCATAATAGTTTATTGTCTTACCAAAAAACATTATTTTATTTGATAAATCAATGAGACATGGGCAGTTGATGAGGATTTAGGAAAAACCGTGTAGGATATAAACAAGAGATGGGACGAAAAATGGGAAGGAGGGAGGGGTTATGTACTTTGGGAGGTTGGACGAAAGAAAGAGTGAAACGGGAATCTTACGGTTCTTTTTGATATATAGATAGATAGATAGATGGATAGATGGATGGATCGATGGATGGATGGATGGATAGATAGAGATAAAGATAGAGATAGAGATAGAGATATAGATATAGATATAGATATAAATATAGATATATATAGAGAGAGATAGAGATATAGATATAGAGATGGAGATAGAAATAGATATATGCATGACAAGGTAGGAGTACCAATCTTGCATTTAATGGCATTAACAACTTGGATATGGTCGTGAGGTGATGTCCCATGACATCACCTAGCTTTGAGCAGGTCAACTTTAACACTCAGCATTTTCTTCGAGGACATGAGCGTAAATTTGAGATTTGCAATTTATGTATCTTCATTTTGGACGAGGTTTAAAGTGGCATTCACGTATTGTATATGTATGATTCACCTAGAAGTAGATGAGAGGAGACATCATGGATGTGGCCAAGAGAAAGTGGCACCAATAGGATGCCAGCCAGGGCTTTGACCACCTGATAAAACAACATGGAAGAGACTGGATTGCGATGTCTCAACCTTAAACATTTTAGGAAGGGACCCATTGATGAGGTTACCTACCAAGGGCCACTAGTGCACACGTGGCCTATACAACGGTTTTTACCATCTTTTGGTGAGACAATTTTAAACCATCGTTGTTGTGGTTTTGTCACGGCAGATGTCCTAGTATAAGGACTTAGTCGTGAGGCCATTGCAACTAACACTACAAAAAAAGACACATCCGTGACATTTTGGGTCGAACGAAAAAAAATTCTGTCATCCTTATGACACTTCTATGACGATAATTGTGACAAAATCCGTTATCATCATAGATGTGGTGGGATCCTACTTCTATGACAAAAAATCATGACGGAACATGGGCTTTTCGTCCTGGGCGGGCAGGAGACGCACTTGCATGACATTCTTTGGGCCGTCCATTACGGGAAAAATCGTGCTAGAAGCAAGGGTGAGGAAAATATCGGGAAGTTTCCGGTTTACGGTGGGTCGTGGGCGCCAAGCGATGCATGGAGGGATTGTGCGTTTCTGTCGTACACGTGCGCGCGTGTGCGCGAGGCGTTGGGCTCTAACTGAATCCGAGCGAGGCGCTCTCTTACGGAACCCGAGCGATTGCACTAGCTATGTTACTGAACCCGAGCGATCGATCCCTTGGCTGTTAACTAAACCCGAGCGATTCATTTGCTACTGCTGTTAACTGAACCCGAGCAATCGATGGCTGCTGCTGCTGCTGCTTTCTGAAGCCGATCAAACCTGTTGCCTCTTGATGAACAGTGAACGTGAGGGTTGGTTGAACGAGTCGAGACGTACGTGGTTGCGGTTGGATGAACAGTTCCCGGTGGGGGTTGGATGAACAGGACCCCATGGTAGTAGTAGTAGGCCGTTGCCATTGGATGAACACGACCTAGAGAGGAGGCCGCCTCAGCCGAGCTGGTTGGGATGGATGAACAGGGCCCCGTGGAGCGCCGGTTGAACAGTAGCCGATGGAGGGCTGGATGAACTGTAGCCCGTGGATGAACAATAGTTGGTGGAGGCAGGAGGAAGGCGCGGTGGATGAATAATGCAGGTGGAGGCTGAAGGAAGTCGACGGTGGGTGAAAAGTAGCCCGTGGAGTGCTATTTTGCGGTGCGCCACACCGCTCTGATGAACAGGATCCTGTTTCGACCGTAGCGCTCCAACACAAGTCCGTTTCCTCCGTTTTGCAGTACGCCACACCCCTCCCGATGAACAGGACTCCTGTTTCGACCGTAGCCGGTCGAACAGAAGGCCGTTTCCTCCATACTGCGGTATGCCAGACCCCGTTTTGGCTGTTCCGTCCAAGCCAATTGGCTCCCGTTGAACAGGACGCATTCCGACACAGTCTGTTGCCTCCCGATGAATAGGATGTTGTTTCTCTGTTTTGACCCAGCCAGTTGGCTGCCCAATGAACAGGACACCGTTGCTGACGGCCGTTGCCTCACCATGTACACGAGCCTCCTGGCCGTACGTATGCACGAGTATGCGTTTGAGACCCCGCCCGTATGTACGTACGTGGCTGTATTTTTTGGCATGTGGTTCTACGTACATGTACACAATTTAGAAGGGACTGCCTGAACTGCTACATCGGGGGCTCTACTAATACACATGCCGCTACTTGCTCGGCCATGGATCATCATTACGGAGAGACCGATCGACCTGTATGACATACACGTTCGCGACAACGCTATGTACGCTTCGACCAGATGGGTCCCGGCTGTCAGGGAGGATAAGGAAGCACTTCCTTGCGTGCGAAGTTATTGATGGTGAGTCCGAGATGTCAGGGGGGGATTCATTTTTTCGCACCTAATATGAAGGCACTTTCCTTGCGTCCGAAGATATAGCTAGTGGGTCCTAGTTGTCAGGGGGAAAACGTTTTTTCGCAAAATACAGCTAAGCCAAAATACAGAGGCCCTTCCAGTAGGTCCCAGCTATCAGGTGGAGGAATCATTATTTTGCGCGTAATAAGGAGGCACTTCCTCGCTGTAGCCATGGACCCACCTGTCAGCCTCTCCACGTATAGTCCTCTTCTGATGTAAGTCGTTCCTTAACCATGTTGACCACGCCGCACCGAGAGCACCAAGGCGGTGGACGACAGCGAGGCCTAGGAAGGGAATGACCCGGAGGTGGGGAAGACTCGACAACTGTTTCCCAAGTGGAGGGGCGTACGAGGGTTTACTGGTTGGGCTGCAGTGTGAGGCTGCAGTGGCTAGAGAATAACAGCGGGTCTGGGTGAGTACAGGGATGCCCAGGCCAGCGATGGGAGTAGGGTGGGGCAGTGAGGCATGTGCGGCAGCAGAGCCGGCCACGGGAGGTAGGAGCAGGCGGCTCGACCGGCGCTGGTTTGGGCGGCTAGAGCAAGAAGATCAGAGGTTGAAGAAGCACTACGGCCGTTGGATCAACATTGTACGGTAACTGGAGCTAGAATCGTTCATATTGACTAAGTTGACAAAGCCCTCCGTCCGCGTTGATGACCCACAAGTATAGAGAATCTATCGTAGTCCTTTCGATAAGTAAGAGTGTCGAACCCAACGAAGAGCAGAAGGAAATGACAAGCGGTTTTCAGGAAGGTATTTTTTGCAAACACTGAAATTATCAGTAACAGATAGTTGCACGATAAGATAATTCGTAACGGGTAACAAGTACAAAAGTAACTAAGGTGCAGCAAGGTGGCCCAATCCTTTTTGTAGCAAAGGACAAACCTAGACGAACTCTTATCTAATGCAAAGTGCTCCCGAGGACACATAGGAACTAATATCAAGTTAGTTTTCATCATGCTCATATGATTCACGTTCATTACTTTGATAATTTGATATGTGGGTGGACCGGTGCTTGGGTGTTGTCCTTACTTGGACAGGCCTCCCACTTATGATTAACCCCTCTCGTAGGCATCTGCAACTACGAAAGAAGAATTAAGATAAATCTAACCCTAGCATTAAACATGTGGATCCAAATCAGCCCCTTACGAAGCAACACATAAACTAGGGTTTAAACTTCTATCACTCTAGCAACACATCATCTACTTATTACTTCCCAATGCCTCCCCCTAGGCCCAAATCATGGTGAAGTGTCATGTAGTCGATGTTCACATAATACCACTAGAGGAGAGACAACATACATCTCATTAAAATATCGAACAAATGCCAAATTCAAATGATTACTTATAACAAGACTTCTCCTATGTTGTCAGGAACAAACGTAACTACTCACAAAGCATATTCATGATCATAATCAGAGGAGTAATAATTATCATTAAGGATCTGAACATATGATCTTCCACTGAATAAACCAACTAGCATCAACTACAAGAAATAATCAACACTACTAGCAACCAACAGGTACCAATATGAGGTTTTGAGACAAAGATCAGATACAAGAGAAGGACTAGGATTTGAGAGGAGATGGAGCTGGTGAAGATGTTGATGGAGATTGACCCCCTCTCGATGAGAAGATCATTGGTGATGTCGATGATGATGATTTCCCCCTCCGGGAGGGAAGTTTCCCTAGCAGAACAGCTCCACCGGAGCCCTAGATTGGTTCTGCCCAGGTTCCGCCTTGAGATGGCGGCGCTTCGTCCTGAAAGCTTCCTATTGATTTTTTCCAGGTCAAAACACATCATATAGTAGAAGATGGGCACCGGGTGCCTACCAGGTGTCCCACAAGGCAGGGGCGCGCCCTCCACCCTAGTGGCTGCCTGGTGGGTCCCCTCTGGTACTTTCTTTGCCCAATATTTTTTATATATTCCAAAATAATTCTTTGAAAATTTTTAGGACTTTTGGAGTTGTGCATAATAGGTCTCTCAGATTTTCTCCTTTACGGTCCAGAATTCCAGCTATCGGCATTCTCCCTCTTTCTGTAAACCTTGTGAAATAAGAGAGAAAAGGCATAAGTATTGTGCTATAATGTGTAATAACAACTCATAATACATAAATATCAATATAAAAGCATTCACCTTTAGAACAACATATATTGTCATATAATTTCTTATGCTAAAGTAACAATTCGTTCACAAGCTAAACTATGAATAAAAACTTCATAGAAAACTAACAAACTATGATCTCGGTCATTGAAGCAATTGCAATTTATTATAACGTAGGAAAGAGTCAATACAAGAGCTTTTCAGCAAGTCCACAAACTCAACTATCATTTAGTCTTTCGCAATTGCTAACACTCACGCGATACATATGAGTTCAAAGCCTCAGTCAGACACAGAGAAAGATAGAGGCTTATAGTTTCGCCTCCCAACCTTTTACCTCAAGGGTAATGTCAACAATGATACTTTATGATAGCCTACATCCGAGTGGATATGTATATCTGGATCTTTCTCCAACACATGGTACTTGCCAAAAAGGAAAAGTGTAGAAATGAAAGGTGAAGATCACCATGACTCTTGTATAAGGGTAGAAGATAAAAGTAAAAGATAGGCCCTCCACAGAGGGAATCAGAGGTTATCATGCGCTTTTATGTTGGATGCACAAAATGTTAATGCAAAGGAACATCATTTTATATTGT
Organism: Triticum dicoccoides; assembly: GCF_002162155.2. Lineage (NCBI taxonomy): Eukaryota > Viridiplantae > Streptophyta > Magnoliopsida > Poales > Poaceae > Triticum > Triticum dicoccoides. Next base: position 428,947,821 of record NC_041388.1, read on the forward strand.
CGCTTGTGATAATGAACTTTATTATGCAGTCTGTCGCTTTTATTTCTTCCATATCACAAGTTCGTATAAATCTTATTTTCTACACACTAAAAGATCACACATATTTAGAGAGCAATTTTTATTGCTTGCACCGATGACAACTTACTTGAAGGATCTTACTCAATCCATAGGTAGGTATGGTGGACTCTCATGGCAAAACTGGTTTAAGGGATATGTGGATGCACAAGTAGTATCTCTACTTGGTGCAAAGGATTTGGCTAGCATAAGAGGGAAAAGCAAGCTCAACATGTTGGAGGATCCATTACAATGTACCTTCTATTCGGATATAAGAAAACATAACCCATTATGTTGTCTTCCTTGTCCAACATCAACTTTTTAGCATGTCATACTTTAATAAGTGCTCACAATTACAAAAGATGTCCAAGATAGCATATTTATATGTGAAACCTCTCTTTCTTTATTACTTCCTATAATTGCAACAATGACTAAAATTATGTTTGTCAACTCTCAACAAATTTTATTCATCATAATCTTTATATGCGAAGTCATCACTCTCTATAAGATCATTATATGATCTATTTATTTCATTTTATTCTTTCTATCTTTTTTCTTATTTCCTCAAGATCATGGCAAGAAAGCAAAGCCCTCAACTCAAAACTATTATTTCTTATATATAACTCACGAACTCGATTACATAGATAGATCTCGAAGTAAAACTCAAACCTAGATCATACTAAAAACTTTATTCTAATAGATCAAGATATAACCAAAAGGATCGAACTAAGAAAAACGATAAAGGTAAAGGTGTGATGGTGATATGATACCCGGGCACCTCCCCCAAGCTCGGCAGTTGCCAAGGGGAGTGCCCATACCCATGTTTTTAGGTCTCTTTCTTTGGAGGCGGTGATGATGAAGTTGTTGATGTTGTAGGCTTGTCCTCCAACTTCTAGGGCATAGGTTCACTATCATATAAGGATGAACGAGTCTCTGGGATCCTCAAATCTGCAGCCAAACTCATCCTCTTAAATTTGTATTCATACTCACGGTTTTGGTTTTGCAGGTCATAGATCTAGGCTTGGAGATGCTCGATTTTCTCATGAAGCTTGAAGATGGCCTCCCCAATGTTCTTGGCATCCAGCTTCTGATTGTTAGTAAATTCCACGATCATCAAGTGATTGGCGTTGAGTCCACATTCCACCATCCCTTGGCACTTGAAAACTTGCTTCTCCAGTGCTTCGAGTCTTGTCTCCACGCTTCTAGTCTTCTTTGGCCCTTCAACATTGCGGATGTGCGGCACCCCCTCACGCATCTCAATCATTTGAGGGTGTTGTAGCACCTCCGAAAGGTAGGGGTTGATGACCTTCTCAAAAAACTTTCCTTGGGGGTGCTTGGAGACGTCATGGTGATCTAGATCTGTCAGAAAAGCAGCTCGAAATAAGAACAGAGGATTTTGTCATGGTATGGTGGTCAAAACCTTCGGGAGATTATATAATGAATTTTTACTGACCAAAAGAAGTATTGTGCAAGAAAACAAAGTCCAGAGGGCCCATGAGGTGATGGCAAGATAATTCGTTACGGGTAACAAGTAACAAAAGTAACTAAGGTGCAACAAGGTGGCCCAATCCTTTTTGTAGGAAAGGACAAACCTAGATGAACTCTTATATAATGCAAAGAGCTCCCGAGAACACATGAGAATTACTGTCAAGTTAGTTTTCATCATGCTCATATGATTCGCGTTCAATTACTTTGATAATTTGATATATGTGGGTGGACTGGTGCTTGGGTGTTGTCCTTACTTGGACAAGCCTCCCACTTATGATTAACCCCTCTCGCAAGCATCCGCAACTACGAAAGAAGAATTAAGATAAATCTAACCATAGCATGAAACATGTGGATCCAAATCAGCCCCTTACGAAGGAACGCATAAACTAGGGTTTAAGCTTCTGTCACTCTAACAACCCATCATCTACTTATTACTTCCCAATGCCTTCCCTTAGGCCCAAATCATGGTGAAGTGTCATGTAGTCGATGTTCACATAACACCACTAGAGGATATAAAACATACATCTCTTTAAAATATCGAACGAATGCCGAATTCACATGATTACTTATAACAAGACTTCTCCCATGTCCTCAGGAACAAACATAACTACTCACAAAGCATATTCATGTTCATAATCAAAGGAGTAATAATTATCATTAAGTATCTGAACATATGATCTTCCACTGAATAAACCAACTAGCATAAACTACAAGTAATCAACACTACTAGCAACCCGCAGGTACCAATCTAAGGTTTTGAGACAAAGATCGGACACAAGAGATGAACTAGGGTATGAGAGGAGATGGTGCTGGTGAAGATGTTGATGGAGATTGTCCCCCTCCCAAGGAGAGGATCGTTGGTGATGTTGATGACGATGATTTCCCCCTCCGGGAGGGAAGTTTCCCCCGCAGAACAGCTCCGCCGGAGCCCTAGATTGGTTCTGCCTAGGTTTCGTCTCGAGATGGCGGCACTTCGTCCTGAAAGCTTCCTCTTGATTTTTTCCATGTCAAAACACATCATATAGAAGAAGATGGGCACCGGGGGCCTGCCAGGTGGCCCATAAGGCAGGGGCACGCACAGGGGGGTTGGGCGCACCCTCCACCCTTGTGGCTGCCTCATGCGTTCCCTCTGGTACTTTCTTCGCCCAATATTTTTTATATATTCCAAAATAATTCTCCGTAAATTTTCAGGACTTTCAGAGTTGTGCATAATAGGTCTCTGAGATTTGCTCCTTTCTGGTCCAGAATTCCAGCTGCCGGCATTCTCCCTCTTTGTGTAAACCTTGTGAAATAAGAGAGAAAAGGCATAAGTATTGTGCTATAATGTGTAATAACAACCCATGATGCAATAAATATAAATATAATAGCATGATGCAAAATGGACGTATCAACTCCCCCAAGCTTAGAACTCACTTGTCCTCAAGCGAAAGCCGAAATCGTTAAATATGTCCACATGTTTAGAGATAGAGGTGTCGACAAAATAAAATACGGACATGGAGGCATCATGATCACCTTTAGAACAACATATATTGTCATATAATTTCTTATGCTAATGTAACAATTTTTTCACAAGGTAAAGTATGAATAAAAACTTCATTGAAAACTAACAAACTATGATCTCAGTCATTGAAGCAATTGCAATTTGTCGTAACGTAGGAAAGAGTCAATACAAGAGCTTTTCAGCAAGGCCACATACCCAAATATCATTTAGTCTTTTGCAATTGCTAATAGTCACACGATACTTATGAGTTCAAAGCCTCAGTCGGACACAGAGAAAGATAGGGGCTGATAGTTTCGCCTCCCAACCTTTTACCTCAAGGTAATGTCAACAATAATACTTTATGATAGCCTACCTCCAAGTGGATATATAT
>NC_041388.1:428951454-428952705 GCF_002162155.2 Triticum dicoccoides
CTGGATCTTTCTCCAACACATGGTACCTGCCAAAAAGAAAACGTGTAAAAAGGAAAGGTGAAGATCACCATGACTCTTGTATAAGGGTAGAAGATAAAAATAAAAGATAGGCCCTTCGCAGAGGGAAGCAGAGGTTGTCATGCGCTTTTATGGTTGGATGCACAAAATCTTAATGCAAAAGAACATCACTTTATATTTCCACTTGTGATAAGGAACTTTATTATGCAGTTTGTCGCTTTTATTTCTTCCATATCACAAGTTCGTATAAAACTTATTTTCTCCACACTAAAAGATCATACATATTTAGAGAGCAATTTTTATTGCTAGCACCGATGACAACTTACTAGAAAGATCTTACTCCATCCATAGGTAGGTATGGTGGACTGATGACCCACAAGTATAGGGGTTCTATTGTAGTCCTTTCGATAAGTAAGAGTGTCGAACCCAACGAGGAGCAGAAGGAAATGATAAGTGGTTTCCAGCAAGGTATTCTCTGCAAGTACTAAAATAAGTGGTAACAGATAGTTTTGTGATAAGATAATTTGTAATGAGCAACAAGTAACAAAAGTAAATAAGGTGCAGCAAGGTGGCCCAATCCTTTTTGTAGCAAAGGACAAGCCTGGACAAACTCTTATATGATGTAAATGAAGGAAATATGCCCTAGAGGCAATAATAAAGTTATTATTTATTTCCTTATAATCATGATAAATGTTTATTATTCATGCTAGAATTGTATTTACCGGAAACATAATACATGTGTGAATACATAGACAAACAAAGTGTCACTAGTATGCCTCTACTTGACTAGCTCGTTAATCAAAGATGGTTATGTTTCCTAACCATGAACAATGAGTTGTTATTTGATTAACGAGTTCACATCATTAGTAGAATGATCTGATTGACATGACCCATTCCATTAGCTTAGCACCCGATCGTTTAGTATGTTGCTATTGCTTTCTTCATGACTTATACATGTTCCTATGACTATGAGATTATGCAACTCCCGTTTACCGGAGGAACACTTTGGGTACTACCAAACGTCACAACGTAACTGGGTGATTATAAAGGAGTACTACAGGTGTCTCCAATGGTCGATGTTGGGTTGGCGTATTTCGAGATTAGGATTTGTCACTCCGATTGTCGGAGAGGTATCTCTGGGCCCTCTCGGTAATACACATCACATAAGCCTTGCAAGCATTACAACTAATATGTTAGTTGTGAGATGATGTATTACGGAACGAGTAAAGAGAC
>NC_041388.1:428953107-428978414 GCF_002162155.2 Triticum dicoccoides
AAGATCTTCGTAGAATATGTAGGAGCCAATATGGGCATCCAGGTCCCGCTATTGGTTATTGACCGGAGACGTGTCTCGGTCATGTCTACATTGTTCTCGAACCCGTAGGGTCCGCACGCTTAAGGTTATGATGACAGTTATGTTATGAGTTTATGCATTTTGATGTACCGAAGGTTGTTCGGAGTCCCGGATGTGATCACGGACATGACGAGGAGTCTCGAAATGGTCGAGACGTAAAGATTGATATATTGGAAGCCTATATTTGGATATCGGAAGTGTTCCGGGTGAAATCGGGATTTTACCGGAATACCGGGAGGGTTACCGGAACCCCCCGGGAGCTATTTGGGCCATAGTGGGCCTTAGTGGAAAAGAGAAGGGGCTGCCCTAGATGGGCTGCGCGCCCCCCCCTTCCCCTAGTCCTATTAGGACTAGGAGAGGTGGCCGGCCCCCTCCTCCTCTTTTCCCCTCCGAGGAATCCTAGTTGGACTAGGATTGGAGGGGGAATCCTACTCCCAGAGGGAGTAGGACTCTCCTGCGCCTCCCCCCCTTGGCCGGCCAGCCTCCCCTCCTCTCCTCCTTTATATACGGAGGCAGGGGCACCTCTAAACACACAAGTTGACACAAGTTGATCCACGTGATCTATTCCTTAGCCGTGTGCGGTGCCCCCTGCCACCATATTCCTCGATAATACTGTAGCGGAGTTTAGGCGAAGCCCTGCTGCTGTAGTTCATCAAGATCGTCACCACGCCGTCGTGCTGACGGAACTCTTCCCCGACACTTTGCTGGATCAGAGTCCGGGGATCATCATCGAGCTGAACGTGTGCTCGAACTCGGAGGTGCCGTAGTTTCGGTACTTGATCGGTTGGATCGAGAAGACGTATGACTACTTCCTCTACGTCATGTCATCGCTTCCGCAGTCGGTCTGCGTTGGGTACGTAGACAATACTCTCCCCTCGTTGCTATGCATCACATGATCCTGCGTGTGCGTAGGAAATTTTTTGAAATTACTACGAAACCCAACAGTGGTATCAGAGCCTAGGTTATTTATGTTGATGTTATATGCACGAGTAGAACACAAGTGAGTTGTGGACGATACAAGTCATACTGCCTACCAGCATGTCATATTTTGGTTCGGCGGTATTGTTGGACGAGACGACCCGGACCAACCTTACGCGTACGCTTACGCGAGACCGGTTCCCTCGACGTGCTTTGCACATAGATGGCTTGCGGGCGACTGTCTCTCCAACTTTAGTTGAACCAAGTGTGGCTACGCCCGGTCCTTGCGAAGGTTAAAACGGAGTCTATTTGACAAACTATCGTTGTGGTTTTGATGCGTAGGTGAGATTGGTTCTTACTTAAGCCCTTAGCAGCCACGTAAAACATGCAACAACAAAGTAGAGGACGTCTAACTTGTTTTTGCAGGGCATGTTGTGATGTGATATGGTCAAGGCATGATGCTGAATTTTATTGTATGAGATGATCATGTTTTGTAACCAAGTTATCGGCAACTGGCAGGAGCCATATGGTTGTCGCTTTATTGTATGCAATGCAATCGCGATGTAATGCTTTACTTTATTACTAAACGGTAGTGATAGTCGTGAAAGCATAAGATTGGCGAGTCGACAACGATGCTACGATGGAGATCAAGGTGTCGCGCCGGTGACGATGGTGATCATGACGGTGCTTCGAAGATGGAGATCACAAGCACAAGATGATGATGGCCATATCATATCACTTATATTGATTGCATGTGATGTTTATCTTTTTATGCATCTTATCTTGCTTTGATTGACGGTAGCATTATAAGATGATCTCTCACTAAAATTATCAAGAAGTGTTCCCCCTGAGTATGCACCGTTGCGAAAGTTCTTCGTGCTGAGACACCACGTGATGATCGGGTGTGATAGGTTCTACGTTCAAATACAATGGGTGCAAAACAGTTGCGCACGCAGAATACTCAGGTTAAACTTGACGAGCCTAGCATATGCAGATATGGCCTTGGAACACGGAGACCGAAAGGTCGAGCGTGAATCATATAGTAGATATGATCAACATAATGATGTTCACCGATGAAACTACTCCATCTCACGTGATGATCGGACATGGTTTAGTTGATTTGGATCACGTGATCACTTAGAGGATTAGAGGGATGTCTATCTAAGTGGGAGTTCTTTAGTAATATGATTAATTGAACTTAAAATTTATCATGAACTTAGTCCCTAAAAGTATCTTGCTTGTTTATGTTGATTGTAGATAGATGGCTCGTGCTGTTGTTCCGTTGAATTTTAATGCGTTCCTTGAGAAAGCAAAGTTGAAAAATGATGGTAGCAATTACACGGACTGGGTCCGTAACTTGAGGATTATCCTCATTGCTGCACAGAAGAATTACGTCCTGGAAGCACCGCTGGGTGCCAGGCCTGCTGCTGGAGCAACACCAGATGTTATGAACGTCTGGCAGAGCAAAGCTGATGACTACTCGATAGTTCAGTGTGCCATGCTTTACGGCTTAGAATCGGGACTTCAACGACGTTTTGAACGTCATGGAGCATATGAGATGTTCCAGGAGTTGAAGTTAATATTTCAAGCAAATGCCCGAATTGAGAGATATGAAGTCTCCAATAAGTTCTACAGCTGCAAGATGGAGGAGAACAGTTCTGTCAGTGAGCATATACTCAAAAAGTCTGGGTATAATAATCACTTGATTCAATTGGGAGTTAATCTTCCGGATGATTGCGTCATTGACAGAATTCTCCAATCACTGCCACCAAGCTACAAGAGCTTTGTGATGAACTATAATATGCAAGGGATGAACAAGACTATTCCCGAGCTCTTCGCAATGCTGAAAGCTGCGGAGGTAGAAATAAAAAAGGAGCATCAAGTGTTGATGGTTAACAAAACCACTAGTTTCAAGAAAAAGGGCAAAGGAAAGAAGAAAGGGAACTTCAAGAAGAACAGCAAGCCAGTTGCTGCTCAAAAGAAGAAACCCAAGTCTGGACCTAAGCCTGAAACTGAGTGCTTCTACTGCAAGCAGACTGGTCACTGGAAGCGGAACTGCCCCAAGTATTTGGCGGATAAGAAGGATGGCAAGGTGAACAAAGGTATATGTGATATACATGTTATTGATGTGTACCTTACCAATGCTCGTAGTAGCACCTGGGTATTTGATACTGGTTCTGTTGCTAATATTTGCAACTCGAAACAGGGGCTACGGATTAAGCGAAGATTGGCTAAGGACGAGGTGACGATGCGCGTGGGAAACGGTTCCAAAGTCGATGTGATCGCAGTCGGCACGCTACCTCTACATCTACCTTCGGGATTAATATTAGACCTAAATAATTGTTATTTGGTGCCAGCGTTGAGCATGAACATTATATCTGGATCTTGTTTAATGCGAGACGGTTATTCATTTAAATCAAAGAATAATGGTTGTTCTATTTTTATGAGTAATATCTTTTATGGTCATGCACCCTTGAAGAGTGGTCTATTCTTATTGAATCTCGATAGTAATAATACACATATTCATAATGTTGAAATCAAAAGATGCAGAGTTGATAATGAAAGTGCAACTTATTTGTGGCACTGTCGTTTAGGTCATATCGGTATAAAGCGCATGAAGAAACTCCATGCTGATGGACTTTTGGAACCACTTGATTATGAATCACTTGGTACTTGCGAACCGTGCCTCATGGGCAAGATGACTAAAACACCGTTCTCCGGTACTATGGAGAGAGCAACAGATTTGTTGGAAATCATACATACCGATGTATGTGGTCCAATGAATATTGAGGCTCGAGGCGGATATCGTTATTTTCTCACCTTCACAGATGATTTGAGCAGATATGGATATATCTACTTAATGAAGCATAAGTCTGAAACATTTGAAAAGTTCAAAGAATTTCAGAGTGAAGTTGAAAATCATCGTAACAAGAAAATAAAGTTTCTACGATCTGATCGTGGAGGAGAATATTTGAGTTACGAGTTTGGTGTACATTTGAAAAACTGTGGAATAGTTTCACAACTCACGCCACCCGGAACACCACAGCGCAATGGTGTGTCCGAACGTCGTAATCGTACTTTACTAGATATGGTGCGATCTATGATGTCTCTTACAGATTTACCGCTATCATTTTGGGGTTGTGCTTTAGAGACGGCCGCATTCACGTTAAATAGGGCACCATCAAAATCCGTTGAGACGACGCCTTATGAACTGTGGTTTGGCAAGAAACCAAAGTTGTCGTTTCTTAAAGTTTGGGGCTGCTATGCTTATGTGAAAAAGCTTCAACCTGATAAGCTCGAACCCAAATCGGAGAAATGTGTCTTCATAGGATACCCAAAGGAAACTGTTGGGTACACCTTCTATCACAGATCCGAAGGCAAGACATTCGTTGCTAAGAATGGATCATTTCTAGAGAAGGAGTTTCTCTCGAAAGAAGTGAGTGGGAGGAAAGTAGAACTTGACGAGGTAACTGTACCTGCTCCCTTACTGGAAAGTAGTTCATCACAGAAAATTGTTTCAGTGACACCTACACCAGTTAGTGAGGAAGCCAATGATAAAGATCATGAAACTTCAGATCAAGATACTACTGAACCTCGTAGATCAACCAGAGTAAGATCCGCGCCAGAGTGGTACGGTAATCCTGTTCTGGAAGTCATGCTACTAGATCATGATGAACCTACGAACTATGAAGAAGCGATGGTGAGCCCAGATTCCGCAAAGTGGCTTGAAGCCATGAAATCTGAGATGGGATCCATGTATGAGAACAAAGTATGGACTTTGGTTGACTTGCCCGATGATCGGCAAGCAATTGAGAATAAATGGATCTTTAAGAAGAAGACTGACGCTGATGGTAATGTTACTGTCTACAAAGCTCGACTTGTCGCAAAAGGTTTTCGGCAAGTTCAAGGGATTGACTACGATGAGACCTTCTCACCTGTAGCGATGCTTAAGTCCGTCCGAATCATGTTAGCAATTGCCGCATTTTATGATTATGAAATTTGGCAAATGGATGTCAAAACTGCATTCCTGAATGGATTTCTGGAAGAAGAGTTGTATATGATGCAACCAGAAGGTTTTGTCGATCCAAAGGGAGCTAACAAAGTGTGCAAGCTCCAGCGATCCATTTATGGACTGGTGCAAGCCTCTCGGAGTTGGAATAAATGTTTTGATAGTGTGATCAAAGCATTTGGTTTTATACAGACTTTTGGAGAAGCCTGTATTTACAAGAAAGTGAGTGGGAGCTCTGTAGCATTTCTGATATTATATGTGGATGACATATTACTGATTGGAAATGATATAGAATTTCTGGATAGCATAAAGGGATACTTGAATAAAAGTTTTTCAATGAAAGACCTCGGTGAAGCTGCTTACATATTAGGCATTAAGATCTATAGAGATAGATCAAAACACTTAATTGGACTTTCACAAAGCACATACCTTGACAAAATTTTGAAGAAGTTCAAAATGGATCAAGCGAAGAAAGGGTTCTTGCCTGTGTTACAAGGTGTGAAATTGAGTAAGACTCAATGCCCGACCACTGCAGAAGATAGAGAGAATATGAAAGATGTTCCCTATGCATCAGCCATAGGATCTATCATGTATGCAATGCTGTGTACCAGACCTGATGTATGCCTTGCTATAAGTTTAGCAGGGAGGTACCAAAGTAATCCAGGAGTGGATCACTGGACAGCGGTCAAGAACATCCTGAAATACCTGAAAAGGACTAAGGATATGTTTCTCATATATGGAGGTGACAAAGAGCTCATCGTAAAAGGTTACGTTGATGCAAGCTTTGACACTGATCCGGACGATTCTAAATCGCAAACCGGATACGTGTTTACATTAAACGGTGCAGCAAAGTGGCCCAATCCTTTTTGTAGCAAAGGACAAGCCTGGACAAACTCTTATATGATGTAAATGAAGGAAATATGCCCTAGAGGCAATAATAAAGTTATTATTTATTTCCTTATAATCATGATAAATGTTTATTATTCATGCTAGAATTGTATTTACCGGAAACATAATACATGTGTGAATACATAGACAAACAAAGTGTCACTAGTATGCCTCTACTTGACTAGCTCGTTAATCAAAGATGGTTATGTTTCCTAACCATGAACAATGAGTTGTTATTTGATTAACGAGGTCACATCATTAGTAGAATGATCTGATTAACATGACCCATTCCATTAGCTTAGCACCCGATCGTTTAGTATGTTGCTTTTGCTTTCTTCATGACTTATACATGTTCCTATGACTATGAGATTATGCAACTCCCGTTTACCGGAGGAACACTTTGGGTACTACCAAACGTCACAACGTAACTGGGTGATTATAAAGGAGTACTACAGGTGTCTCCAATGGTTGATGTTGGGTTGGCGTATTTCGAGATTAGGATTTGTCACTCCGATTGTCGGAGAGGTATCTCTGGGCCCTCTCGGTAATACACATCACATAAGCCTTGCAAGCATTACAACTAATATGTTAGTTGTGAGATGATGTATTACGGAACGAGTAAAGAGACTTGCCGGTAACGAGATTGAACTAGGTATTGGATACCGACGATCGAATCTCGGGCAAGTAACATACCGATGACAAAGGGAACAACGTATGTTGTTATGCGGTCTGACCGATAGAAGATCTTCGTAGAATATGTAGGAGCCAATATGGGCATCCAGGTCCCGCTATTGGTTATTGACCGGAGACGTGTCTCGGTCATGTCTACATTGTTCTCGAACCCGTAGGGTCCGCACGCTTAAGGTTATGATGACAGTTATGTTATGAGTTTATGCATTTTGATGTACCGAAGGTTGTTCGGAGTCCCGGATGTGATCACGGACATGACGAGGAGTCTCGAAATGGTCGAGACGTAAAGATTGATATATTGGAAGCCTATATTTGGATATCGGAAGTGTTCCGGGTGAAATCGGGATTTTACCGGAATACCGGGAGGGTTACCGGAACCCCCCGGGAGCTATTTGGGCCATAGTGGGCCTTAGTGGAAAAGAGAAGGGGCTGCCCTAGATGGGCTGCGCGCCCCCCCTTCCCCTAGTCCTATTAGGACTAGGAGAGGTGGCCGGCCCCCTCCTCCTCTTTTCCCCTCCGAGGAATCCTAGTTGGACTAGGATTGGAGGGGGAATCCTACTCCCAGAGGGAGTAGGACTCTCCTGCGCCTCCCCCCTTGGCCGGCCAGCCTCCCCTCCTCTCCTCCTTTATATACGGAGGCAGGGGCACCTCTAAACACACAAGTTGACACAAGTTGATCCACGCGATCCATTCCTTAGCCGTGTGCGGTGCCCCCTGCCACCATATTCCTCGATAATACTGTAGCGGAGTTTAGGCGAAGCCCTGCTGCTGTAGTTCATCAAGATCGTCACCACGCCGTCGTGCTGACGGAACTCTTCCCTGACACTTTGCTGGATCGGAGTCCGGGGATCATCATCGAGCTGAACGTGTGCTCGAACTCGGAGGTGCCGTAGTTTCGGTACTTGATCGGTTGGATCAAGAAGACGTACGACTACTTCCTCTACGTCGTGTCATCGCTTCCGCAGTCGGTCTGCGTTGGGTACGTAGACAATACTCTCCCCTCGTTGCTATGCATCACATGATCTTGCGTGTGCGTAGGAAATTTTTTGAAATTACTACGAAACCCAACAGTAAAGCACCCCCGAGGACACATGGGAATATCGTCAAGCTAGTTTTCATCACGCTCATATGATTCGCGTTCGGTACTTTGATAATTTGGTATGTGGGTGGACCGGTGCTTGGGTGCTGCCCTTACTTGGACAAACATCCCACTTATGATTAACCTCTATTGCAAGCATCCTCAAATACAACAAAAGTATTAAGGTAAACCTAACCATAGCATGAAACATATGCATCCAAATCAGCCCCTTACGAAGCAACACATAAACTAGGGTTTAAGCTTCTCTCACTTTAGCAACCCATCATCTACTTATTACTTCTGAATGCCTTCCTTTAGGCCCAAACAATGGTGAAGTGTCATGTAGTCGACGTTCACATAACACCACTAGAGGAGAGACAACATACATCTCATCAAAATATCAAACGAATACCAAATTCACATGACTACTAATAGCAAGACTTCTCCCATGTCCTCAAGAACAAAAGTAACTACTCACAAAGCATAAAATTGTTCATAATCATAGGGGTATTAATATGCATATAGGATCTGAACATATGATCTTCCACCAATTAAACCAACTAGCATCAACTACAAGGAGTAATTAACACTACTAGCAACCTACTAGCACCAATCCCGGACTTGGAGACAAGAATTGGATACAAGAGATGAACTAGGGTTTTGAGATGAGAAGGTGCTGATGAAGATGTTGATGGAGATTGCCCTCTCCCGATGAGAGGAGCGTTGGTGATGACGATGGCGATGATTTCCCCCTCTGGGAGGGATGTTTCCCCGGCAGAACAGCCCCGCCAGAACCCTAGATTGGTTCCGCCAAGGTTCCGCCTCGTGGCGGCGGAGTTTCGTCCGAGAAGATGGCTTATGATTTTTTTCATCGAAAGAGTCCATATAGCAGAACATGGTCACCGGAGGGCCACCAGGGGGCCCATGAGGTAGGGGGGCGCGCCTAGGGGGGTAGGGCGCGCCCCCCACCCTCGTGGGCAGGGTGTGCCCCCCTGGTGAAGTTCTTGCGCTCAATGTTTTTTATATATTTAGAAAACAGCATTCGTGAAGTTTCAGGACTTTTGGAGCTGTGTAGAATAGGTCTCTAATATTTGCTCATTTTCCAGCCAGAATCCCAGCTGCCGGCATTCTCCCTCTTTATGTAAACCTTGTAAAATAAGAGAGAATAGGCATAAGTATTGTGACATAATGTGTAATAACAGCCCATAATGCAATAAATACTGATATAAAAGCATGATGCAAAATGGACTATCAACTCCCCCAAGCTTAGACCTTGCTTGTCCTCAAGCGAAAAGCCGAAATCGAAAAATATGTCCACATGTTTAGGGAAGAAGGTGTCGATAAAAATAAAATACAGACATGAGGGCATCATGATCATTCTTAGAACAACAACTTATATAGTTCTTATCATATGATTTCTTATGCCAGAGTAATAATTCAATCACAATATCAAGTATGAATCGTAAACTTCATTGAAAACTAACAAACTATAATCTCAGTCATTGAAGCAATTGCAATTTATCATAACATAGGAAAGAGTCAATGTATAAGAGCTTTTCAGCAAGTCCACATATTCAACTATTATATAATCTTTCACAATTGCTGACACTCACACAATACTTATGGGTATGGAGTTTTAATCGGACACAGAGAAATATAGGGGCTTATAGTTTTTGCCCCAATGTTTTACCTCAAGGGTAATGTCAACAGTAATAGTTCATCAAAACCCACATCCAATTTGCCATATATACCAGGATCTTTCCAACATATTATGCTTGCCAAAGGATAAAATGTAAACAAGGAAGGGTGAGGATCACCATGACTCTTTTGCAGTGTAGGAGATAAAAGTAAAAGATAGGCCCTTCGCAGAAGGAAGCAGAGGTTGTCATGCGCTTTTGTGGGTAAATGCACAAAATCCTAATGCGAAAGAACGTCACTTTATATTGCCACTTGTGATATGGACCTTTATTATGCAGTCTGTCGCTTTTATTACTTCCATATCACACGATTGTATAAAGCTTATTTCTACCACACCAATCAATCATACATATTTAGAGAGCAATTTTTATTGCTTGCACCGATGACAACTTACTTGATGAGTCTTACTCAATCCATAGGTAGGTATGGTGGACTCTCATGGCAACTTACTTTAAGGGTATTTGGAAGCACAAGTAGTATCTCTACTTGGTGCAATGAATTTGGCTAGCATGAGGGAGAAAGGCAAGCTCAACATGTTGGAGGATCCAAGACAATATAATTTATCTCAGATGTAAGAAAACATAACCCATTATGTTGTCTTCCTTGTCCAATGTCAACTCTTTAGCATGTCATATTTTAATGAGTGCTCACAATCATAAAAGATGTCCAAGATAGTATATTTATATGTGAAGACCTCTCTTTCTTTATTACTTCCTATTAATTGCAACGATGACCAAAACTATGTTTGTCAACCCTCAATAACTTTTATTCATCATACTCTTTCTATGTGAGCTCATTACTCTCCATAAGAGTCACATGATCTCTTTGTTTCTTTTTATTTCTTTCTCTTTTCTTTTCTTTTATTTGGGATCGTGGCAAAAATAAGCAAGCCCTTGACTCAATCACTAATCTTTATTATATAGCTCAAGGACTCGATTACATAGAAGGATAATAAAGCAAAACTCATGACTAGATCATACTAAGAACTTTTATTCTACTAGATCAAAATATTACCAAAAGGATTGAACTAAGAAAAACGGTAAAGATAAAAGTGATGGTGATACGATACCGGGGCACTCCCCCAAGCTTGGCAGTTGCCAAGTGGAGTGCCCATACCAGATACTCAATTCTTCTTTGATGGAGGAGATGGTGGTGCTGTTGTTGATGGCGTAGGCTTGTCGTCCTTTTTCCAAGGCATAGGCTCACAATCATAGAAGGATGACCGAGTCTCCGGGATCCTCAAATCTGCAGCCAAACTCATCCTTTTGAATCTATATTCATACTCACAGTTTTGGTTTTGCAGGTCATAGATTTGAGCTTGGAGATGCTCAATTTTCTCGTGAAGCTTGAAGATGGCCTCCCCGATGTTGTCGGCATCCAACTTGTGTTTGTTGGTGAACTCTGCGATCATCATGTAGTTGGAGTTGAGTCCATGCTCCACCATCCCCTGACACTTGAAAACTTGTTGCTCCATTGCTTCGAGCCTCGTCTCCACACTTCCGGTCCCCTTCGGTCCCTCAGCATCACGTATGTGCAGCAACCCATCACGCATCTCAATGGCTTGAGGGTGTCGCTGCACCTCCGCTAGGTAAGGGTTGATGACCTTCTCGAAGAACTTGTCCTTGGGTGCACTTGGAGACGTCATGATACTCTAGATATGTCAGAAAAACAACTCGAAACAAAGACAAGAGATATTTTCGTGATACGGGAGTCAAAACCCCCGGGAGGTTATATAATGAATTTTTATCGACCAAAATACGTGTTTTTTAAGAAAACGGAGTCCGGAGAGCACACGAGGTGCCCATGAGGTAGGGGGCGTGCCCAGGGGGGTAGGGCGCGCCCTCCACCCTCATGGAGCCCTCGTGTCCTTTCCGGACTGTTGCTTATTTTTCTATTTTTCTAAATATTCCAAAAGGGAGAAATATTGCCTTAAAAACTGTTTTGGAGTCAGTTTACTTACCGTACCACATACCTATTCCTTTTCGGAGTCTGAAATGTTCCGGAAAGTGTCACTTATGTATTCCTCCGGGGTTACGGTTTCAATAACATTGGTTTCAACATTTATGGGATTACCTGAGATATAATGTTTGATTCTCTAACCATTTACCACCTTCGGATTTGTGCCTTCGAAGTTGTTGATTTTTATGGCACCGGAACGGTAGACCTCTTCGATAACGTAAGGTCCTTCCCATTTAGAGAGAAGTTTTCCTGCAAAAAATCTTAAACGAGAGTTGTATATCAATACATAATCACCTACATTAAACTCACGCTTTTGTATTCTTTTATCATGCCACCTTTTAACTTTTTCTTTAAACAACTTGGCATTTTCGTAGGCTTGGGTTCTCCATTCATCAAGTGAGTTAATATCAAATAACCTCTTCTCACCGGCAAGTTTAAAATCATAATTTAGTTCTTTAATAGCCCAATAAGCCTTGTGTTCTAGTTTGAGAGGTAAGTGACATGCTTTTCCATAGACCATTTTATACGGAGACATACCCATAGGATTTTTATATGCAGTTCTATAGGCCCATAATGCATCATCAAGTTTCTTGGACCAATTCTTTCTGGACCTATTAACAGTCTTTTGCAAAATTAATTTGAGTTCTCTATTACTCAATTCTACTTGACCACTAGACTAAGGGTGATAAGGGGATGCAATTCTATGACTAACATCATATTTAGCAAGCATTTTACGAAAAGCACCATGAATAAAATGTGAACCACCATCAGTCATTAAATATCTAGGGACTCCAAACCTTGGAAAGATAACTTATTTAAGCATTTTAATAGAAGTGTTATGATCAGCACTACTAGTTGGAATAGCTTCTACGCACTTAGTAACATAATCAACATCAACTAAAATATGTGTATAACCATTAGAGGAAGGAAAAGGTGCCATATAGTCAAAGCCCCAAACATCAAATGGTTCAATAACAAGTGAATAATTCATAGGCATTTCTTGACGTCTACTGATATTACCAATTCTTTGACATTCATCACAAGATAAGACAAACTTACGGGCAACCTTGAAGAGAGTAGGCTAATAAAAACCAGATTGTAGTACCTTATGTGCAGTTCTATCTCCAGCATGGTGCCCTCCATAAGCTTCGGAGTGACACTTGCGTAGGATCTGTTCCTGTTCATGCTCAGGTACACAACGTCTAATAACACCATCTACTCCTTCTTTATAAAGATGTGGGTCATCCCAAAAGTAATGTCTCAAATCATAGAAGAACTTTTTCTTTTGCTGGTATGTGAAACTAGGTGGTATAATCTTAGCAACAATGTAATTAGCATAATCAGCATACCATGGAGTAGTATGAGAAGCATTTATGACATTTAATTGCTCATCAGGAAAGCTATCAACAATAGGTAGTGGGTCATCAAGCACATTTTCTAACCTAGACAAGTTGTCTGCAATGGGGTTCTCGGCTCCTTTTCTATCAACAATATGTAAGTCAAATTCTTGAAGCAAGAGAACCCATCTAATAAGTCTAGGTTTAGCATCTTTCTTTTCCATAAGATATTTAATAGCAGCATGATCAGTGTGAATAGTTACTTTGGAATCAACAATATAAGGTCTAAACTTATCACAGGCAAATACAACTGCTAAGAATTCTTTTTCAGTAGTAGCATAATTTCTTTGAGCATTGTCTAGAGTTTTACTAGCATATTGAATAACATTTAGTTTCTTATCAACTCTTTGTCCTAGAACAGCACCCACAACATAATCACTAGCATCACACATAATTTCAAAGGGTAAATTCCAATCAGGTGGCTGAACAATAGGTGCAGAGATCAATGCTTTCTTAAGTATTTCAAATGCTTCTACACAATCATCATCAAAGACAAATGGTATATCTTTTTGTAATAAATTAGTCAGAGGCCGAGAGATTTTTGAGAAGTCCTTAATGAACCTACTATAAAAACCGGCATGACCAAGGAAACTTCTTATACCTTTGATGTCCTTGGGACATGGAATCTTTTCAATAGCATCAACCTTGGCTTTATCAACTTCAATACCTCTTTCAGAAACTTTATGCCCCAAGACAATACCTTCATTAACCATAAAGTGGCACTTTTCCCAATTGAGGACAAGATTAGTTTCTTCACATCACTGCAAAACTCGATCAAGGTTGCTCAAGCAATCATCAAAAGAAGATCCATAGACGGAAAAGTCATCCATGAAAACCTCACAAATCTTTTCACAAAAGTCAGAGAATATAGCCATCATGCATCTTTGAAAGGTAGCAGGTGCATTACATAAACCAAAAGGCATACGTCTATAAGCAAAAGTACCAAAAGGGCATGTAAAAGTAGTCTTTGATTGATCTTTGGCTGACACAGGTATTTGAGAGAAACCAGAATAACCATCTAGAAAGCAAAAATGTGTATGTTTGGACAATCTTTCTAGCATTTGATCGATAAAAGGTAAGGGGTAATGATCCTTTTTAGTAGCCTTATTTAATTTGCGGAAATCAATTACCATCCTATAACCAGTAATAATTCTTTGAGGAATCAATTCATCTTTGTCATTAGGAGCAACAGTAATACCTCCCTTCTTAGGGACACAATGGACAGGGCTTACCCACTGACTATCAGCAATGGGGTAAATTATACCTGCCTCAAGGAGCTTTAGTATCTCCTTTCTTACCACTTTGTTCATTTTAGGATACAGTCGGCGTTGATGATCACGAACTAGTTTAGCATCTTCTTCCAAATTAATTTTATGTTGACATAGAGTGGGACTAATGCCCTTAAGATCATCAAGAGTATACCCAATAGCAGCACGGTGCTTCTTCAGAGTTTTCAATAATCTCTCTTCTTCATGTTCTGAAAGGTTAGCACTAATAATAACAGGATATATCTTTTTCTCATCAAGATAAGCATATTTAAAAGTATCCGATAACAGTTTAAGCTCAAACACGGGATCACCCTTGGGTGGAGGAGGATCTCCTAGGATTTCAACAGGTAAATTGTGTTTCAGAATAGGTTCCTGTTTAAAGAATACTTCATCTAATTCCCTTCTTTCATTCATAAACATATCATTTTCATGGTCTAGCAAGTATTGTTCTAAAGGATCACTAGGAGGTGCGGCAATAGAAGCAAGACCAATAATTTCATCTTTACTAGGTAATTCTTCTTCACGGTGTTGTCTACTAAATTTAGAAAAATTAAATTCATGAGTCATATCATCTAAACCGATAGTAACAACATCTCTTTTGCAATCTATGGTAGCATTAACAGTATTTAAGAAGGGTCTACCAAATATAATGGGACATAAGCTATCTTGTGGGGAACCAAGAACAAGAAAATCAGCAGGATATTTAGTTTTCCCACACAAAACTTCAACATCTCTAACAATTCCCATTGGTGAAATAGTATCTCTATTAGCAAGTTTAATTGTGACATCAATATCTTCTAACTCAACAGGTGCAATGTCATGCATAATTTCTTTGTATAAGTCAATAGGTATTGCACTAGCACTAGCACCCATATCACATAAGCCATGATAACAATGATCTCCTATTTTAACAGAAATAACAAGCATACCTACCACAGGTCTAGGTTTATCTGTATCATGGGGTTTAGCAATTCTAGCAGTTTCATGACAGAAATAAATAACATGCCCATCTATATTATCAGACAAGAGATCTTTCACAATAGCAATATTAGGTTCAACTTTAACTTTCTCAGGAGGTGTATATGTTTTAATATTTCTTTTACGAACCATAGTTGAAGCTTCAGCATGATCCTTGATACTAACAGGGAAAGGCGGTTTCTCAACATAAGAAGTAGGAACAATAGGATCATTATAAGTAATAGTCCTTTCTTCAACTTTAATAGGTGCAACTATTTTTACTTCTATGGGAGGATGATATTTAAACTACTTCTCCTTGGGGAGATCAACATAAGCAGCAAAAGATTCACAGAAAAGCTACTATCTCAGAGTCAAGTCCATATTTAGTGCTAAATTTACAAAAAATATCGGTATCGATAAAAGATAACACAATCAAAACTAGGTGTCATACCTGACTCCTTACCATTGTCGAGGTTCCAATCTTTGGATTTGCGTTTAATTCTTTCCAATAAATCCCATTTGAATTCAATAGTTTTCATCATAAAAGAGCCAACACAAGAAGTATCAAGCATGGTGCGATTGTTAACAGAAAGCCGAGCATAAAAATTTTGAATAATCATTTCTCTTGAGAGCTCATGATTGGGGCATGAATATAATATTGATTTAAGCCTCCCCCAAGCTTGAGCGATGCTTTCTCCTTCGCGAGGCCAAAAATTATATATATATATATAATTGTGATCACGATGAACAAGATGCATAGGATAAAACTTTTGATGAAATTCCAATTTCAATCGTTTGTAGTTCCAAGACTTCATATCATCACATAGCTTATACCATGTCGATGCATCTCCCCTAAAAGATAAAGGGAAGAACTTCTTCTTAACAACATCTCCGGGTACACCTGCCAGCTTAAATAATCCACAAACTTCATCCACATATATTAGATGCTCATCAGGATGTTTTGTTCCATCTCCCAAAAAAAGGATTAGCTAGCAGTTTTTATACTATACCCAAAGGAATTTCGAAGCAAGCATTTTCATTTTTAGTAGGTTCAGTAGGTTGAGGAGCAGCTCTTTGCTCTATTAGTCGGGGTGAAGATACCCCAAAAAAGCCCCTCAGAGGATTACTTTCCATAGTAACAAGTGCAGTAAATTTCAGCACACTATATAATTTTTTCCTTACCAAATTCCACCTACCAAAGGCGCTTCACTCCCTGGCAACGGCGCCAGAAAAGAGTCTTGATGACCCACAAGTATAGGGGATCTATCGTAGTCCTTTCGATAAGTAAGAGTGTCGAACCCAACGAGGAGCAGAATGAAATGATAAGCGTTTCCAGCAAGGTATTCTCTGCAAGTACTGAAATAAGTGGTAACAGATAGTTTTGTGATAAGATAATTTGTAACCAGCAACAAGTAACAAAAGTAAATAAGGTGCAGCAAGGTGGCCCAATCCTTTTTGTAGCAAAGGAAAATCTTGGACAAACTCTTATATGATGTAAAGCGCTCCCGAGGACATGTGGGAATATCGTCAAGCTAGTTTTCATCACGCTCATATGATTCGCGTTCGGTACTTTGATAATTTGTTATGTGGGTGGACCGGTGCTTGGGAGCTGCCCTTACTTGGACAAACATCCCACTTATGATTAACCTCTATTGCCAATCCCGGACTTGGAGACAAGAATTGGATACAAGAGATGAACTAGAGTTTTGAGATGAGATGGTGCTGATGAAGATGTTGATGGAGATTGCCCTCTCCCGATGAGAGGAGCATTGGTGATGACGATGGCGATGATTTCCCCCTCCCGGAGGGAAGTTTCCCCGGCAGAACGGCCCCGCCAGAACCCTAGATTGGTTCCGCCAAGGTTTCGCCTCGTGGCGGCGGAGTTTCGTCCGAGAAGATGGCTTATGTTTTTTTTCCATCGAAAGAGTCCATATAGCAGAAGATGGTCACCGGAGGGCCACCAGGGGGCCCACGAGGTAGGGCATGCCCCCCACCCTCGTGGGCAGGGTGTGCCCCCCTGGTGAAGTTCTGGCGCTCAATGTTTTTTATATATTTGGAAAACATCATCCGTGAAGTTTCAGGACTTTTGGAGCTGTGCAGAATAGGTCTCTAATATTTGCTCCTTTTCCAGCCAGAATCCCAGTTGCCGGCATTCTCCCTCTTTATGTAAACCTTGTAAAATAAGAGAGAATAGGCATAAGTATTGTGACATAATGTGTAATAACAACCCATAATGCAATAAATATTGATATAAAAGCATGATGCAAAATGGACGTATCATGGACTCTCATGGAAAAACTGGTTTAAGGGATATGTGGATGCACAAGTAGTATCTCTAATTGGTGCAAAGGATTTGTCTAGAATAAGAGGGAAAAGCAAGCTCAACATGTTGGAGGATCCATTACAATGTACCTTCTATTCGGATATAAGAAAACATAACCCATTATGTTGTCTTCCTTGTCCAACATCAACTTTTTAGCATGTCATATTTTAATGAGTGCTCACAATTACAAAAGATGTCCAAGATAGCATATTTATATGTGAAACCTCTCTTTCTTTTTTACTTCCTATAATTGCAACAATGAACAAAACTATGTTTGTCAACTCTCAACAAATTTTATTCATCATACTCTTTATATGCGAAGTCATCACTCTCCATAAGATCATTATATGATCTTTTTATTTCTTTTTATTATTTCTATCTTTTTTTTTCTTATTTCATCGAGATCATGGCAAGAAATCAAATCCCTCAACTCAAAACTATTATTTATTATATATATATATATATATATATATATATAGAACTCACGAACTCGATGACATAGATAGATCTCGAAGCAAAACTCAAAGCTAGATCATACTCAAAACTTTATTATACTAGATCAAGATATAACCAAAAGGATCGAACTAAGAAAAACGATAAAGGTAAAGGTGTGATGGTGATACGATACCGGGCATCTCCCCCAAGCTAGGCAGTTGCCAAGGGGAGTGCCGATACCCATGTTTTTAGGTCTCTTTCTTCGGATGTGGTGATGAAGTTGTTGTTGTTGTTGTAGGCTTGTCCTCCATCTTCCAGGGCATAGGTTCACCATCATAGAAGGATGAATGAGTCTCCGGGATCCTCAAATCTGCAGCCAAACTCATCCTCTTAAATCTGTATTCATACTCACAGTTTTGGTTTTGCGGGTCATAGATCTGGGCTTGAAGATGCTCGATTTTTCTCGTGAAGCTTGAAGATGGCCTCCCCAATGTTCTTGGCATCCAGCTTGTGATTGTTAGTAAATTCCACGATCATCAAAGGATTGATGCTAAGTCCATGTTCCACCATCCCTTGGCACTTGAAAACTTGTTGCTCCATTGCTTCGAGTCTGGTCTCCTCGCTTCTGGTCTTCTTTGGCCCTTCAACATCGCGGATGTGCAGCACCCCCTCATGCATCTCAATAGTTTGAGGGTGTTGCAGCACCTCCGCAAGTTAGGGTTGATGACCTTCTCGAAAAACTTGTCCTTGTGGGCGCTTGGAGATGTCATGGTGATCTAGATCTATCAGAAAAGCAGCTCGAAACAAGAACATAGGATTTTGTTGTGGTACGGTGGTCAAAACCTTCGGGAGATTATATAATGAATTTTTTACCTACCAAAAGAAGTATTGTGCAAGAAAACATAGTCCGGAGGGCACACGAGGTGGTAGCATTCCTATCCTATTCCGGTGTTTTTCCTATCCCTATGTTTTTAGATCCTGCAAGCCAATGGAGCCCTTACAAAATTACTTTAGTTACAGGTAGGTGTCGAACAAAACTTGGTGTGGTTTGTCCTGCTCCTGCCATGATGTCGTCCACCTCACCTGAGCTGCTCCATCGACAGAAGCATCGACCAAACCAGACATCATGACCTCAGATCTTCTTCCCTGCCGCCGGCACCCACCACAACTGCATCACCATCATCGACTCAGTAGATGAACCTGAGGAGTACATGAGTCCACAAGAGAGGTCGCACTCTTTTGTTTCCGCTTATGTTTTGCATTGCTTAATATTACCTACTACTTTAACATCCTGTTCGCCTCTTAGACTCCAAGTCATGTCCAAATTAATGTTCAAACTTGAGTTTTAAAATTACTTGTGGGGCACATATTGAGGCAACAATGAATAGTATCTCTGTCTATTATCCGGTTCACCTAGGGTATGCCTAAGTTGTTCATCTTGGGTGGGAAACAAATAGTAAAGCAACCATCATCTATCTTTTTTATTAAATTAAAGATATCATTAGCCTGCTATCATTATTTTTTGATCCATCCACTGGTTGTTACCATCACTCTAGATTTTTGCAGGCTCTCCTTACAAAATCTCACTATATTTTTTTGTATGCATGTCAGATATTGTACACAGTCATGCTGAACATGTAGAGAAAGAGAAAGATTTTTGCATGGCAATACAATATCATGTAGACATCGCTCCATGGTGGGTTCAATGGCAAACCCTCCCCCTCTTGAGATTGTAATCCGAAGGAAGATATCTGTTCCGAGGCGGATTTAGACGCAGCTGACCACTCCTATTTACCCCCAAGTTGTTTGCTCTAACTTGGCATGATGATGTTGGTCATATCATGCATATGTTGCCTTGCAGTGCCTACTTTCAACATCATATATGTCATCTGCTTAGTTTAGACATGTTCTGTAATGCCACCTTTTTAGTTTCTATATCACATATGGGAATCATGCAGTCTCATCTCTTTTAGCCAGCCATAATATATGTGAAATATGTAATTCCATCCTATTTAACCAGGCATCATATATTTGAATGATATCTTGCTCATCCTTTTCTTCATTACATTTCCATTTGTCGACAATGTTTGTGTATTAAACTACTCTTCCTGTGAATCAGCCATTTGAATGGGCGATGGAAAAATCTAGAGTGAAAACAAGGTCTTCAGAGCAGACAGTGCTACCTATCGAAGCAGATTCTTGCTGGGTCTCGATAGCTCCTCAGAGATGGATTCAGAGATAGATGACTAGTCTTATTCCCCCACCGAGGTGTATGCTCTAACTTGGCACAATTATACTACTCATATCATGCATATGGTGTCTTGCATTGCATAGTTTAGACATCATATACACAATATTCAACACCATCTCCACCACAGAGCTCCCAAACAAGAGCAGTTAGTAAGGTAGGTCTAGTGCCCAAAGCGCCAGTACTACCATGGCGAACCCCAACTCAACCAGTTAGTACACCTATTCCCGTGGAGGAAGCACAACCAGCCATTCGTAGTTTAGCATCTATCATATTTGATGTTGTTAAATCCTATGTGTCTATCTTCCCATCATGGAAATATTATACTAAAGATGAAGGAAAATGCCAGCTGCAGGTGTTCGTCCATGAGTTATGTGTAAGTAATGTTATTCATGGCAATTACTTTGCTTTGTCCCAAATATTCTACCTCCATGATGGTTATAATACATCAATTTTTCCCATTTTTGTCTATAGAGAAGGACCAATTTGGAATCTCGAGATGAGGTAACCTGTGCTAATACCTCGGCTATCTTCAAGAATGCTTGGTAGCAGTATCAGAATTACCCGAAGAAAATGTACTTGACTGGCAAAGAAACTCGTCAAATTCCCTTACGTTCTCTTGAGACACATTTACTGGGCGATGACTGCGAACGCTTTGTTCTGTACTGGTCTCGAACCAAGAATTTGGTAAGGTCTATGAGCTCATTTTTTATTTTGAAGTACTATATGTCTGCGTCTTACTGTACTTTGTTCATGTGGAACAAGTTCTTAAACCCGAAGAACAACTATTCTCATTTAAGATTCCATTGCTATCGTGCATACTGCTTTGCTCTTGTATCACTGTATTTACTCATACAAACTTATTTTTAAATTGAAGGATCCAATCGAAACTCCAATGGCACAACAGGTATGTTTACACATGTTTCTTTAACATGTTCGGTCTTATAAATAGCTCTATTGATTTCAATTCCAATTGTGTATACAGTTGACTTCTCATATCATGCACATTACTGGCATCACAACAGAGCCAATGGTGTTGTTGTACATGTAGATGATACGTCTTCGTCGTATCTACTTTTCCAAACACTTTTGCTCTATTCTTTGAGTCACTTGGGATTTATATCTGCTGGACACTATGAAGAACTTGAGAGATCCAAAAACCAAGATCTATCCCTCAACTACGAGGGGAGGTAAGGAACTGCCATCTAGCTCTGCACTTGATTCACCTTCTGTTATGAGTAAATTTGCGACACCTACACCTGCTTCTGCTATTCGTTCTGATATGTCACATGTTATTGATGATGCTACTTTTGCTATGCATGATACTTATGATGAAACTACCTCTATGCCTGATACTACTATGCCACTTAGTGATTTTCTCGATGAACAACTTGCTAGGGCTAGAGAAATTGAAAATATGGAATCTGATGATACTGATGAAAGTGATGATGAAGAATCACTTGTTATTCCCGAGGGTTATTTATTTGATCAAGAAGCTTCTTTGGCTATTTTAGCTTGCAGAAATAGAACTGAACTTAAAAAATTATTAGCTAAATGGAGTAAGCAATCTCTAAATGCTAGAATGAAACCTGACCCTACTTTTGCTACTTCACCTATCTTTGTTACTGAGAAGGATTATGAATTCTCTATTGATCCTGATATAATTACTTTGGTTGAATCTGATCCTTTTCATGGTTATGAATCGGAAACTGTTGTGGGACATCTTACTAAATTAAATGATATAGCCACCCTGTTCACTAATGATGAGAGATCTCGCTACTTTTATATCCTCAAAATATTTCTGTTCTCATTAAAGGGTGATGCTAAGATATGGTTTAATTCTCTTGATCCTGGTTGTGTGCGTAGTCCCCAGGATATGATTTACTACTTCTCTGCTAAATATTTCCCTGCTCATAAGAAACAAGCTGATTTAAAGGAAATATACAACTTTGTGCAAATTAAAGAAGAGAGTCTCCCACAAGCTCGGGGGAGGCTTCTCAAGTTACTTAATGCTTTGCCTGATCGTCCTCTTAAGAAAAATGAAATACTTGATATCTTTTATAATGGACTAACCGATGCTTCTAGAGATTACCTGGATAGTTGTGCTGGTTCTCTTTTCAGGGAAAGAACACCGGATGAAGCTGAAATCTTATTGAACAATATGTCGACAAATGAAAATAATTGGGCACCTCCTGAGCCAGCTCCTGCTCCAATTAATGAGCCTATTCCTAAACCAACTCCGAAAAAGAGAGGTATTCTATTTCTCAGTCCTGAAGATATGCAAGAGGCAAAGAAATCTATGAAAGAAAAAGGTATTAAAGCTAAAGATGTTAAGAATTTACCTCCTATTGAAGAAATACATGGTCTTAATTTACCGCCTATTGAAGAAACATATGATCTTAATCCTTTATTTATTGAAGAACCTCCTGTGACGCCCCCGATTCAATCGTACACTAATCATGCACGCAAATGTGTACGATCAAGATCAGGGACTCACGGGAAAATATCACAACACAACTCTAAAACATAAATAAGTCATACAAGCATCATAATACAAGCCAGGGGCCTCGAGGGCTCGAATATAAGTGCTCGATCATAGACGAGTCAGCGGAAGCAACAATATCTGAGTACAGACATAAGTTAAACAAGTTTGCCTTAAGAAGGCTAGCACAAACTGGGATACAGATCGAAAGAGGCGCAGGCCTCCTGCCTAGGATCCTCCTAAACTACTCCTGGTTGTTGTCAGCGGGCTGCACGTAGTAGTAGGCACCTCCGGGGTAGTAGTCATCGTCGACGGTGGCGTCTGGCTCCAGGGCTCCAGCATCTGGTTGCGACAACCAGAAAGAAAGGAAAGGGAGAAAAAGAGGGGAGAAAGCAACCGTGAGTACTCATCCAAAGTACTCGCAAGCAAGGAACTACACTACATATGCATGGGTATATGTGTAAGGAGGCCATATCGGTGGACTGAACTGCAGAATGCCAGAATAAAAGGGGGATAGCTAGTCCTATCGAAGACTACGCTTCTGGCAGCCTCCGTCTCACAGCACGTAGAAAAGAGTAGATTGAAGTCCTCCAAGTAGCATCTCCAAGTAGCATCTCCAAGTAGCATCTCCAGTAGCATCGCATAGCATAATCCTACCCGGCGATCCCCTCCTCATATCCCTGAGGGAGAGTGACCACCGGTTGTACCTGGCACTTGGAAGGGTGTGTTTTATTAAGTATCCGGTTCTAGTTGTCATAAGGTCAAGGTACAACTCCAAGTCGTCCTGTTACCGAAGATCACGACTATTCGAATAGATTAACTTCCCTACAGGGGTGCACCAACTTACCCAACACGCTTGATCCCATTTGGCCGGACACGCTTTCCTGGGTCATGCCCGGCCGCGGAAGATCAACACGTCGCAGCCCCACCTAGGCTCAACGGAGAGGCCAGCACGCCGGTCTAAACCTAAGCGCGCAGGGGCCTGGGCCCATCGCCCTGAGCACACCTGCACGTTGCGTACGCGGCCGGTGAGCAGACCTAGCAACCTCCATTACAAAGGAAGTAGCGTTAACGCAGTCCAACCCGGCGCGCGCCGCTCAGTCGCTGACGTCACGAAGTGCTTCGGCTGATACCACGACGTCGGGATACCCATAACTACTCCCGCGTAGGTGGTTAGTGCGTATAGGCTCGTAGCCAACTCAGATCAAATACCAAGATCTCGTTAAGCGTGTTAAATATCCGCGAACGCCGAGCAGGGCCAGGCCCACCTGTCTCCTAGGTGGTCTCAACCTGCCCTGTCGCTCCGCCACAAAGATCCACACAGAGGGCCGTCGGGACAAAGGTCCTTTCAGCCCCCAATCCGTGAATCACTCGCGGGTACTCTTCAAGCTGACCCGACTTTAGTCACCATCTGTATAGTATGTAAGTATGTATAATATATACCCGTGATCACCTCCCAAGTGATCACGGCCCTATAGTATAGCAAGGCAGACTGACAAGAATGTAGGGCCAAAGGTGATAAACTAGCATCCTATACTAAGCATTTAGGATTGCGGGTAAGGTATCAATGACTGTAGGAGCAATGACAGGCTATGCATCAGAATAGGATTAACGGAAAGCAGTAACATGCTACACTAATCTAATGCAAGCAGTATAGAGTAGAATAGGCGATATCTGGTGATCAAGTGGGGGCTTGCCTGGTTGCTCAGACAAGAAGGAGGGGTCGTCGGTGACGTAGTCGACCACAGGGACATCAGCATCGTCACGGGGTCTACCGAAGAGAAGAGGGGGGAGAAACAGTAAATACATAGCAAGCAAGTGCATAACAGGACAATAGGCAGAGCTAGACATGTTCTAACGCGGTATGAGGTGATACCGGTGAAGGGGGGAAACATCCGGGAAAATATCCCCGGTGTTTCGCGTTTTCGGACAGATGAATCAGACGGAAAAAGTTGCGTGTTCGCTATGCTAGGGATGCGTGGCGGACGAACGGGCTGCGTATCCGAATTCGTCTCGTTGTTCTGAGCAACTTTCATGTAGAAAGTATTTTAATCCGAGTTACGGATTAAAAGATATGATTTTCTAAAGATTTTATTAATTTCTGGAATTTAATTAATTATTTAATTAATTCGAAAATGAATTAATGACATCAGCATGATGTCATGCTAACATCAGCAGTCAACAGAGTTGATTGGTCAACCTGACCAGTGGGTCCCACTGGTCAGTGACACATTTTAATTAACAGGTTAATTAAACTAATCATAATTAATTAAGGGGGTGGGCCCCACTGTCATACTAATTAATTAGCTAATTAACAGTAGTTAATTAAGTTAATTAATCATTAGGTTAATTAATTTTAATTGGTTAATTTAATCAAAATTAATTAAGTTAATTAATTAGTTAATTAATTAATTTCATTATTTATTTATTTATTATTATTATTTTCTAATTATTTTTTTTCTTATCAAAACGTTCTTTGGGCGGGGCCCACTGGTCATTGGCCCCGGGGGCCTTAGCAGATCAGGCGCAGGGGCTCAGCCTGAATGGGGGCGCACCCGACCGGGCGTTGCGGGGCGGCGGTGTGGGGGTGAGGCCACCGGGCGCGACCGAGGCGGTCGGCACGCGTGCGGGCACCGGGAATCGGCAGCGAGGGGCGGCGTCCAAGCGAAGGCCGCGACGCAGTGGGGGGAGGCGCATGAGGAGGCGATGGTGGCACGACCACGGGTCACGAGCAGGGCGGTCGAGTGCCGCGGCCGCGGCCGTGGGCCAGCGAGGCCGTGCGCGGGAGCGACAGGGAGAGGCGCGCGGTGAGCACGCAACGGGCGGGGCCGGAGTGCGTCGACCGCGGGCGGGGATGGTGGTGACCGGGGCGACACAGG
>NC_041388.1:428979018-428986784 GCF_002162155.2 Triticum dicoccoides
GCGATGGAGCGGCGACGATGAGGTGGCGGAGCACAGCAGCGACGAGGCGGCGCCGGGATGGGCGCCGGCGTCGCAGGCTCAGGGCGGCGCGGGATCTGGCCCCTCCCCGATCCAGTCGAGTAGGGGGCGCCTGGGAGGAGGCAGGGGGCGGTGGTGCGGCGGTCCGGCGAGGTGGCCCCGGGCGGTGGCGACGGGCAGCGCCGCGGGTCGAACGACGGCGGCGGGCTCGGGTGCCTCGACCCAGATGGGATCGGGAGAAAGAGAGGGAGAGTGGGGAACGAGGAGGAGTCGGGTACTGGGTGTCGGTTAGGGTTTGGGCAGGGGTGTATAGGGAGCGGGGGTGGGCTGGCCGGTTGGCCGAATGGGCCAGCCTGGCTGTCAGCTGGGCCGGTTGGCCCATTGGGGGGGTCCCTTTTCTTTTGTTTCATTTTTTTTACCTTTTGTATTTTCTTTTATTATTTGTTTTCTGTTTTAATTCATTTAAAAGTATTTAGGCATTTTATAAAAATGTGTTTACTGCACTATAATTACCTATGCCATTTTTGGCACAGACCGAACATTTTTGTTTTGATGTTTGAAAACTTTTGATGTTTGACAATATTTAAATTTTTAATTTGAAAAGTTTCAA
Organism: Triticum dicoccoides; assembly: GCF_002162155.2. NCBI lineage: Eukaryota > Viridiplantae > Streptophyta > Magnoliopsida > Poales > Poaceae > Triticum > Triticum dicoccoides. Next base: position 428,979,647 of record NC_041388.1, read on the forward strand.
ACCGACGCGAGATTAGCAACAGTAAACGAGGTGACGTGGCATCATTAGCAGAGGTTCACTGTAGCTTAAATACCCGGGCGTCACAATTCTCCTTCACTACAAGAAATCTCGTCCCGAGATTTAGGAGCGGGAGTAAGGGGGAATGGATTTGGTTATGAAATTTTAACGAATCTTCTCGGTCTTGGTTGCTCTTCTAGAACTGGTAGATCCATAGCGTTGATGTCTTCATTCCTATGCATCAATACCTCATGATGAGGTTGTCGTCCTTCCTCCAGGAACTCCATCGTACTTACGAAAATTATAAGGGTTAACTTCGGAAGAATAGGCCTCTACAAGGTTGCTTAGCCTGTAGATAACAATAGGGAAGGTGGCGGAAAGTAACTCTCGAACTAAAACTTAAGAATGTATCGTGAGCAAAGTAAGAAGGTACAACAAGGAGTTCCAAGCGGATAGACAATCGTTCGATGCTGGAAAAGAGTGCGAAAGGGGTCCAAAGCATCAAGATTAAGTATTGCATCTGATACCGGAACAGATCACTAGGAAGGTGGCTCGCGAATTACACACGAAGCCAAGCGTGAGTATTGACTTTGGGAAAGGGGGTACAGGAGGGTCAGGTTTCGATCCTGTGGAACTGTGGGTTATGGGCCCACCATGGGGGTTAAAAGTAGGAAAGGCAGTGACGTCTTGCACAATCATGTAAGCAAGGCATGTTAGAGGATAGCCTGACAGTTATGTCGGCAACAATGTCGGTACCAAGGGCGAGGGACAAAGAGAACCATCTTCCTGCTCGTTGAACGAGGCGGACCAATAGGCAAAGTTCTCGTCCATCGGTGGTTACCGGAATGTCATCACCAAAATAACAGGGTCTTTCTGACAGCATTGTACACCGAGGTGTTTACAAAAGTAGGAGAATATTACTGCTTAGATCTCATAGATCACAAGAAAGGTCAAACCAAACAATGGAAAGGAAGATATGATTATCAGATTTAACCAGATCAATGGAAAGGAAAAATGTGTTTAAACACATTTTCCAGGGGTATATCCTTCCCAAGGACAAGCAGATGATATCCATGACAAGATAGTAGGTAGAAAACCATTTTAGGTAAGGGGAGAAAAATTTCATGACATTACCCATACAACGGTGTTTGGATATTTGATAAAGAGAATTTAGCATTGTGCTTCAAATGTTCTTGGTGATGAACGGAGTACCACAGACATGCTTCAGGTAGCAATGATATGGTGTTTCAATCAAGGGCCCGACTTCGGATACACCAATGATCCATTAGGAGTAACTTATAAAATAAGTCCTACCACTTCCTCCAGGAGGAATGGTTATCCTTGCAAAAGAAATCATAATGATAGGTCCTCCAGCCAGGGGGGGTGCTAGGCATGACATCATGTTACCGGGTCATCAAAGGACAAACAACATAACTCCTAGAAAGTTGTCCCAACCATCATATCTGACCGAGATTCAGATCCAATTGGTGTCATGATGCCTCAGACTCAGGATGTCCGAGAAGAAAAGGCGCAACAGAAATCGTTGAAATGGCATTGCAAGATTCTCGGGAAATGAACTATGGGAGCGGGTTCCTGAAACAATAGTTCATCATTAAACCAAGGAGAGGTGAGGAGGTGGCTGATTGACTCAGCGACAATTCATTGAGATTTTCAAAAGATGGATTTCCACAATAATGTGAACAAGAAGATGACATTTGTCAGATCAAATGGTATAATGATGTATGCTCGAGGAAAACATACACAATTAAACATTGGTTGAAAGGTGCACCCGAAATATGGGTTGGGTTGCACGACCAATGTCAGAATGGTGATTCAATAGTCAATAGCCTAAGAATGAACTTTCGACCATTAACTTCAAAAAAATAGGGTTGCTAGAAGGAAAGAATCCAAACAACACCGTTCACTTGTTGGAATTAACACGGGGACCAAGAAAGAATGGTGATGGTGAGAAGTATTTCTATGTCAAGAATTTTCAAGAGGTGGAACAAATCTCAGAACATTCTTGACATAAAGGATGGTAATACTCCAAGGTAAAGAAGAACAATTGCTGGATAGCAAGGAACTCAAGGTATAACACCAAACATGAACAAGCTTGTGTTGGTGGGAGGGCAATAAAGTGGTTGACGATAATACAATTCATCGAGGGCAAGGATGGTATTTCTCATCATGAATTCAATTGATATCCTGGATGAGCTCAGAATGTTGATGATCACGACACCTTTGTCGCGAGAGTTCATGAAGATGTAATCGATCGGTAACGACATCAAGTCAAGTAATGATGAAGTGAAAGGTTATTGGAACCAAGGGTACGACACAAACTCGAAACCAAGCTTGTTGTTCAAGGCAAAATGATATGACGATGAGGATCGACGTAAGGTTAGTTCATCATCGAAAATTGGTGCTCCGAGAATAAGGACCAGGTAGCACAGTTATAGTTTACCATGATAATGATATAGCCGAGCAGGCCAGGACTTACGTGATCGAGTTCAAATTCGTAAGTAATGATGGTTACCAAGAGTTGTTTAATCGTGGTGCGATCTCGATTCAGTTATCGGTGTCTTTGAGTGTCTAATAACTCAGAGCCCGCGAAAAATTGGAATCAGTGGGAAGGTAGCACTTGATGAAGAACTCATAAAAAAGTTATGCAGTTCCATGATAATCTCGAGATACCAGGGGGGTAATACTCGACTCAAGATCAAAGTAAAGGTTGGACTGGTGTATTGATCCATAGAAGACAATTGTTTTAACTTGTCCGAGAAATGAGATCAAAGAAGAACAATCATGGTCGGAACCACGGTTGCAAGGGATCAATTCACAGATACCATAGGTTAGTTATCAAGGAAATAGTTATTGTTACAAGAAGCTTTCATGATAGGATATATATCGCGTCCATGGGCATGAACACAAGTTCAAGGTCGACTCCCACTTCTCCAATGCATAACCTTTCATTCACTTCTCACGTTCGATGAAGTTGCAGTGTTGAAATTTTATCTGGTGAAGCACCAGAAGAGTATGACTCGTGAAAACTTTCGGGTTCACACGGTTTAGAGAAGGCATAAGTTCAACCCATAGGGGCTTCTTAGAAACATATACCACAAGTTTCAAGAGTAAATAACACAAGCCCGAAAGCAGAGCATGGTTGGCCAAGCAGAGGATACAACTTAACAAAGGCATTATGTATTAGGGGAAGAACTCGCAAAGTGATCAAATGTGTAGGACACTGTCGGGTAACAATCCAACAAAGGATTTGATGGTCCACAAAGGATCTGATACGAGTATCGGTACTCAACTAGAGGAAGAATAATGCAAGGAGATCAGATTATAGAAACAACTGACTAACTCAATTGTCAAATGCAAAGGAATTATGATTTCCAAATCAAGTGATCAGAAGCAATGCTCTGATTAGGGATGGATAAGTTGAATAGCCTTAGGGTACAATCAACGACAACTGGATTGGTCGAGAACCAATTCCAGTTAAAAGAATGGAAGCTCAGCCGGAAAGGTAATTTATAAGGATCAATGATGATTGCGTGTATTTGCAACATATTGAGTCAACAGACTCAAAATGATAATGACAAGGAATGTCAATAAGATTTCTATACTTATGGGATTAATCATAATGAAAGCAAACAAGAAATTCTAGAGCAATAGGTTGCTGAGGATTTTCGGAATATCGGGTGGTATTTCGAAGACTTTTGTGTAACACATGAACAACTGGGGGATGAGCGGATACTCGATAAGTGCGAGAATTAACCGTAGGGGTATTCAAGTGACAAAGAACAGCAAGGCAGTAAGCTCAAAGGATTATCGAAACAATGTCGAGTTTTTCAGGTTATCTTGTAATAACAAGACCAACTGGGGATGAATGTAAGAATAACAACTGCAAGTAGTTATCCATAAGGGTTTGCGGTGGAAGGGGAATTGCAAACGCGATGAACACAAGTTCTCGGGTCAACAGCGGAGAGTATCTTCAGGGTCTTCTGGTGCAGCAGACAATCATCAGTAACAAGGGGCTCTCCGGGTGAAAGTGATAACGAGATCCTATTGTTAGATTTAGTAAACTTCATTTAATCTGAATAGAGGAGAGATCAGAGTCCTAGAGTAAAGGTCGAGGAGTAAAAGATCCTACTACCACCCAATGGCGATGTGTGCCCATAAGACACACAGCCATGTTAGTAAAAGTGTTGCAATGTCTAGACTCGACTTCGGCCAAGGAGTTGGAAGGTGGATTCCTACAGGCAGTCGGCTCTGATACCAACTTGTGACGCCCCCGATTCAATCGTACACTAATCATGCACACAAATGTGTACGATCAAGATCAGGGACTCACGGGAAAATATCACAACACAACTCTAAAACATAAATAAGTCATACAAGCATCATAATACAAGCCAGGGGCCTCGAGGGCTCGAATATAAGTGCTCGATCATAGACGAGTCAGCGGAAGCAACAATATCTGAGTACAGACATAAGTTAAACAAGTTTGCCTTAAGAAGGCTAGCACAAACTGGGATACAGATCAAAAGAGGCGCAGGCCTCCTGCCTGGGATCCTCCTAAACTACTCCTAGTCGTCGTCAGCGGGCTGCACGTAGTAGTAGGCACCTCCGGGGTAGTAGTCGTCGTCGACGGTGGCGTCTGGCTCCAGGGCTCCAACATCTGGTTGCGACAACCAGAAAGAAAGGAAAGGGAGAAAAAGGGGGGAGAAAGCAACCGTGAGTACTCATCCAAAGTACTCACAAGCAAGGAACTACACTACATATGCATGGGTATATGTGTAAGGAGGCCATATCGGTGGACTGAACTGCAGAATGCCAGAATAAAAGGGGGATAGCTAGTCCTATCGAAGACTACGCTTCTGGCAGCCTCCGTCTCGCAGCACGTAGAAAAGAGTAGATTGAAGTCCTCCAAGTAGCATCTCCAAGTAGCATCTCCAAGTAGCATCTCCAGTAGCATCGCATAGCATAATCCTACCCGGCGATCCCCTCCTCATATCCCTGAGGGAGAGTGACCACCGGTTGTATCTGGCACTTGGAAGGGTGTGTTTTATTAAGTATCCAGTTCTAGTTGTCATAAGGTCAAGGTACAACTCCAAGTCGTCCTGTTACCGAAGATCACGGCTATTCAAATAGATTAACTTCCCTGCAGGGGTGCACCAACTTACCCAACACGCTTGATCCCATTTGGCCGGACACGCTTTCCTGGGTCATGCCCGGCCGCGGAAGATCAACACGTCGCAGCCCCACCTAGGCTCAACGGAGAGGCCAGCACGCCGGTCTAAACCTAAGCGCGCAGGGGTCTGGGCCCATCGCCCTGAGCACACCTGCACGTTGCGTACGCGGCCGGTGAGCAGACCTAGCAACCTCCATTACAAAGGAAGTAGCGTTAACGCAGTCCAACCCGGCGCGCGCCGCTCAGTCGCTGACGTCACGAAGTGCTTCGGCTGATACCACGACGTCGGGATACCCATAACTACTCCCGCGTAGGTGGTTAGTGCGTATAGGCTCGTAGCCAACTCAGATCAAATACCAAGATCTCGTTAAGCGTGTTAAATATCCGCGAACGCCAAGCAGGGCCAGGCCCACCTGTCTCCTAGGTGGTCTCAACCTGCCCTGTCGCTCCGCCACAAAGATCCACACAGAGGGCCGTCGGGACAAAGGTCCTTTCAGCCCCCAATCCGTGAATCACTCGCGGGTACTCTTCGAGCTGACCCGACTTTAGTCACCATCTGTATAGTATGTAAGTATGTATAATATATACCCGTGATCACCTCCCAAGTGATCACGGCCCTATAGTATAGCAAGGCAGACTGACAAGAATGTAGGGCCAAAGGTGATAAACTAGCATCCTATACTAAGCATTTAGGATTGCGGGTAAGGTATCAATGACTGTAGCAGCAATGACAGGCTATGCATCAGAATAGGATTAACGGAAAGCAGTAACATGCTACACTACTCTAATGCAAGCAGTATAGAGTAGAATAGGCGATATCTGGTGATCAAGGGGGGCTTGCCTGGTTGCTCAGACAAGAAGGAGGGGTCGTCGGTGACGTAGTCGACCACAGGGACATCAGCATCGTCACGGGGTCTACCGAAGAGAAGAGGGGGGAGAAACAATAAATACATAGCAAGCAAGTGCATAACAGGACAATAGGCAGAGCTAGACATGTTCTAACGCGGTATGAGGTGATACCGGTGAAGGGGGGAAACATCCGGGAAAATATCCCCGGTGTTTCGCGTTTTCGGACAGATGAATCAGACGGAAAAAGTTGCGTGTTCGCTATGCTAGGGATGCGTGGCGGACGAACGGGCTGCGTATCCGAATTCGTCTCGTCGTTCTGAGCAACTTTCATGTAGAAAGTATTTTAATCCGAGTTACGGATTAAAAGATATGATTTTCTAAAGATTTTATTAATTTCTGGAATTTAATTAATTATTTAATTAATTCGAAAATGAATTAATGACATCAGCATGATGTCATGCTAACATCAGCAGTCAACAGAGTTGACTGGTCAACCTGACCAGTGGGTCCCACTGGTCAGTGACACATTTTAATTAACAGGTTAATTAAACTAATCATAATTAATTAAGGGGGTGGGCCCCACTGTCGTACTAATTAATTAGCTAATTAATAGTAGTTAATTAAGTTAATTAATCATTAGGTTAATTAATTTTAATTGGTTAATTTAATCAGAATTAATTAAGTTAATTAATTAATTTCATTATTTATTATTATTATTATTATTATTATTTTCTAATTATTTTTTTTCTTATCAAAACGTTCTCTGGGCGGGGCCCACTGGTCATTGGCCCCGGGGGCCTTAGCGGATCGGGCGCAGGGGCTCAGCCTGAATGGGGGCGCACCCGACCGGGCGTTGCGGGGCGGCGGTGTGGGGGTGAGGCCATCGGGCGCGACCGAGGCGGTCGGCACGCGTGCGGGCGCCGGGAATCGGCAGCGAGGGGCGGCGTCCAGGCGAAGGCCACGACGCAGTGGGGGGAGGCGCATGAGGAGGCGATGGTGGCACGGCCACGGGTCACGAGCAGGGCGGTCGAGCGCCGTGGCCGCGACTGTGGGCCAGCGAGGCCGTGCGCGGGAGCGACGGGGAGAGGCGCGCGGTGAGCG
>NC_041388.1:428987337-429048621 GCF_002162155.2 Triticum dicoccoides
CAACGGGCGGGGCCGGAGTGCGTCGACCGCGAGCGGGGATGGTGGTGACCGGGGCGACACAGGGAGAGAGGGGGCGAAGGGGGACGGCGGCGCTCACTTGCGAGCAGGGAAGGGGGGGCGACGGGGCGCGTTGGCGTCGGCGAGGGAGAGGCGATGGAGCGGCGGCGACGAGGTGGCGGAGCACAGCAGTGACGAGGCGGCGCCGGGGATGGGCGTCGGCGTCGCAGGCTCAGGGCGGCGCGGGATCTGGCCCCTCCCCGATCCAGTCGAGTAGGGGGCGCCTGGGAGGAGGCAGGGGGCGGTGGTGCGGCGGTCCGGCGAGGTGGCCCCGGGCGGTGGCGACGGGCAGCGCCGCGGGTCGAACGACGGCGGCGGGCTTGGGTGCCTCGACCCAGATGGGATCGGGAGAAAGAGAGGGAGAGTGGGGAACGAGGAGGAGTGGGGTACTGGGTGTCGGTTAGGGTTTGGGCAGGGGTGTATAGGGAGCGGGGGTGGGCTGGCCGGTTGGCCGAATGGGCCAGCCTGGCTGTCAGCTGGGCCGGTTGGCCCATTGGGGGGGTCCCTTTCTTTTGTTTCATTTTTTTACCTTTTGTATTTTCTTTTATTATTTGTTTTCTGTTTTAATTCATTTAAAAGTATTTAGGCATTTTGTAAAAATGTGTTTACTGCACTATAATTACCTATGCCATTTTTGGCACAGACCGAACATTTTTGTTTTGATGTTTGAAAACTTTTGATGTTTGACAATATTTAAATTTTTAATTTGAAAAGTTTCGAACCAACGCGAGATTAGCAACAGTAAACGAGGTGACGTGGCATCATTAGCAGAGGTTCACTGTAGCTTAAATACCCGGGCGTCACACCTCCAGACCTCGATAACCCGACACAGGTAGTAAAGGTAAATTCTCTCTATAGATATGATAAAGCTGAAATCCCTCCTACTAAAATTGCTTGTCAGTGCTTGGATGAGTTTGATAATTTTATGTTTAAGCAAGAATACTTCAATGCTTATTTTGGTAGACAATTAAAACAAGATGCTGATATGATTAAATACTTGGGGTGATTATATGGCTAATATTATAGGTGAACTTAAACTTGTTAGCAAACATGCTTCTATGGTTACCACTCAAGTAGAACAAGTACTTAAAGCTCAAAAAGAATTGCTCGGTGAGATGAATAATAAGAAAAATGATTATGCTGTTAGAGTGGCTACTAGAACTAGTAGAATGACTTAGGAACCTTTGTATCTTGAAGGCCACCCTAAGAGAATTGAGCAAGATTCTCAGAGAAATAAAATTGATGCACCTAGTTCTTCTAAAAAGAAGAAAAAGAAGAATGATAGAACCGTGCAAACTTCTAGTGAACCTATTGCTAAACCACCTGATAATACAAATGATATTTCTATTTCTGATGCTGAAACACAATCTGGCAATGAACATGAACCTAGTGATAATGTTAATAATAATGTTCATGATGATGCTCAACCTAGTAATGATAATGATGTAGAAATTGAACCTGCTGTTGATCTTGATAACCCACAATCAAAGAATCAACGTTATGATAAGAAAGACTTTGTTGCTAGGAAACATGGTAAAGAAAGAGAGCCTTGGGTTCAGAAACCCATTCCTTTTCCTCCCAAACCATCCAAGAAAAAGGATGATGAGGATTTTGAGCGCTTTGCTGAAATGATTAGACCTATCTTTTTGCGTATGCGATTGACTGATATGCTCAAAATGAATCCTTATGCTAAGTACATGAAAGATATTGTTACAAATAAAAGAAAGATACCAGAAGCTGAAATTTCCACCATGCTTGCTAATTATACTTTTAAAGGTGGAATACCAAAGAAACTTGGAGATCCAGGAGTACCTACTATACCATGCTCCATTAAAGGAAACTATGTTAAAACTGCTTTATGTGATCTTGGAGCCGGTGTTAGTGTTATGCCTCTCTCTTTATATCGTAGACTTGATTTGAATAAGTTGACACCTACTGAAATATCTTTGCAAATGGCTGATAAATCAACTGCTATACCTGTCGGTATTTGTGAGGATGTGCCTGTTATAGTTGCAAACGTTACTATTTTAAAGGATTTTGTTATTCTTGATATTCCCAAGGACAATAGTATGTCTATTATTCTTGGAAGACCTTTTCTTAATACTGCAGGGGCTGTTATTGATTGCAACAAAGGCAATGTCACTTTTCATGTTAATGGTAATGAGCATACGGTACACTTTCTGAGGAAACAACCTCAAGTTCATAGTATCAATTCTATCGGAAAAATTCCATCGATTATATTTGGAGGTTTGGAATTTCCTCTTCTACTGTCAAGAAGAAATATGATATACTTATTATTGGGGATGTGCATATCCCCGTTGAGGTAACCTAGTGTTATTTGAAATTTCTCCGGTTTCATGTTAATCGGAATGAGTTTGTTAACAAGACTTGATCAACCTTGTTAGTGGATTCCTTTTGATGAGCATGAGATGGATGAAACTAGAAGCACAACTTTCTGTACGCTCTCTATACTTTCTGTTATTTAGTTAAAATAAAGTAAAAATAAATAATTTTCTGTCTGTTATCTGATTATTCATGCAATATAAAAATACCTCGAAAATAAAAGTTCTCCAAATGCCCTGAAAATTGAATATGTTTTTTTCTAGAATATTTGAGGATTTATGGAACAAATAACACACCAGGGGGGCAACCACCTTGCCACGAGGGTGGAGGGCGCGCCCACCCCCCTAGGGCGTGCCCCCTGCCTCATGGGCCCATGGTGGCCCTCCTCCACTTATTCCTGCACCCATCCTCTTCTTCTTCCTCCCACAAACACGAAAAACCAACTCAAGCACGAGTTCCAACCCTCTTTGCTGCCATTTTCGATCTCCTTGCTCAAAGCACCTCTCACAAAACTGCTTGGGGAGATTGTTCCTTGGTATGTGACTCCTCCATTGGTCCAATTACTTTTTGTTCTAGTGCTTTATTCATTGCAAATTTTTGCTGCTTAGGTGACCCTGTTCTTGAGCTTGCATGTCAAATTTATATGGTCAAAAGTAGTTTTGATGCATGATATAGGCCCTAGGCACTTGTAGGAGTAGTTGCTATCAATATTATTGAGTTTGATTTACTTTTATTTTGAAGTTACTAAAAATTTCAGAATTTTTCAGAAAATGATGAGGAGATTATTGAGGGGCTCATCGAGCCAAAGCTCGAAGGAAAAGGCACCGAAGCCTAAGTATAATTTGCCGCGCACCGCAAAGGTTCGGGCGTGTGAATGGCCTTCCGAGGATTTCTTGAGAGCAGCCGAGATTTATGAAGATTTTCATGAATTGGTTCATAATGCAGGCCTCACCGCTTTCCTCCACGACCAATGCGATGAGTATCTCTTACTCACAAATACCTTTGTGGAAAGCTTTCATTTTCATTCTAGGAACTCACCACATACGGTGGAGTTTCATTTATATGATGAGCATAAGGAGATGTCACTTTATGATTTTTGTCGGATTTGTTTAGTCCCTTTTGAGGGCAAGACAGAAGAACCACATCATGATGATATGGAGGTGTTTATTGATACTATCACTGTAGGAGAAACTAGGAAGGTTTCCGATGCACGAATCACTAGCATACATTTTCCCGTTTTACGTTACTTTGCATTATTTGCTAGTCGTTGCTTAATTGAATGCAGAAACTGTGGAAACCTTAGTATCCCTGATATAATTATTTTGCTCCACAGTTTATACAGTGATAACACTTTTAATATGGGCGACATTATTCCTAGACGGTTAAGTATGAACCGTACTAAGGGTCCCGTCTTTGGAGGCATCTATGCTACACGCCTAGCCGCACATTTTAACATACCTATTAGGCATGCTGAGAAGGAATAAAAAGTGCTACCTTGTGTTTATCTAGATTATAAAAGTATGGTGGCACATGATTTTATTATTAAGAATAGGGTAGGAGAGCTTAAATATCAATTGTTCTTTAATAAACATCATCCTGAGACTATTACCTGGCCTGCTCCTTCTTTGTTTGATTTGACTGTAGGCACGTACCTTGTTCCATTGACGGCTATCCACGCCTACCGGAACCCTGCACCAGCCGAGGAGCCAGAACCGGAACCACAATTTGATCCTTCACGACAGTCTAACTATCAGTGGGATCCGTAGATGATTGCCATCCAGTGGCAATCAGAACTTTCTTCTTCCTCATTGTAGTATGACCCCAACTATTATTATGGATATCCGCTAGGCCAGCCGTGGCCATAGACCAACTTAGGCCAAAAGCCTAAGCTTGGGGGAGTACGTATTTCCCATCGACATTACATTTATGTTCACACACACTCATTGCTAGATGTCGGTGCTCATACTTTTTCATTGTATCATCCATGCTAGTTTATTTTCCTTTTTATGCTTTCTTCTTGTGTGTTTAATAAACCTTAAGAAAAACCAAAAAATATTAGTAGTTTACTTTCCATGCTTGTAGTAGTAATTAAAAAGAAAACCCAAAAATATTTCCTGTTCTTCTTTTGCTTGTTGGGAGATTTCCCGTGTAAATAGTTTTATTTCTTTTCTTTTCTTTTGGGGGTCGATAGGAGAAGACCATAATTAAATTGTTGAAGTGGCTCTTATATGCATTATTGTTTATCTAACAAAAGAACCCATATTGCCCTGTCTTCTCCTATTTATTGAATGCTCGCAGATTCCAGCTTAGTCCAATGCACGTGCACTCTTATTATTATTCACATCGTTCGGTCGTGCAAGTGAAAGGCAATTATGATGATATATGATGGATTGACTGAGATGAGAAAAGCTGGTATGAACTCGACCTCTTTTGTTTTTGTAAATATGATGAGTTCATCGTTCTTGATTCAGCTTGTTATGAATAAACATGTTTGCAATGACAATTAGAGATCATAGTTGCTTGTGCCATGCTTTATTAGCTATGAGTTATAATGGTTTACCTAGCGTGCCAACATGCTATTGAGATGGTTATGATGTGGTATGATAGGGTGGTATCCTCTTTTGAATGATTCAAGTGACTTGACTTGGCACATGTTCACGCATGTAGTTGAAAAAAATCAACATAGCGTTCACGATATTTATGTTCATGGTGGATTATATCCTACTCATGTTTGCATCCAATGTTTATTAATTTTAATGCATGTACATGGCTGTTGTCGCTCTCTAGCTGGTCGCTTCCCAGTCTTTTGCTAGCCTTCACCTGTACTAAGTGTGAACACTGCTTGTGCATCCAATCCCTTAAACCCCAAAGTTATTCCAGATGAGTCCACTATACCTTCCTATATGCGGTATCTACCTGCCGTTCCAAGTAAATTTGTATGTGCCAAACTCTAAACCTTCAAATAAATATCTTGTTTTGTATGCTCGAATAGATCATGTATCAACTAGGGCTGCCTGTATCTTCCATGTTAGGTGGGTTATTCTCAAGAGGAGTGGACTCCGCTCCTCACTCACGAGATAAAATGGCTGCTCACCGGGATGCCCAATCCCATACTTTATGCAAACTAAATCAAAATAATTGCAAAACAAAACTCCCCCTGGGACTGTTGTTAGTTGGAGGCACTCGTTGTTTCGAGTAAGCCATGGATTGATGTTTGTTGGTGGAGGGGGAGTATAAACTTTACCATTCTGTTTGGGAACCGCCTATAATGTGTGTGGCATGGAAGATATCGCCATCTCTTGGTTGTTATGTTGACAATGAAAGTATACCGCTCAAAATGTTAATTATCTCTATTTCAAAACCGAGCTCTGGCACCTCTACAAATCCCTGCTTCCCTCTGCAAAGGGCCTATCCATTTACTTTTATGTTGAGTCATCACCCTCTTATTAAAAGCACTAGCTGGAGAGCGCAGCTGTCATTTGCATTCATCACTGTTAATTTATATTGGGTGTGACTATGATTGGATCTTTTACCATGAATTACAATGTCTAGTCAGTCCTTGATCTTTAAAGGTGCTCTGCATTTATGTTTTGCGGTATTAGAAAGGGCTAGCGAGATACCATCTTGTTATATCATATTATGATTGTTTTGAGAAAGTGTTGCCATCCGAGATTTATTATTATGGCTTGCTAGTTGATTATGTTATTGATATGAGTAATTATGAGACCTGAGAATTATTGCAAATGTGGTTAGTTATAATCTTTGCTGAAAACTTGAATGCTAGCTTGACATATTTACAACAACAAGAGCAAACAGAGTTTGTAAAAGTTTTTCTTTATTTCTTTCAGTTTGTCAACTGAATTGCTTGAGGACAAGCAAGGGTTTAAGCTTGGGGGAGTTGATACGTCTCCGTTGTATCTACTTTTCCAAACACTTTTGCCCTTGTTTTGGACTCTAACTTGTATGATTTGAATGGAACTAACCCGGGCTGACGCTGTTTTCAGCAGAATTGCCATGATGTTGTTTTATGTGCAGAAAACAAAAGTTCTCGGAATGACCTGAAACTCCACGGAATATCTTACAATAAATAATAAAAAATCCTCGCCAAATATGAAGACCAGGTGGCCCACACCCTGCTCACGAGGGTGGGGGGTGCCCCCCCTAGAGCACGCCCCCTACCTCGTGGGCCCCTAGAGACCTCCCGACTCCAACTCCAACTCTATATATCTGCTTTCGGGGAGAAAAAACCGGAGAGAAGAAATCATCACGTTTTACGATACGGAGCCGCCGCCAAGCCCTAAAACCTCTCGGGAGGGCTAATCTGGAGTCCGTTCGGGGCTCCGGAGAGGGGAATCCATCGCCATCGTCATCACCAACCATCCTCCATCACCAATTTCATGATGCTCATCGCCGTGCGTGAGTAATTCCATCGTAGGCTTGCTGGATGGTGATGGGTTGGATGAGATTTATCATGTAATCGAGTTAGTTTTGTTAGGGTTTGATCCCTAGTATCCACTATGTTCTGAGATTGATGTTGCTATGACTTTGCTATGCTTAATGCTTGTCACTAGGGCCCGAGTGCCATGATTTCAGATCTGAACCTATTTTGTTTTCATCAATATATGAGAGTTCTTGATCCTTTCTTGCAAGTCTATAGTCACCTATTATGTGTTATGATCCGTTAACCCCGAAGTGACAATAATCGGGATACTTACCGGTGATTACCGTAGTTTGAGGAGTTCATGTATTCACTATGTGCTAATGCTTTGTTCCGGTTCTCTATTAAAAGGAGGCCTTAATATCCCTTAGTTTCCATTAGGACCCCGCTGCCATGGGAGGGTAGGACAAAAGATGTCATGCAAGTTCTTTCACATAAGCACGTATGACTATATTCGGAATACATGCCTACATTACATTGATGAATTGGAGCTAGTTCTGTGTCACCCTATGTTATGACTGTTACATGATGAACCACATCCGGCATAATTATCCATCATTGATCCGATGCCTACGAGCTTTCCATATACTAGTTTACGCTTATTTACTTTCCTGTTGCTATTGTTACAATCACTACAAAATACCAAAAACATTACTTTGCTTTCGTTAGTCTTTTGTTACCGTTACCATCACTATCATATTACTTTGCTACTAAACACTTTGCTGCAGATACTAAGTTTCCAGGTGGTTGAATTGACAACTCAGCTGATAATACTTGAGAATATTCTTTGGCTCCCCTTGTGTTGAATCAATAAATTTGGGTTGAATACTCTACCCTCGAAATCTGTTGCGATCCCCTATACTTGTGGGTCATCAGTAGACCCGTGGTACCCATCTGAAATATTGTTGTGCTGTGTAGTTTCCCATGCTTTGTATTCTTTCAGTGTTGCTTTGTCTTGAACTGATATTATTTGAACTATGTCTCTATTTTGATTTGGCAACACAATGCAGTGACCATAGGACACACATATATATATGTTTGTTTGATGCTTTTATTATGTACTACTTGGCAATAGAAGACTTGGTAGTTTAATCATGCCCACCTTACTAATGAACTGGTTCACCAAAATGAGTTGCATATACTTATGTGTCTGCTTGTTTCTTATTTTAGAATGCTGACAGAATATTGGGTAAGAGTGCCTTATTAAGAAATGTTAAAGGAAGTAATGCAGATAAGGTTTAGGATAGTGAGACATCCTTGTTGGTCTCCAACAAAGCTGATAAAACAGCTAAGGAAAACTATCTTGAAGACAGTGAGACAACCCCAAAATCATGTATTGGCGAAGTGTTTGAGTTACTGGCCACTACTGCTGGCACAAGCTATTCAAACTCACTGTCTGAATCAGTTCGGTTTCTTGAGTCTCAACTACAAGCTGGAAGACATCGATCAGTTGTGCTGCGACAAGAAGCCGAAGGACTGCGGAAGTCCCTGGAGAATTCAGATGCATACTTTCTGGAGCAATAGCAAGCGTTGGAGGATTTTAGCGCCAAACAGGAGTAAGCTAATAAGCTTGCTAAGCTTATTGCCGGCATGGTGGATACCCAGGATAACATTTCTTGAGATTTTCTGAAGTTGTTTCAGTTATGGACTTGTTTTGCTGCCGCGTTTATTTGCACTAGTGGCCAATTAAGACGGCCAGTGTATGTAATATGCTGCTTTGTTCCTTATATTTGCACTAGTGGCGAACTTTGATGCCCAGTGGATGTAATATGTGTAATAGCCATAATAGCCTAGCGTTAGTTGCTTGCTTATTTATTTCCTTATTGTCTTGTTTAGTTGTTTGCTTGTAGTCACCATAGTTCTTTTTTCGCGTTTATTTAGTGACCACAATAACCTATTTTTATAACTAGGCCACAATAACCATGGCAACACATGGACTATTGTAACCATGGTCCTGCTACCTGGTGTAGTGACCATGTGCTTCCTACGTGCCATAGGATTCATGGGCCTTCTACGAGCCGTAGTAACCATGCACCTTCTACGGGCCATAGGATCCATGGGCCTCTACGGGGCGTATAATCATTTCGCAGAACATGGGCCGTACTATTCATGGACCAATAACGGTCCGCAAAAGAGCCGTAAACGGGCTAGAGTGGAAATCATCTATTTTATGGCCCGACCATAACGGGCCATTAATACACTACTGCAGGATGGTCCAAATGCGACACTACGATCAGAGAACCTTCGACGAAACTGTGTGTGATGCCATAATCGCAAATGGTGGTGTAAAAAAACATCCAAAAAGGTGCAAAACGTTTGCGATGACGGATGCATCAAACACGGTTCAGAATTTCATTGCGTGTGCGATGCACGTCATACGGTTCAGCTCAATTAACTATTTGGGACGAGGAGGAACAAAAGAAATGGGCAGCCAGGTGAAGGCGTGTGCGATATACATCATACGGTTCACTAGGATGAACTGTGTGTGATTAGGCAACACAATGGAAATGGTTCAACTAAACAAGATGTGTGTGATATGCGGCAAACAGGTCCGTAATCAGAAATGTGTGTGAAGACCAATAATAACACAGACGATTGCTGCTAATAAGCCGTGTGAATTGCTTTGTCTATAGTAGAATAACATGTATATATATATATAGCTGAAATAAACATCCAATTACATAAGTGACTAGACAGATCATTCGCACACACCTCAATAAACAATTGCATGCATTCTAAAGTAGGAGAAACGATCGTCTAGTCATCTACTTCTTCTGACGCTCCTTCCACTGCTATGTGGCTCGATCCCTCGTCTCGGTTAGGAAGAAGACAGTTCCTCATGTCAACGACCTGCCTTTACATTCCGTAGCTTGTGTACGCGTCCATGGCCGCGTACTTGACATGTTGTTCATCCAGTCTCTCATTCCACACACTGTGCCAGGCGTTCTTGTCCTTGTTGCTCTCTTCCTTCATCTTCGCGTAGTAGGGGTCGATGATGGCCGAGGCGAGGTCAACCAAGGAGTTCAGTTTGTTTTTCTCGCTGCCCTAGACCTGGTAGTGGTGCTGGATGTTGACAAGATTTGGGCATTTCAAGTCCAAAACCTTGAGCGCTTTTAGATCGTTGGTGGTGTCCACGATAGCGAAATTGTAGTCAGAGTTGTTGATAAACCTGGAGAAATGCTCGCAAGGCCTTGTGGCAAGGTGGTAGTGGTAGACGAGGACGTCATGTCGCACGCACAACTGGGCGACGGCAACCTTCTGATCGTGCCCGGCACGACCGATGGTGTACTCGAGGTCGAAGCCGACCACTCGGTACTTGTCCTCGGCAAGGAACTGCTCCATAGTTTGGATGGAGCTCTCCACCGAGACTGGATCGTTCATGTACACCACCGAGACGGCCTTCCCCCTCACGTGGGCGTCCACTACGTGATGCGCGGTGAACTGCCCACAGCTGTCGTCGTCGGCCGCTGGGAGCGCCATTGGAGCCACGGGGAGCGTCATTGGAACTGCTGGATGTCCTCTCTGTATGTGTCCTCGTGGGTGTGCTTATTGTGTCATGTGAGACGAGAGATGAAGGTAAATGGCCGCAGGAATAAAAGGGGGCTGGGCGGCGTGGATTCTCGGGTGTCCGCATGGCAGTTTTTGCAGCGGGTAACTGCATAGTCGCGCCGCGCCCGGCGCAACCACTTGCACACATGAACGTGCGTGATCGTGCGCCGGTCCCAAACACTGGCAGCGCACGTGGAGGGACGCGAGAGCAGAGCGCGCGTGGTGGGATGCGAGCAGAGCACGCCGCGGCTGCCTGAACTGCAAGCAACCACACACAAAGACCAATTGAACAGTAGGAAATGGTTGCCTACAAGCCGGCCGACAATTGCGTCGCTACATAGAGAGCGGCCGTGTGCTACCACCTCCGTCTAGTCTATAGTCTCATTTATATTATGTGCCATACTTTGCCCTCAAATTTAACCAACAAAATGTTAATGCATGTTACAAAAATTATATAATTGGAAACTATGTACAAATACAAATCCAACTATATAATGTTTGGCGACATGCATTCGTATTTTATTAGTTAAATCATACTTATAAACTAGGACGGTGGTATAGTAGGTAATTAAATTGCAAACGTTTTATTAACCGTACGTATATGTGGCCTTTCGTCCTCCTCTCGCACGTCTTGTTACCCCGCTGCCGCAGACGGCTTATAGCGCAAGTTTGGTCGGTTCAGCTGTCGAGTTGAACTATTTGTATAAATTAAGAACGGCTTCTTAGTCTATGAATGAAATATATGGTTAATTACTGAATTTTAGTTGCAAAAATTAGATAGTGCTAGTGATTTTTAGCTGCATATTTTGACAAATCGCAGTGTTACAAGGATTGACAAATCTTACCAAATTGTTTGTACGTGCTTGCACACGGGTCATCCAAAACAAACGTTTGCGTTGAAGGGATGCACAAATCCTACACTGTTCTCACTTTGCATACGAGTGTTCTATCTAAAACGTCTGCGATCAAGAGCTGCAGAAATCCTGCTCAGCATATTTTCTCTTGGCTTCCCAAGGAAGCTGTCTGTTTTCATACGGGTGTTCTAACTAAAACGTTTACGATGAGTATTTAATATTGATAGACCGAATTAAACTGCGGCTTGGGCGCCATTAATGGAGAGGATACGAGCAAGATGGGCGGCCATGGAAGTCAAAGGGCTCGCTTCCCAGTGAGCCTGCGCAGCGTACAGCTTGCACGCTTCCCGGTGAACCTGCGCATTCGAGGACAGCTAGCACGCCTCTCGGTCAGCCTGCGCACTGGATGACGCTCGCACGCCTCCTGTTCAGTCGAGGTCAAGCAGCTGTCTGCACAGCACGTCCTACGACCACTAAAACCAAGACACGTGGCGTCATGTGAATGGTTAACAGAATGCACACGGTTTGAATTATACAACCATTTGAGATATTAAAGTGGCAGCTATTTTTTCAAAATGCCTTTGTTGGCTGTCATTATTCGAGTGCGCCTTCTCTCAAAATGGACACGAAAAATTTGAAAGCAATAAGAGGCAATGGATATCGTTTCTTCCCCAAAGGAGGGACATTCCCTACCGAAACCATCATGCTTGTTGTGAGAAGCTCTAGTTTGTTAGAAGCATATACCCTCACCTGCCCCAAATGGGACAAATTTTTTACCATGGCATGTTGATGCCGCTCTATGATTGCATGCCAAGTTTCATGAATTTTAGACGAGTTTTGAATTTACTAGAATTTAAAGACCAGGCATATCAATGTTTTGCCGGCAATCAACGGTGCCCTGGTGTTTGAAATTCATTTCCATCTCTTGAATGGGTCCTAAGCATGCACCCAGGGACAAAGATTTGATTTTTAAACCAATTTATATGCACTTGAGCATGTGCATGCAGTTCAAATTTGAATTATGCACATAAATGCATTGAAAACTCAGTTAATGCATAAAAATGCCCAAACGAACCCCGAAAAATCACAAAAGTTGACACACCACTCCTGATGTTATATGTTGACACGAGAAAAATTTGAAAGCAATAAGAGGAAATGGATATCATTTCGTCTTCAAAGGTGGGACATTCCCTACCGAAACCATCATGCTTGTTGTGAGAAGCTCTGGTTTGTGTGAAGCATATACCCAAACCTGCCCCAAATGGGACAAATTTTTTATCACGACATGTTAATGCCGCTCCATGATAGCATGCCAAGTTTCATGAATTTTAGACGAGTTATGGATTTACTAGAATTTAAAAATGAGGCATCTCAATGTTTTGCCGGCAATTAATGGTGCCCTGGTGTTTGAAATTCATTCTCATTTCTTGAATGGGACCTAAGCATGCACCCAAGGACACAGATTTGATTTTTCAACCAATTTATATGCACTGGAGCATGTGCATGTAGTTCAAATTTCAATTATGTACATAAATGCATTGAAAACTCAGTTAATGCATAAAAATTTCCAAACGAACCCTGAAAAATCACAAAAAATTGACACAAAACTCATGTTGTTCTATGTTGACATGAGAAAAAAAATTGAAAGCAATAAGAGGCAATGGATATCGTTTCTTCCCCAAAGGTGGGACGTTCCCTATCGAAAACCATCATGCTTGTTGTGAGAAGCTCTGGTTTGTAAGAAGCATATACCCAAACCTGCCACAAATGGGACCATTTTTTTACCACGACATGTTGATGTCGCTCCATGGTAGCATGCCAAGTTTCATGAATTTCAGACGAGTTTTGGATTTACCAGAATTTAAAAACCAGACATCTCAATGTTTTGCCGCCAATCAACGGTGCCCTGGTGTTTGAAATTCATTCCCATTTCTTGCATGGGACCTAATCATGCACCCAAGGATACAGCTTTGATTTTTCAACCAATTTATATGCACTGGAGCATGTGCATGTAGTTCAAATTTGAATTGTGCACATAAATGCATTGAAAACTCAGGTAATGCATAAAAATGTCCATTATAACTAATAATGGCACTAATCTATCCAAGGGTGCTATGAAAGAGTTTTGTCAACGTGAGCATAGTCGACTTGATGTCTCGTCAGTGGCTCACCCCCAATCCAATGGTCAAGCTGAGAGAGCTAATCAAGAAATTTTGAGAGGCATCAATCCCCGGCTTATGGTTCCTTTGCAGAGGACACTAGGTTGTTGGGTGGAGGAGTTACCCTCAGTACTATGGAGTATCAATACTACCCCCAACAGATCTATGGGTTACATGCCCTTCTTTATGGTTTATGGAGCAGAGGCGGTTCTCCCTGGTGACATCCGTCATGACTCGCCCCGCGTGGCGGATTATGTTGAAGCCGACAATGAAAAAGCACGTCAGGATGCACTTGACCTGTTAGATGAGGAGCGTGACATCACGACGGCTCATTCGGCGATTTACCAGCAAGATCTGCGCCACTATCACAGCCACCGGGTTAAGACCAGCACTTCTCAAGAAGGTGACCTGGTGCTCCGGCTTATTCAGGATCAGACTGATATGCATAAACTATCCCCACCTTGGGAAGGGCCTTTTATGGTCAGCAAGAATCTGAACAATGGATCATACTACCTTATCGATGTTCGAGACCACAAGAACTCACGCACGTCGGAGGAGGAGACTCGTCGGCCGTGGAACATTGCTCATCTTTGGCCTTACTACACTTGAGCCACCGGCTCTTACAATGTACATATCTTGACAATGTATATATTATGATGATTATAATAAAGCTGATATCCCTGATAATGCAGGTCCTCTGTCATTTTGTTTCCAAGAATAACGAGTCTTTTGTCACTTGTAATGGTCACTTGGGGGCTTCCTGCTCATTGAGCATAGCTGTGAATATCCCTCTTGATCGACTCAATGCCGAACTTCCAATGGTCACTTGGGGGCTTCCTGCTCATTGAGCATAGCTGTGAATATCCCTCTTGATCGGCTCAATGCCAAACTTCTAATGGTCACTTGGGGGCTTCCTGCTCATTGAGCATTGCTGTGAATATCCCTCTTGATCGGCTCAATGCCAAACTTCCAATGGTCATTTGGGGGCTTCCTGCTCATCGAGCATAGTTGTGAATATCCCTCTTGATTGGCTCAACGCCACAAAGCACTTGGGGGCTTCCCGTTCAAACATAGGTGTATTCACCAAAGAGAACATAGCGTTACTACCCTTGTGAGCTGGTTTGGAACCCCAGGTGTATTCATCAAAACTTTCCGGGTTCTCCTGCTTTGTAGAATCTTCCACTCCGCCTGGGTAACCCTGGAATGACAAGCCGAACTCTTGACAGTCAATCCTACATAGACCCTGAACTTGTCAAGAAAACGGCGGTCACGTGAGGACGGAATCACAAAGTGTAAAAGGTTAACTCAGTGGCTTGCCGGCCCATGAAAGCCTTGGAGCTTTAGGCTTGGCAGCCTATGAAAGCCTCGTTTTCTCGATTTTATTCATTAACTTTTTCTGAGTATTCTTAGGTTCATATGTCTATGCCGTATTAAAATATGGCTGGAGACAATTCAGGCCATGTGGCCTTCATCCTTATGGCTCATATTTGAGCATATCTGGGATTTTTGATAACCCGGACTGGCTTTTGACGATAAGTCGCCAGTATATGATAATAGCCCAACTTGGCTGGATTTTCATAATGATATTGAATATTTGGAAGTTATGAGTTATCACCCTTACTGCATTGGTATGGTAAGCCGGCAATTTAATCATATATCACATGTATGATATTTTTGATTATATCTAATTACGGTTAAACCAGCCCTGCTTATAAACTATTTTAGTCGCCAGTGGTTTTATATCGGGTATTGTGACCAGTCCCACGGTAAACCGCCAGGGCACTTGCGATCTACTTGTGTGCAGGATAATGCTAAATCTCATCTGCATAAATCAATGTTATCATGAGCATAAAATGATAGCTTTTCAAGTGGCGGATCAAATAGTGTTGCGCAAAACACAAACGTGCACGATGGCACGACAGAGCAAAGTTTCACTAGCCTATTACATGACTCAGTGAGGTAAAAAGATCAAGTGTTTTCAAAGGATCAAATATTTAAACCCCCCGACAGCTCACTCTTCTTGGCCTTGACGACTTGAGGCTTTAGGATCATCCTTCTCCAATTGTTCGTCCTCCTCCACCATCTAGAAATTCGGTGATGACCAATCGATGCCACACAAGGCTTGAAATTCAGCTTCATCATCTATAAGTTCGTACGGTTCAACTTTAGGGGCGAAATTATGCTTACGGATAGGGGGATTAGATCCATCACTTTATAAGATGGCGTAGGCATCTTCTGATTCTCCATGTCATAAGCCGGTTGGTATCTTGAAAGATCCGTTTCATTGGCAATCGGGCCGGCCAGGGGGCATATCTCCTTCACATAGGCAGCGAAGTCTTTCTTCTCAAAGGGAGTGCCATCTTCTTTTAAGCTTGGATACCCAGTAGCTATCTCGGGCGGGTCTAGTTCTGCTAGCCATGCCTTGGCCCGGCTTAAAGCTGTCACGGCACCGGCTCTTGCAGATGACCACTTCATCTTGTTAATCCTAGCAGGCATAATAGAGAGTTTTTTCAAGACATCACTCAAGAGAGTAGGTTCTTGATTAGTCGGAGAAATCATGGCCAGTGCGCGCTGAGTTCTGGTATATAGTTGTTCAACAAGTGTATAAACAACCTTGAGCTTCACAAGCGTTTCTTGGCTAAGCTTGCTACTCCTGGGACCTGAGTAATAATTATGGATTGATTAGATGTGGTTTATACCATCAAGGAAGTGATTCAATTTTGATGCTAGCAAGGCGACTCACCAAAGATAGCATAAACCATCTGGGATACACGGTGTTTTAAACTAGTAAGTTCAGTGGTCACCTCTTGAAGAGCCGCCTCCGCCTTTTCAGACCGCCGCGTCAAGGCAGTTTTCTCTTCAGCCCAAGTGTTTCTTTCAGCCTCAAAACTAGTCTTCAGCTTTTCTGTTTCAGCCACACTAAATTGGAATTTTGAATCGGCTTTCCAGGTCTCAGATTCTTGATTCTCCAGCCGGGTCTTTGCATCAGCCAATTGCGATTCAAGTTGAGCAGTGGCATCCTGCAGATGCACAGAGTTGTAAAGACATTCATATCCGGGTTATAGGAATATAAGTCCCAAGCCTTTTGCAAGCAACAACACTTGGCACTTGGGGGCTAATGCATGTCAAAAAATTCTTCATACTACGATTTAGGTGAATAAAGTCCCAAGCACTTTGCAAGCAAGAGTACTTGGCACTTGGGGGATAATGCATATTGCTTGCGTCTCCTTACTATTTTATGATGACCCATCTGTGCCGTAAACAATCATAGCCGACTCATGGGAGCTACACAGGTAAGCTCTCCTTTCTAAAACAATGGTGAACAGGACCGGCTCATTCATGCTGATTAAACCGTTCCTTGGGGACTACGGATGCAATGTTAATTATTTAAAATCCATTTTAAACTCTAATGGCGAAAACTAGCCTTGGAAGGATTCTACCAAAGATGCTTATGATTATTCTAAGTCTACCGCATATTCAAGCTTATCATATATAGTAGACTTGGGGGCTGACAGGATATGCATAATGTATTAAAGGAAGAATGTATACCTCATATTTTTGGTGCATCTGCTTCACCATATCAATTTTAAGGTCACGGGTAGTGTACACTTGGTTGATGTCGGATCTCGGGTTCCGGCAAAACCCTTAAGGTTCGAACTCTGGGGTGCGCGTGAAGTTCTTTCCCTCCTACCAATCCACGCCCTAGCTCTCTAAGATCTTGTGGACGAACTCGATGAACTCACAACACAAGGGACACAAGATTTATACTGGTTCGGGCCATCGTTGTGGTGTAATACCCTACTCCAGTGTGTGGTGGTGGATTGCCTCTTGGGCTGATGATGAACAGTACAAGGAGAAGAACAACCTCCTGAGGTTGAGGTGTTCTTGTGCTTGGTGAACTTGCGTGGGTGAAGATTCGATCAGCTCAGGCTTTGTTGCCTTCTACTGTGGTGGCTAGTCCTATTTATAGAGGCCCTGGTCCTCTTCCCAAATATCGAGCGGGAAGGGAGCCAACAACGGCCAATTTGAGAGGGGACAGCTAGTACAGCTTATCCTAACAAAAGTAGTCTTCGCCTACAAAAGACTCTGGTGGTGACGCCATCTTGGGCTCCACGGTGACCTCCGTCTTGCCGTCCTCGTGGTCTTGGTCTCGTTGCACTGATATGGAAACCTTTGCTTGATGCCTCGGTATTCTGCGCCTGCGCTTGTCCCCTTGGCACCAAAGAGGAAATAAGGACACTACGCGCGCTGGTGCCCGCCCGATCCCAATCGTCATGGCTCACGTCACGAGAGCCTCACGAGGTTTGCCCCGCCTTTATATCTCCACACCTCGCGAGCCTTCCTGGTGAGGCCGCTCCTGAGGAGGTCTTTCATCGCCCGCCTCACGAGGGTCTTGAATGCCTCGTTGATGAAGATGGGCCGTACAGGCCTGCTCGCATAGCCGCACCGTGGACCGCAGGCAGGCAAGTCTGGGGACCCCCGCTCCTAGAACGCCGACAGTAGCCCCCGGGCCCAAGGCGTGCTCGGGCTTGGCTTCGAGGCGAAGCCAAAGGTCAAGCACAGAGCGCCGCGAGCCCCAAAAGCCTGCGACCGTGGTTGACGCGTGGCGGTTGATTAGACGTGGGCATCTCCGCTTCCCCATGCTGCCTCGACAACTGCTCGACTGGACAAGTCCCTGTAACATGCAAGGAATATCATCATTACTTGTGATCGTGGGAGGCGCCGATTGGCCTTCTTCTGCTATAAATGGGGAGGGGGGGCAGAGCTCCCGTCGCCCATCTCTTCCTTGTTCGCGTGCTTCTTCCCTCCTTGCTCCACTGCTAGCAGTAATGGCGCCTATCCGAAGGTTCTTCGCTGAAGAGAAAGGAAAGGACCCCCATGATGATCCGGGGCCGCTCCCGTTGAAGAAGAGGCCGGTTCACTATCATGACAAAGCGGCGATGCAGGTGGTTGATACGTCCATTTTGCATCATGCTTTTATATCGATATTTATTGCATTATGGGCTGTTATTACACATTATGTCACAATACTTATGCCTATTCTCTCTTATTTTACAAGGTTTACATAAAGATGGAGAATGCCGACAGCTAGGATTCTGGGCTGGAAAAGGAGCAAATATTAGAGACCTATTCTGCATAGCTCCAAAAGTCCTGAAACTTCACGAAAGTCATTTTCAGAATATATAAAAAATACCGAGTGCAAGAAGTTCACCAAGGGGGCCACACCCTGCCCACGAGGGTGGGGGGTGCGCCCTACCCCCTGGGCGCGCCCCCTGCCTCGTGGGCCCCCTGGTGGCCCTCCGATGGCCATCTTATGCTATATGGAGTCTTTCGATGAGGAAAACATCATAAGCCATCTTTCTGGACGAGACTCTGCCGCCACGAGGCGGAACCTTGGCGGAACCAATCTAGGGCTCTGGCGGAGTTGTTCTGCCGGGGAAACTTCCCTCCGGGAGGGGGAAATCATCACCATCGTCATCACCAACGCTCCTCTCATTAGGAGAGAGCAATCTCCATCAACATCTTCACTAGCACCATCTCCTCTCAAAACCCTAGTTCATCTCTTGTATCCAATTCTTGTCTCCAAGTCCGAGATTGGTACCTGTGGGTTGCTAGTAGTGTTAATTACTCCTTGTAGTTGATGCTAGTTGGTTTATTTGGTGGAAGATCATATGTTCAGATCCTATGTGCACACTAATACCCCTCTGATTATGAACATGAATATGCTTTGTGAGTAGTTACGTTTGTTCCTGAGGACATGGGAGAAGTCTTGCTATTAGTAGTCATGTGAATTTGGTATTCGTTCCATATTTTGATGAGATGTATGTTGTCTCTCCTCTAGTGGTGTTATTTGAACATCGACTACATGACACTTCACCATTATTTGGGCCTAGAGGAAGGCATTGGGAAGTAATAAGTAGATGATGGGTTGCTAGAGTGACAGAAGCTTAAACGCTAGTTTATGCGTTGCTTCGTAAGGGGCTGATTTGGATCCATATGTTTCATGCTATGGTTAGGTTTACCTTAATACTTTTGTTGTAGTTGCGGATGCTTGCAATAGAGGTTAATCATAAGTGGGATATTTGTCCAAGTAAGGGCAGGACCCAAGCACTGGTCCACCCACATATCAGATTATCAAAGTACCGAACGTGAATCATATGAACATGATGAAACCTAGCTTGGCAATATTCCCATGTGTCCTCGGGAGCGCTTTTCTCTATATAAGAGTTTTTCCAGGCTTGTCCTTTGCTACAAAAAGGATTGGGCCACCTTGCTGCACTTTATTTAGTTTTGTTACTTGTTGCTCGTTACAAATTATCCTATCACAAAACTATTTGTTACCTATTATTTCAGTGCTTGTAGAGAATACCTTGCTGAAAACCGCTTATCATTTCCTTCTGCTCCTCGTTGGGTTCGACACTCTTACTTATCGAAAGGACTATGATAGATCCCCTATACTTGTGGGTCATCAAGACTCTTTTCTGGCATCGTTTCCAGGTAGTGAAGCTTCTTTGGTAGGTGGAATTTGGTAAGGAAATTTTATATAGTGTGCTGAAATTTACTGTCACTTGTTACTATGGAAAGTAATCCTCTGAGGGGCTTATTCAGGGTATCTTCACCTCGACCAGTGGAGCAAAGAGTTGCTCCTCAACCTACTGAACCTACTGAAAATGAAAATGAAAATTAAAATGAAAATGTCTGCTTTGAAACTCCTTTGGGTATGATAGAAAAACTGCTAGCTAATCCTTTTGCAGGAGACGGAACAATGCATCCTGATGAGCACCTAATGTATGTGGATGAAGTTTGTGGATTATTTAAGCTTGCAAGTGTACCCGGAGATGTTATTAAGAAGAAGGTCTTCCCTTTATCTTTGAACGAAGATGCATTGACATGGTATAGGCTATGTGATGATACGGGGTCATGGAACTACAAACGATTGAAATTGGAATTTCATCAGAAGTTTTATCCTATGCATCTTGTTTATCGTGATCGCAATTATATATATAATTTTTGGCCTCGCGAAGGAGAAAGCATCGCTCAAGCTTGGGGGAGGCTTAAATCAATGTTATATTCGTGCCCCAATCATGAGCTCTCAAGAGAAATGATTGTTCAAAATTTATACGCTCGGCTTTTTGATAACAGTCGCACCATGCTCGATACTTCTTGTGCTGGCTCTTTTATGACGAAGACTATTGAATTCAAATGAGATTTATTGGAAAGAATTAAACGTAACTCTGAATACTGGGACCTCGACGAAGGTAAGGAGTCAGGTATGACACCTAAGTTTGATTGTGTTAAATCTTTTATGGATACCGATGTTTTCTGTAAATTTAGCACTAAATATGGACTTGACTTTGAGATAGTAGCTTCTTTTTGTGAATATTTTGCTACTCATGTTGATCTCCCTAGGGAGAAGTGGTTTAAATATCATCCTCCCATAGAAGTAAAAGTAGATGCACCTATTAAAGTTGAAGAAAAGACTATCACTTATAATGATCCTATTGTTCCTACTTCTTATGTTGAGAAACCACCTTTCCCCGTTAGGATAAAAGATCATGCTAAAGCTTCAACTGTGGTTCGTAAAAGCAATATTAGAACCTATACACCTCCTGAGAAAATTAAAGTTGAACATAATATTGCTCTTGTTAAAGATCTCTTATCTGATAATATTGATGGGCATGTTATTCATTTCTATGATGAGACTGCTAGAATTGCTAAACCTTGTGTTAAAGATAAACCTAGATCTTTGTTAGGCATGCCTGTTATTTCTGTTAAGATAGGAGATCATTGTTATCATGGCTTATGTGATATGGGTGCCAGTGCTAGTGCTATACCTCATGACTTATACAAAGAAATTATGCATGATATTGCACCTGCTAAGATAGAAGATGTTGATGTCATAATTAAACTTGCCAATAGAGATACTATTTCACCAATTGGAATTGTTAGAGATGTTGAAGTCTTGTGTGGGAAAACTAAATATCCTATTGATTTTCTTGTTCTTGGTTCCCCACAAGATAGCTTTTGTCCCATCATATTCGGTAGACCCTTCTTGAACACTGTTAATGCTAAGATAGATTGCAAAAAAGATGTTGTTACTATTGGTTTAGGTGATATGTCTCATGAATTTAATTTCTCTAAATTTCGTAGACAACACCATGAAGAGGAATTGCCTAGTAAAGATGGAATTATTGGTCTTGCTTCTATTGTCGTGCCTCCTAGTGATCCTTTAGAACAATATTTGCTAGACCATGAAAATGATATGTTTATGAATGAAAGAAGGGAAATAGATGAAGTATTCTTTAAACAGGAACCCATCCCGAAACACAATTTGCCTATTTAAATCCTAGGGGATCCTCCTCCACCCAAGGGTGATCCCGTGTTTGAGCTTAAACCGTTACCTGATCTCTACTCCTATAAAAGACCCACTTGGTGGTGATGGTGTGTCTGCCATCTAGCGATCTCGACCGTCCGATCTGTATCTAACGCATCTGGTGGAGCTTTGACACTTTTGCAAAACGACGCCCGCCACTCTCTTCGTATTCTTTCGAGAAAACTCCTTGAGCTCTCCGTTCCAGGCCCATACAGATCCATCCCTCGCCACCATCCTCCAGCTAGCAATGGAACTCCGATCTGCTGTGCTGGCCGCTGCCGTCGCCAGCCGCCCCAATGCCTCGGATGCCTTCTGCCGCCGCAGCCACTACCACCACGACCTCCCCTCTGCCGCCCCTTTCCCGTCTCCTCTGCCCCCTCCCAATCTCATCATCGTCGTGTTGTCCGACCCCCCTCCCGCATCTGCTCGGACGCCGGCAGCTGCAAGTGCACCGCAGGCTACGCGTTTCTCATATACTCGCCGGCGGCAGCGCCACATGCTACATATTCTTCTCCATCGACGTGCTCCACGGCCGCCCCCTTCAGGTATGCGCTGCTCCCTGAGTACCTCCAAACCGTCTGCACAAAGCTAGGGTCAGATCATCGTCAGCGTCGCCGCCGGCCGTTAATCAGTTCGCTAGGCTGCCTCTCACACCCGTTGTTCCTCACACCTACTTAGCCTGATCTATCAAATCACAGTATTAGCACTTTCTGTGACCTCACATCACAGTTTTCTCTGCCCAACCGCAGGAGGCACGAAGAGATTGGCTATAGACCACACAAGAGAATAGGAGCTAGGGGAAGGCAGAAAACTATCAGGCAAGAAGTGTTCTACTGCACGTTTGAATCATGATTTGGATTCTCCTACAAATTTGTTTCTTTTTATCATACCAATTAGGTTGTTATTTTGTTCATTATTATAATGATATGTCTGATGCCCAAGGTTGTGCTTTTCCTCCACATTGTCCAAGTTACTCAAAAATAAATAGCATGGCTCTGGATTTGGTTGCAGTAGAAGTATCATAGATTCATCTCCACCTATACCCCATCTGTGGGTGTCAATGCCAATCACTCTGATTCCTATATACTAGCCTGGGCTGTGAATCGTTGTCTCATTAGGACTAATAACCTAGAAATTCTCAAAATAAAGCAAAACATCAAGCCCTTGATCATGTGGACCCTTACTTAAAAAGGCATGGATGTGATCTAATATAAGATTTTTCCTTGATTTTCTAAGGTTCCTCACGATGTGCACACATGAAGGTTGTTGGACCGTTCAGATGCACCTTCAGCGCGCCATCATCCTCTTGTCCTCTAGCCAACATCGATGACACTTTGGCATTGAGGAGAAAGTATTGCATCACACATGTGGATGCTGCTTGATTCCCTGAATTCTGGATCTCCTTGGGAAAAAGTAGGTGAAGGCTTTGTAAAGATGCAGATTAATTGGACATGATAACCCTATGCTTATTCTTCAGTTTATTTTGATCCTATGCATTAGAAAGATTTCATTTTGGCTGCTATGCTGCTATGCTAGGCATTAGAAGGATTACATTTTTTATTGGTGTGCCTGCTCTGCACCATTATCTAAAAAATCCTAACAAGAGTATGCATGTAGCTTGCTTTCACATGCTTCTGTTTTGGGAAACATAGCAACAATACATCATGTATCCCTATGTCCTGCATATGGACGTGAGAAGAATCTCAAGCAAACCCTACTGATTAAGACCGGTGAGGCGGTGACCCATGTTCAGCTAATTGGTTTACACGCTTTTGTATGGGCACTGTTTAACATCGTATTAGATCTTTTTATTCCCTGCAAAAATAATAATGTAGGATATAAGATTGTCCAGTAAAAGAGAGTAGGCTGATTTATAGACTGAAGTAAATTAATTTTGTTTTATTCACAGGAACACATGTATTTCATTACTCTCCATTAATTATATGGGGTTTTCACATTTACAAGTGTTGCATTTAACGAGATTTGAGAGGAAAGAGGTTTGTATATTTTTTGTCCAATACAAAAGTATATTTATCATCACTCTTTTGGATTTGATATAATACTATACTTGGATTCATGGGATTGTCTAATAAGGTGAAAGAGCTAACTCTTGGTGTTGTTTTACAGCAGTACTGTTTGTTTATTTCAATGTTGAACGCGGTTCCGACTAAAAACGCAAGTTGACAGAGGAGTTTCAGTTTCTTGTGAGGCAGCATGCTACTGAATGGAAAAGCCAATTTAATACACAGAAACCTGCCGCCCCAAGCACTAGCCAGAAATGGAGCCCCCCTCTAGAGGATTGATTTATGATTAGTTGTGATGGAGCTTACTCAAAAAGCACTTCTGAAGGAGGGTAGGGTGTAGCAGCTTGTGATCATGAAGGTGACTTTGCTGCTTCTGGACAGCAGAGTCAAGCAAGTCAAGCTATGCATGCCGAAGCATTCACGGTCAAAAAGGCGCTATTTTTAGCCGAGCAGAGGGGGATTGGAAGGATCATTTTGGAAACTGATTGCAGGAACCTGATTGCGGCTGTGAAATTCAATGCCTGCAACAGTTCAAGCCTTGGTCAGTTATTCTTAGAGATCAAATACATGTTTTCTTTGTCCTTTATTCAGTACCGAGTTGAATTTTGCCCGCGGGCCTGTAATCAGGTACCCATTTGCTAGCAGCAAACGATGCAGGGGAAAGCCACGGTTTCCATGCTACTTGGGAGTTGAGATGTGAGCTACCCTGATGATGTAAACCATTTGGTGGCCTGTTATTTAACTGGCCCTTAATGGAATACGAGTGTTCCAATCAAAAAAAAGAGGATGTGGTTTGACGCCAAATTGCATTTTAGTATTTCACGGTGCAGCACTTTGAAGGTGGGTGTATTAAAGAGGAGACCCGGCAGGCTGAGGCCCTATTGTCTACATTTGAACAACGCAAAGATGAGGATGATATGGAGCGGTGCAAAGGAGAAATTACAGCATTATGCTATAAAATAATTTTTCAATGAATGGTCAATGAAATTTGTTAAAATATGGTTGTTATAAGATAGGTTTGTGTCATTAAGTTTGTCTTTGAGTCAGAATACTATTGAGCAGATGGACCTTAAGTTAAAATAGAGAATGGATGCCATGTCTTGGTTTACTTTCGTTACCTACTACCTGGACACGTTAAAGGATAGGAAACCACCGAGTTGTGCACTAGCCTTGCGTTATATAAGTTGCCACTCTCAAATGTTATATAGACTTCATCCATGTTATTTAATCACCTGCTTGATCATTTAGTTACATTATTGCCCGTAGCAACGCGCGGGCATTTAACTAGTACTCTTAAATATGCTTATCTTGATGAGAAAAAGATATATCCTATTATTATTAGTGCTAACCTTTCAGAGCATGAAGAAGAGAGATTATTGAAAACTCTGAAGAAGCATCGTGCTACTATTGGATATACTCTTGATGATCTTAAGGGCATTAGTCCCACTCTGTGTCAACACAAAATAAATTTGGAGGAAGATGCCAAACTAGTTCATGATCATCAACGACGGCTGCATCCTAAGATGAAGGAAGTGGTAAGAAAGGAAATACTAAAGCTTCTTGAGGCAGGTATAATTTATCCAGTTGCTGATAGTCAGTGGGTAAGTCCTGTCCGTTGTGTCCCTAAGAAGGAAGGTATTACTGTCGTTCCTAATGATAAAGATGAGTTGATCCCGCAAAGAATTATTACAGGTTATAGGATGGTAATTGATTTCCGCAAATTAAATAAAGCTACTAAAAAGATCATTACCCCTTACCTTTTATCGATCAAATGCTAGAAATATTATCCAAACATACTCATTTTTGCTTTCTAGATGGTTATTCTGGTTTCTCTCAAATACCTGTGTCAGCCAATGATCAATCAAAGACTACTTTTACTTGCCCTTTTGGTACTTTTGATTATAGACGTATGCCTTTTGGTTTATGTAATGCACCTGCTACCTTTCAAAGATGCATGATGGCTATATTCTCTGACTTTTGTGAAAAGATTTGTGAGGTTTTCATGGATGATTTTTTCGTCTATGGGTCCTCTTTTGATGATTGCTTAAGTAACCTTGACCGAGTTTTGCAGAGATGTGAAGAAACTAATCTTGTCTTGAATTGGGAAAAGTGCCACTTTATGGTTAATGAAGGTATTGTTTTGGGGCATAAAGTTTTTGAAAGAGGTATTGAGGTTGATAAAGCCAAGGTTGATGCTATTGAAAAGATGCCATGTCCCAAGGACATCAAAGGTATAAGAAGCTTCCTTGGTCATGTCGGTTTCTATAGGATGTTCATTAAGGACTTATCAAAAATTTCTCGGCCTCTGACTAATTTATTACAAAAAGATATACCATTTGTTTTTGATGATGATTGTGTAGAAGCATTCGAAATAGTTAAGAAAGCATTGATCTCTGCACCTATTGTTCAGCCACCTGATTGGAATTTACCTTTTGAAATTATGTGTGATGCTAGTGATTATGCTGTAGGTGCTGTTCTAGGGAAAAGAGTTGATAAGAAATTAAATGTTATTCAATATGCTAGTGAAACTCTAGACAATGCTCAGAGAAATTATGCTACTACTGAAAAAGAATTCTTAGCAGTTGTATTTGCTTGTGATAAGTTCAGACCTTATATTGTTGATTCTAGAGTAACTATTCACACTGATCATGCTGCTATTAAATATCTGATGGAAAAGAAAGATGCTAAACCTAGACTTACTAGATGGGTTCTCTTGCTACAAGAATTTGATTAGCATATTGTTGATAGAAAAGGAGCTGAGAACCACGTTGCAGACAACTTGTCTAGGTTAGAAAATGTGCTTGATGACCCACTACCTATTGATGATAGCTTTCCTGATGAACAATTAAATGTCATAAATGCTTCTCACACTCCTCCATGGTATGCTGCTTATGCTAATTACATTGTTGCTAAATTTATACCACCTAGTTTCACATACTAGCAAAAGAAAATTTTCTTCTATGATTTGAGGCATTACTTTTTGGATGACCCACATCTTTATAAAGAAGGAGTAGATGGTGTTATTAGACATTGTGTAGCTGAGCATTAACAGAAACAGATCCTACGCAAGTGTCACTCCGAGGCTTATGGAGGACACCATGCTAGAGATGGAACTGCACACAAGGTATTGCAATCCAGTTTTTATTGGCCTACTCTCTTCAAGGATGCCCGTAAGTTTGTCTTGTCTTGTGATGAATGTCAAAGAATTGGTAATATTAGTAGACATCAAGAAATGCCTATGAATTATTCACTTCTTATTGAACCATTTGATGTTTGGGCTCTGATTATATGGGACCTATTCCTGCCTCCAATGGATATACACATATTTTAGTTGCTATTGATTACGTTACTGAGTGGGTAGAAGCTATTCCAACTAGTAGTGCTGATCATAACACTTCTATTAAGATGCTTAAAGAAGTTATTTTTCCAAGGTTCGGAGTCCCTGGATATTTAATGACTGATGGTGGTTCACATTTTATTCATGGTGCTTTTTGTAAAATGCTTGCTAAGTATGATGTTAATCATAGAATTGCATCTCCTTATCACCCACGGTCTAGTGGTCAAGTAGAATTGAGCAATAGAGAACTCGAACTAATTTTGCAAAAGAATGTTAATAGGTCTAGAAAGAATTGGTCCAAGAAACTTGATGATGCATTATGGGCCTATAGAACTGCATATAAAAATCCTATGGGTATGTCTCCGTATAAAATGGTTTATGGCATGTCACTTACCTCTCAAACTAGAACATAAGGCTTATCAGGCTATTAAAGAGCTCAACTATGATTTCAAACTTGCCGGTGAGAGGAGGTTATTTGACATTAGCCCACTTGATGAATGGAGAACCCAAGCCTACGATAATGCCAAGTTGTTTAAAGAAAAAGTTAAAAGATGGCATGACAAAAGAATACAAAAGCGTGAGTTTAATGTAGGTGATTATGTATTGCTATACAATCCTCGTTTAAAATTTTTTGGAGGAAAACTTCTCTCTAGATGGGAAGGTCCTTACGTTATTGAGGAGGTCTATCATTCCGGTGCCATAAAAGTCAACAACTTCGAAGGCACAAATCCGAAGGTGGTGAGCGGTCAAAGAATTAAACATTATATCTTAGGTAATCCTATAAATGTTGAAACCAATGTTATTGAAACCGTAACCCCGGAGGAATACATAAGGGACACTTTCTGGAACATTTCAGACTCCGAAAAGGAATAGGTATGTGGTACGGTAAGTAAACCGACTCCAAAACAGTTCTAATGGCAATTTTCTTCCGTTTTGGAATATTTAGAAAAATAAGAAGCAGTCCGGGAAGGACACAAGGGCTCCACGAGGGTGGAGGGCGCGCCCTACCCCCTGGGTTCGCCCCCTATCTCGTGGGCACCTCGTGTGCTCTCCGGACTCCATTTCCGTACACAACGCATATTTTGGTTGGTAAAAATTCATTATATAATCTCCCAGAGGTTTTGACTCCCGTATCACGCAAAAATCTCCTGTCTTTGTTTCGAGCTGTTTTTCTGACAAATCCTGGTTGTCATGTCATCTCCCTCCTCCTCCAACAATGAGGGCAACGATGCTTGGCTAATGAAGATAGAGCTGAAGAGAGAAGAACCATGGAGATCAACAAGGATAAAGGGATCAAGAAGGCCACGGAGGACCAAGTTCCGGCAACAGAAGACATCCTTCAACTTGATCACAATCTTCTTACCCCAACTGAGATCGAAGCTTTCAAGATGATTGAGTTAGCTTGTATACAAAATAAGTATCTCACATGTGAAAATATTTTGTTGAAGGAGCATATCATCGCACTCAAAGGCATTATCCGCAAGTTAGAAGACCTTTTACGCTCGATGTGCGACTATCCATCATCAACAACTCCACCTTCTTCACCAACAAAGAAGAACTGAGCATCGGGTATGGGCACTCCCCTTGGCAACTGCCAAGCTTGGGGGAGTGCCCCGGTATCGTATCACCATCACTTTTATCTTTACCGCTTTTCTTAGTTCGATCCTTTTGATAATATTTTGATCTAGTAGAATAAAAGTTCTTAGTATGATCTTGTTGTGAGTTTTGCTTTATAATCCTTCTATGTAATCGAGTCTGTGAGCTATATATAATAAAGATTAGTGTTGAGTCAAGGGCTTGATTATTTTGCCATGATCCTGAGTGAATAAAATAAAAGAGAAAGAATAAAAAGAAACAAGGAGATCATATGGATCTTATGGAGAGTAATGAGCTCACATAGAAAGAGTATGATGAATAAAAGTTGTTGAGAGTTGACAAACATAGTTTTGGTCATCGTTGCAATTAATAGGAAGTAACAAATAAAGAGAGGTATTCACATATAAATACACTATCTTGGACATCTTTTATGATTGTGAGCACTCATTAAAATGTGACATGCTAAAGAGTTGACATTGGACAAGGAAGACAATGTAATGGGTTATGTTTTCTTACATCTGAGATAAATTTTATTGTCTTGGATCATCCAACATGATTGAGCTTGCCTTTCCCCCTCATGCTAGCCAAATTCATCGCACCAAGTAGAGATACTACTTGTGCTTCCAAACACCCTGAAACCAGTTTTGCCATGAAAGTCCACCATACCTACCTATGGATTGAGTAAGATCCCCCAAGTAAGTTGTCATCGGTGAAAGCAAAAAAATTGCTCTCTAAATATGTATGACTTATTAGTGTGGGAGAAAATAAGCTTTATATGATCGTGTGATATGGAAGAAATAAAAGCGACGGACTGCATAATAAAGGTCCATATCACAAGTGGCAATATGAAGTGACGTTCTTTCGCATTAAGATTTTGTGCATCCAACCATAAAAGCGCATGAAAACCTCTGCTTCCCTCTGCGAAGGGCCTATCTTTTACTTATATCTTCTACCTTCCATAAGAGTCATGGTAATCTTCACCCTTCCTTTTTACATTTTATCTTTTGGCAAGCACAACATGTTGGAAAGATCCTGGTATATATAGCTAATTGGATGTGAGTTTTCATGAACTATTATTGTTGACATTACCCTTCAGGTAAAACGTTGGGAGGCAAAACTATAAGCCCCTATCTTTCTCTGTGTCCGATTAAAACTCCATACCCATAAGTATTGCGTGAGTGTTAGCAATTGTGGAAGACTATATGATAGTTGAGTATGTGGACTTGCTGAAAAGCTCTTCTATTGGCTCTTTCCTATCTTATGATAAATTGCAATTCCTCCAATGACCGGGATTACAGTTTGTTAGTTTTCAATGAAGTTTATGATTCATACTTGAAATTGTGATTGAATTATTACCCTAGCATAAGAGATCATATGAAAAGAATTATATAAGTTGATGTTCTAAGAATGATCATGATGCCCTCATGTCCGTATTTTATTTTTTATCGACACCTCTATCTCTAAACATGTGGACATATTTTTCGATTTCGGCTTTCGCTTGAGGACAAGCGGGGTCTAAGCTTGGGGGAGTTGATACGTCCATTTTGCATCATGATTTTATATCGATATTTATTGCATTATGGGCAGTTATTACACATTATGTCACAATACTTATGCCTATTCTCTCTTATTTTACAAGGTTTACATAAAGAGGGAGAATGCCGGCAGCTGGGATTCTGGGCTGGAAAAGGAGCAAATATGAGAGACCTATTCTGCACAGCTCCAAAAGTCCTAAAACTTCACTAAAGTCATTTTCAGAATATATATATATATAATACTGAGTGCAAGAAGTTCACCAGGGGGGCCACACCCTGCCCACGAGGGTGGGGGCGCGCCCTACCCCCTGGGCGCGCCCCCTGCCTCGTGGGCCCCCTGGTGGCCCTCTGATGGCCATCTTATGCTATATGGAGTCTTTCGATGAGGAAAAAATCATAGGCCATCTTTTCAGACGAGACTCCGCCGCCACGAGGCGGAACCTTGGCGGAACCAATCTAGGGCTCTGGCGGAGCTGTTCTGCTGGGGAAACTTCCCTCCGGGTGGGGGAAATCATCACCATTGTCATCACGAACGCTCCTCTCATCGGGAGAGGGCAATGTCCATCAACATCTTCACCAGCACCATCTCCTCTCAAAACCCTAGTTCATCTCTTGTATCCAATTCTTGTCTCCATGTCCGGGATTGGTACCTGTGGGTTGCTAGTAGTGTGAATTACTCCTTGTAGTTGATGCTAGTTGGTTTATTTGGTGGAAGATCTTATGTTCAGATCCTATATGCACATTAATACCCCTCTGATTATGAACATGAATATGCTTTGTGAGTAGTTACATTTGTTCCTGGGGACATGGGAGAAGTCTTGCCATTAGTAGTCATGTGAATTTGGCATTCGTTCGATATTTTGATGAGATGTATGTTGTCTCTCCTCTAGTGGTGTTATGTGAACATCGACTACATGACACTTCACCATTATTTGGGCCTAAAGGAAGGCATTGGGAAGTAATAAGTAGATGATGGGTTGCTAGAGTGACAGAAGCTTAAACCGTAGTTTATGCGTTGCTTCGTAAGGGGCTGATTTGGATCCATATGTTTCATGCTATGGTTAGGTTTACCTTAATACTTTTTTTGTAGTTGCGGATGCTTGCAATAGAGGTTAATCATAAGTGGGATGTTTGTCCAAGTAAGGGCAGCACCCAAGCACCGGTCCACCCACATATCAGATTATCAAAGTACCGAACGCAAATCATATGAACATGATGAAACCTAGCTTGACGATATTCCCATGTGTCCTCGGGAGCACTTTCCTCTATATAAGAGTTTGTCCATGCTTGTCCTTTGCTAAAAAAGGATTGGCCCACCTTGCTGCACTTTATTTAGTTTTGTTACTCGTTGCTCGTTACAAATTATCCTATCACAAAACTATCTGTTACCTGTTATTTCAGTACTTGCAGAGAATACCTTGCTGAAAATCGCTGATCATTTCCTTCTGCTCCTCGTTGGGTTCTACACTCTTAATTATCGAAAGGACTACGATAGATCCCCTATACTTGTGGGTCATCAGTGGTGGCGAGGCCCTGGTGCGAGCGGCCTCCTCCGGGGTATCCGCTACCCTTGTACGCCCAAGCCGAGGGCTCAGGAGGGCGGAGCGACGAGGGGCGTCGCCCGCGCCGCGTACGTGGTCGCTGCGCGACGGCGACGCGCGCTGTTGCCCGTGGAATCCATGTCGTGGATTCCTATCGCAAGCTTGTGCTATGGGCGTTGATGCCCCCAAGCTCTTGGATTCGCTTCCCGCGGTTCTTCTCTGATGTGATGCCACCGAGAGGGCCCCTCGAGCTCTGGCTGCAGCATGTTGACTGCGATGCTCCGGCGACCGGAGCAGAGGTCGAAG
Source organism: Triticum dicoccoides (assembly GCF_002162155.2). Lineage (NCBI taxonomy): Eukaryota > Viridiplantae > Streptophyta > Magnoliopsida > Poales > Poaceae > Triticum > Triticum dicoccoides. Next base: position 429,019,451 of record NC_041388.1, read on the forward strand.
CGGTCCCCACCGGCAAGATCTTAATGACTCGCTGCTGGGGCGAGGTCGCGCGGGTTTGCCGTTCGAGTGGCGCCCTCGCGATCCACTTCGAGTATGACGGAGTCTTCATGCTTTTCTTCAAGGTCCTCGATGCGGAGGGCCGCCGCCTGGCGTGTTACCCCGGAGGGGAGAGCCAAGATGACGCATGCCCAGCCCGTGGCGCCTCTAGCAGCAGCGACTCTTGGGCGTCCAGCGGTTTTCCTGAGCTCTATGAGACTCCGGAGACGAGCGACGATAGCTACGTGCCCCTGAGCTCTCGCTGCGCCTAGAGCAGCGCAGCGGCGTCCAGCCGCCGCTGCCGTTCATCTGGATGGGGTTGGCACCGGCCTCCCGTGGCCCACTGTTGATGATGGCGTCCACCGCGGGAGGGTGTAGATAGGGTTCCTCTAAGTTCTTGTCTTTTGTTCCCTGCGAAGAATCATGGAGTACCCCGCAGGGGTGTGTAAAGGGTCTGTGGTGTCTTTTGTGTATATCTTCCTTGTTATGAAAATTTGCGAACGCATGTCCTGTCAAGGCTCGGTCTCCCCTTTACAACCTCGTGATAGCTTGTTGCTCTACGCTGACAGGTCCCGGTCCCCAGGCAGGCTACAACCGTCGCAGGTATGCCAGGTCGCGTGCCGTGGTCAAGGCTAGGAGGTAAGCGGCTCAGGGTCCAGTAAGAGCCCCTGAGGCACGATGCTCAGGAGGTCCCCTTTAGCGCTCAAGCAGCGATGGTAAGGCAATAAAGGGGGCCGACGTGGCCGCAACAGGGCTGCAGTGAGCGTGACCCTTAGGTTCCAGGGAATAGCCGATCTGAGCGCGAGACTTATCTCGATAGTTTGGGGCCGAGTCCTCGTGATGCGCTAGGCTTCGTGCTCAAGCTTCCGCAGCATAGCCATGACGGGCCCATACGAGTCTCCCATTCTCACATACTCTCCTTCGTGCTCTACGTCCTCAGGTCCCAGCCCTCGAGCGAGCTCAGCCGCCTCTGGTATGCTAGGTCGCGATGCCGTGGTTAGGGCCAGGGGGTGAGGGCTGGAGAGCCAGTAAGAGCTCCTGAGTCACGATGCTTAGGAGCCCCCCTTTTATTGCACAAGCGGATTGTACGAGAGGAAAGGAAGCTCACGGTGCCGCCTGCTATCCTCTTCACGAGATCCCTGAGATCCAACACAAGGAGAAACAAGGTTTGCCGTTATGGTTGCCAGCCTGCCACTGGTTGCTCCGCGAGGAGATGAAGGCACCGAGGGCCTAGTGAGATGACGTGCGTGGGGCGTGTCATGATCCAGAGCTCGACCGCTCAGGTTTGTCGACATGGCAGGGACAGACCCATGCACCAGCGCCGTGCCAGTGTAAGGAGGCCCCGTGGGAGGCGACGATCAAGCAGGTGGCAACCGGGCAGGTGACAATCACAGGTAGATTACGCATGAGAGCAGCAGGCTTAAGCAAATGCAAGGGAGATACCTGCCACTGGGTCAGGTCCGAGCGGCTTGGGGATGATGCAGCCCGAGGGGCGCCCCCAGCAAGGTAAGCTAAAGACATAAGGAAAGGATACACGCCACAGGGACAGACCCACGTGGCCTGGGAATAATGCAGCTTGAGGGGCGCTCCCAGCTAAATGAACTTGAAAAATGTCACCAGGTTCTGTTGACGAAGGAGAGTTGGGGCAGCCGAAGGTGTGTAGCAAAGGGGTAGCTCCTTACGTGCCACCGGGGCCCTGGGCCTCGGGAGGCTCTGGGGGCCCAGGCGGTTCCTTGAGGACCGTCTCCACTTCCGCCAGGACAGCATGGCGCCTGGCCTCCTGAGCCGCCAGGATGCTCCGCAGGTTGCGCTGGTAAACGTACGACACGCTCGGCAAGCCAAAAGGCATGCAAACGTAGCTGTGCGGTGGACCCTCGCAGTGGCCCACGCGTGAAGGCCAGAAAAGCTCCTAAGAAGCGGCCCTGTTGAGCCCTGGGACGTCGATGCAGACGCGCAGCCCGACATCCTCGCCTGGATGGGGGGGGCGCCTCATGAGCGGCGGTCGCCGCGCATGGCCCTTGCGTCCTGCAGCTCCTGAGTGGTCTTGGTGATAAACTCTTGGGTGGTGGGCGTTGCTTGCCCTGTGTTCTCCTGAGGGAAGCGTGCCATGAAGCACGCCTCCAAGTGGTGCCCAAGCGCCTCCCCCGTGATGTTGGCAAGGTCTGAGGCCCTCCAGGAGGGAGCCCCCGAGCCCTACCCGAGGAGGGCGCTGGCCGCGCCTTCATATGCGATGGAGGGAGGCGCCCCCGGAGCGAGCGCCGGTCCTGACAAGGTTCCAACCGCGACGCCATCCTCCTGAGGTCCTGCACGACACAGCTGCTTCTTCCTAGGGATGGCCTCTTGAGGGCCTTCACCCTTTCTGTCGGGGTCGACGATTGCTGCAGCTTGAAAGGCACGCTCAAGGGAGCACACCACGAATCTTTCTTTGCATGGGACCGTGATGATTCCATCGCTTCCCGGCATCTTGAGGACATTGTAGCCGTGGTGTGTCACCGCCATGAACTTGGCCAGGGCTGGATACCCAAGGATGGCGTTGTACGGTAGACGGATGTGCGCGACGTCAAAGTCAATGAGCTTAGTGCGGTAATTCTTGCGTTCTCCGAAGGTGACAGGGAGGCGGATCTGCCCTATCGGCATGGTGGAACCGTCGGTCACTCCTGAGAAAGGCTTGGTAGGCTGAAGCTGATCATATGGCACTTGGAGGTTGTCGAACGTGTCGACGGATAGGACGTTGAGCCCTGCGCTGCCGTCGATGGGGGTCTTGGTGACTTGCACGTTGCTGATAACTGGTGAACAAAGCATCGGGAGGGTGCCAGCGGTGGCTGCGCACTTGAGCTGATCTGCCGAGTTGAAGGTGATGGCACACTGGGACCACCTGAGCGGGCGCGTGGCCTCGAGCTTGGGGAGGACTGCATTCACTTCACGAGCAAACTGCTTGAAGATACGCTGCGAGGCTGGGGCCTGGGCTCCGCCCAAGATGCAGGTGATAGCGCGTGGCTCCTGGAAGCCCCCATCCCCCTCATCTTGATGGTGGTCGTCGTTCCTTCTTGGCGGTGGCGGCAGCGGGGGAAGACCGGCGTTGCCCTGAGGATGATCCTCATGAGGCTGGTCTCTCCAGGCGCCCTCGCGAGGATGATCCTGCCAGCGGTCCTCACGAGGCTGGTCGCGCCACTCCTGGCGTGGGCCACGGTCGTCCCAGCGTCCGCCACCACGTCCTCCTCCTCGGTCGTAGCCCCAGTCGCTGCGTTCAGGGCGTCGATCGAAGCGTCCTTCATGAATGGCTCTGAGCTCTTGACAGTCACTGGTGTTGTGGGTGTTCAGGTTGTGGAAGGCGCAGAACGGTCGGCTGTTCTTGGATGACTCGGGCTGATCTCTGCTTTGCTTGGTGTCCGGCTCCGCTGCGAGCACAGCTGCTTCCTTGCGCTTCATGTCCTTGGCCTTGGCCTTCTTCTCCTCTGCACCCGCAGCTGGCAGCTCGAGGAGGGAGAGGCGGCCCTCCTCGGCTCTTGCGCACTTGGTCGCCAGGTTGAATAGCTCCTGAGGTGTGCACAACTCCTCGTGGATAGCTAGCTCCTCCTTCATCTTGACGCCGCGGACGCCGTCGGAGAACACGGAGATGATGGCCTCGTCCGTGACCTTGGGGATCTTGAGACGAGTGTTGTTGAAGCGTTGGATGTACTTTTGGAGGGTCTCTCCTGGTTGTTGCTTGATGCAGCGCAGGTCACTCGCGGCCGGCGGGCGGTCGCGAGTGCCCTGGAAGTTGGCGACGAAGCGGTCGCGCATCTCGTCCCAGGAGATCGAGCCCGGCGGCAGGTTTAGGAGCTAGGAGCGGGCACCATCCTTGAGAGCCATAGGAAACCAGTTCACCATGACTTTCTCGTCGCCGTTGGCCGCTTCGATGCTCAGCTCGTAGAGCTGCAGGAACTCTGCGGGGTCGGGGTGCCGTCGTAGCGAGGAGGCAGATCCGATTTGAACTTGCCCGGCCAGGCGACGCTACACAACTCAGGGGTGAAGGCGCGGTAGCCGGCCATGGTCGCCGGGGCCCGTCTTGGAGGTGGAGCTTGGACTCGATGGAGTCCGCGCGCCGCCACCGTAGGTGGCACGTGGTCTTGGCGAGGCGGCGCGGGGAGCGCAGGTGCGGCTTCTCGTGGCCGAGGAACTTCCTGGCAGCTTCTCTCTTCATGCGCGGGCACCTGTTGTGGTGGGTTACACCATGGGGCCGCACGCCTTGGCGCCAAGGCACCATCTTGGGACAGAGGTGGTGGAGGCGCTCCATGAGCCTCGCCATCCGCGGCTGATGGTGGGTGTGGCAGCGACATGGACGGTGCAGGGGAGCCCCCTGCAGTGGTGACGAGCTCGGCGATGCGGTTGAGCCAGTCCTCGTAGAGGGCGTCGACGGGGCGGTAGCGGCGAAGCTCTCGCGCCAGCCCTAGCGCGGCCTGAGGGTCCACGGGAGCGCGGCGAGCGTGGGACGACGAACCGGCCGAGGTCAGCAATGGAGTGGCGGTGCGGCCGTCTCGCCATAGCGAGGACGCTTGCTGCTCGTTCCCCGCCGGGCCGGAGGCGGCGTTGGCGGCAGGCGACGGAGAACGATGAGGTGGCCCGCCGACTGGAGCCGTCTGAGCGACGCGGGTGGCGAGGGCAGCCCGGCGCTCAGCGCGAGCACGGCGAGCGTCCGCCATGGAGATGACGGAGCGACGGAGCGCAGATCGACGGAAGGGAATCTACGGTGCACCCCTACCTGGCGCGCCAAATGTCGGATCTCGGGTTCCGGCAAAACCCTTAAGGTTCGAACTCTGGGGTGCGCACGAAGTTCTTTCCCTCCTACGATCCATGCCCTAGCTCTCTAAGATCTCGCGGACGAACTCGATGAACTCACAACACAAGGGACACAAGATTTATACTGGTTCGGGCCACCGTTGTTGTGTAATACCCTACTCCAGAGTGTGGTGGTGGATTGCCTCTTGGGCTGATGATGAACAGTACAAGGAGAAGAACAACCTCCTGAGGTTGAGGTTTTCTTGTGCTTGGTGAACTTGCGTGGGTGAGGATTCGATCAGCTCAGGCTTTGTTGCCTTCTACTACGGTGGCTAGTCCTATTTATAGAGGCCCTGGTCCTCTCCCCAAATATAGAGCGGGAAGGGAGCCAACAACGGCCAATTTGAAAGGGGACATCTAGTACAACTTATCCTGACAAAAGTAGTCTTCGCCTGCAAAAGACTCTGGTGACGCCATCTTGGACTCCATGGTGACCTCCGTCTTGCCGTCCTCGTGGTCTTGGTCTCGTTGCACTGATATGGAAACCTTTGCTTGATGCCTTGGTACTCCGCGCCTGCGCTTGCCCCCTTGGCACCAAAGAGGAAATAAGGACGTTGCGCGCGCTGGCGCCCGCCTGGCACCCGCCTGATCCCGATCGTCATGGCTCACATCACGAGAGCCTCGCGAGGTTTGCCCCGCCTTGATATCTCCACTCCTCGTGAGCCTGCCTGGCGAGGCCGCTCCTGAGGAGGTCTTGCATCGCCCGCCTCGTGAGGCTTGGACCCTCACGAGGTTCTTGAATGCCTCATTGATGAAGATGGGCCGTACAGGCCTGCTCTCATAGCCGCGTCGTGGGCCGCAGGAAGGCAAGTCTGGGGACCCCCGTTCCCAGAATGTCGACAGTTGAGATAGCCAGAGAGTACGTCGCTCGTACTTAATTGAGAATAGTTGGCGATATCAAATCTCACTTTCCGCTTTTCAATGAACTCTTGTTTGGCGGAGTGCTTAGCCAAGACAGTTGGATTTCTCGGTTCTTTAAAGCTGGTGCCAGTGATCATAACATCGTCGGTATGTGTCTCTGACGGTTTAAGTGGGCTTGACGGTTCAGTACTCAAAGGATTGAGATTTGTCTGGTTGCCGGAGAGGTCAGGAATCTCTGGTGGAACATCATGAACAGACTCGTTGGGTTTTAGCACGGAGGTTACAGATGCCGGAATTTGTTGTTCCGGCTCATGGACTTTGGGGTCTTTAGTCGGCTTGATCACCTTTGCCTTCTTGCTAGGCTTTGCCTTTCCACTTCATGGGTCATGAGAGGTCAGTACAGATATAAAAAGTATAAGGAGATAGAAAATAACAAGGAAGTGTTATTACCCAAGAGCAGTTTTGAAAGCCGGCAACTGGGTCTGTGATGAGTCACCAGAAGAAGAGCGAGAAGCCTCCTGGTAGTTTGAATCGGAAGAATTAAGTGGCTGGTGAATGAGACCTGCCAGTGGGTAAAAAGAGTTTATGTTTGCAAGGACCTCATTTCGATGTTTCCGCGGAACTGAAGTATCCGGTAAGCCAGAGGATAATTCTTCACCTCCGTTGGTCCGAGTCTATCGCCGGTTCTCATGCTACTGTTGCTTCAAAAGAAAGTGAGGATCCAAATGATCTAAAGGGTGTGAAAAGCTTAATTTCTGGGTTACTCGTCGAATTTTCTGTCTTGGCAAAGGTGTTGAGCCAGAGGAAATAATTGTTACCTCTTCTTCAACTGCTTGGCTGGCCCCCATGTCATCCTGATAATAATCAGTGTCAATAAGATGATTGAAAAAGGAGCCAAGGGAGTCAAGGGCTACCTCCGACTCAGAGCTGTCATTCAGTTCAAACATCTCGGAAGCACTTGATTTCTTCTTATTTTTCTTAGCGGCTTTCTTAGCGGCTTTCTTGGCAGCCCTGGCCTTTTTGGCGGCTTCATGGTCACATTTCTTTTTCCAAAAATCAGATTCTACCTGTGAAAGTCATCAAGTTGGGTTAATAGAACGTTTGAATGATGAGATAAAAGTAAGTGATTTAGAGACTTACATCCGGTGGCGGGTTAAGTTTGCAGAAAGGGTTCAAACCCACTTTGTTGCAGTCTTCCGGATCTTCATTCAGAAGAGTCTTTGTCATTTTGTTGATTGCCTCGTCAGTTAAACGCACAGAGTTGTGGCTCAGTGGATGCTTTATACCACCCGTGTAAGTACACATTAAGCCGGGTCGGCGACTCAAGGGTATGATTCGCCAAGAAACCCAACAACGAACCTAGTCAATGCCAGTTAACCCATTTCCCAGCAGAGCCTTGACCTTTGCAATGGTGGGGGCAAGCTTTGCACGTTCAGCAGTGGTAAGCTTTTCAGGAAGACGATGCTTTGGGTCAAGACGCTGGACACGATAACCCGACAGTGGATTTTCGTCAGCCGGAGAGGTATCTTCGCAGTAAAACCATGTCTGGTTCCAATCTTTGGGGTGACTCGGCAAACAGGCATAGAGGAAGATAGCATCTCTTCTTCGTTGAATAGAGATTCTGCCAAGTTCCAAACTGAGTCCATTTGTAAACTTGTTTTGGCGGTTCAAATAAAAATATTCCCTAAAGAGTTCAACACTGGGCTCCTCTTGAAGTTATACTTCGCAAAAAACTTGAAAGTTGCAGATGTTTGACATGGAATTGGGTCCGATGTCTTGAGGATGAAGTTGAAAGAAGTGCAGAACATCTCGTAAAAATTTAGAACCGGGCGGCGAGAAGCCCCGATTCATGTGATCAGTAAAAACAATGACCTCATCATCCTTTGGCTGAGGTTTTTCTTCGTATGGATTGGGGGGGCAATACATGACATTTTTTGCTGGTAAGTAGCCGATTTTGACAAAGTCTTTGAGCGTGTTCTCAGTGACAATGGAGGGAACCCAATTACATGAAGTGATCGTCTTTGGCGGCATTGTGAAGAAAGAAGCCTAAAAGAAAGGAAAATTTTGTTGGTTCAAGTTGATTCATTAAGCCGGAAGTAAAACGCTACAGTATATATTCAGAGTGGTGGCTTAAATGGGGCCTAATGACATATGGCTAGTGATAACCGGTGATGTAAGCCGCCATGACCAGATTGGTATCTATCAAGAGTGAAATCTGCTAAGTGTTGAATAAACAGGTTTTACAGACTAGAGTAGGTGACCAAGAACGATGATGAACTCGTAAGAACTACAGAAACCCCAATGGAGATCTATGGCGGAGAAGATAAGGTGCTTATTGGGTCCGAGGAGCAATGGAGGGGCGCCGCAGTTTCTCTGGTCCCGTTCAGGTTGATACAGCGGCCGAGGTCGAGGAAGGCGATGGACTTCGCGGCGGCGGCAGTGCTCAAGCGTGCAGATCCGTTGCGAAGAAGAGGTGGAAGACAAGAAGGAAAAGAAGGGAAAATGAAAAGAGGGCTGCTTGACCCTATTTGTAAGGAGAAGGGTAACAGGTGGGCACGAAAAACAAGGAGGCCAAAGAATGATTATCCAGCCACTCGGACGCCTCAATTTTCGAGATGGTTATTAAGGATCCGTTAAGATATGTTGGGTATTGTGCAAAATTAATGACAGATGATGTCATGGCGGGTTTCCGTAATTCTAGGAGATGACGTCATGGCGGGTTACAATCTCTCACAAGAGCAAACAAAAAAGGATTTTTTCTAAGTGTTGAAGATTGACATGAACAAGTTCAAATCAACCTGGTGCCTAATGTTGGGGATATGACTATTGGATATGACCCACCCAGGAGGGGCCGGGTTATCCCAATGGTGGCTCATCATAACAAAGCCCAGGAAGAGGTAGAAGATGGTGATTTATCAAGGAGACTTATTAGGGGCCCAAATCCCAAAGGCGGATTAAGGCCCATAAGTGTAAACCGCCATATATGTACGACTTGGGTTGTAAGGTATGTAGAGCTAGTCACCAAGCCGGAAACAATTGTGTATGATCCGGTCGGGACTCCATGAGTCGCGTGGCGTCAACTTGTGTATATAAAGGGATGACCTGGCGGCGGTTTAGGGCAAGAGAGAACAGATCGAAAGATAGGTCAAGTGTAATCGCTCCCTGGTAATCGAAACATCAGCAATACCACCTCAAACTGGACTAGGCCTTTACCTTCACCGCAAGGGGCCGAACCAGTATAAACTCCTTGTGTCATTTGTCCCATTTAACCCCTTTAAGCTAACCCTACTGCGATGGCTCCACAACTAAGTCCTTCTGCTAGGACAACTGCCGTGACAATTCCATGACAACACCGGTGCGAGATGTAGCAGCAGTTGTCTTTACACCAGTTTTGGCATACATAGTGGACGGCCTTAGTGCTATTAGTTCTATGTTACTAAATTTGTGCATGTACACACATGCTAGTATCAATTTGTTGTCATCCAAACACTGTCGCTATGCTGTTGCAGTTATATTTACCTTCCTCATAAAATGTTCAATTTGTTATTTATTGTACATAAATAAGAACTTCTAGCGCTGTTGTAGTTAATTATAGCTTCTGATGTTCCAGAATTTGGTTGTTGTCTTAGTAGCAATTAATTCATTTGCACGTTGATCTTTTTGAGAATATATGTCATAATTAACATGTTTCTTCAGTTTTTCAAAATAAGCATTGGTGATTTTCTATGTTGCTATAAACCCATTTCCCCTACAATTGTTACTGATCTAGTTTTAAATATTATAGGATGAACGGAAGTGTTCTTACTTGGAGTGGGTTGATCAAGAGTGGCCACGGTCTTTGAAGATGTGCCTAGCGAAGCTCTGGAGCATGTATGAGGAAGAGAACGGACATAGGCTTAGAGAAACTGTTGTCAACACTGAAGAATACTAGATGATGCCCCGCGCGTTGCTGCGAGAACTCTTAGTCCTACGCACATGAATATATGATAATACATAAAGTGAAGAATTTTGTTTGCTCAATATATGATCTGAAGATTGAAATCTACAAAGGACATGTTACTGGAAGTATGATTGTAAATATATATGGAAAAACATGAATTCTTCAATCGCATTGTGGCATACTAATCTCGTATGTTTTACACAAGTACTAATGTATAAAACACTCCAAAAACATGGATCTGAAATGGAGATGTCCTGAAAGGTTATGTACAAATTTCCACTTTCAGATACATATTGTGAAATTATTTATGCCCAATCTTGCAAAATTACTTATGTGCAAACTATATAAAACTAAAATAGATGGCATACTGAGATTGGGCATAAAAAAATTGTGCCTTATAGAATATAGTTAGAAAATATGGCACAACACACTCTAGAGATACAATGAAAATCGTAGTTGAAAGTTGAGAAAAGAGGGTGCCTGCAAGAAAGAATTATGCACGTGAGACAACATATCAGTCACCTGCGACTGAAGTAGGAAAAGAACGGAGGTAAAAATACAGAGGGAGTTGTCAAGCTTTTAGGCATATATTTATAGCATTAAGGCAATCACAAAGGGCACCACCGAAAATTGAACAGTGCACCGAAAATAGCACCACCTGAGGTATCAGATGCATATAATATATAAAAACTAATCGCACAACTTGTTTCGATCCTGAGCTTCAAAGATTTCGTCGACCCATTTGATAAGCATCTCCCTACAATTCAGCAGTCCTAAAGGTGCTGAGATGGCAAATCAATTAAAGAAGCAGATTCCTCCTCCAAAACAATGATTGGAATTTCATTTGCAGAAGAAAAACTATCTCTAGAAATCTTAAGCATTCCAGCTCCCGGCAAAAGGAAATATGAGGAAAATTAGTTGAGTATGAAAGATCAAAATAAAGGCAGGAAAAATTAATCATGGTAAGGTGAGAAAATTCATGGTATTAGCGATGGAGGTGGATCCCAAATCAGTCATTGCTTAGTTGAAAAATTAATCTTGGTATGGTGAGAAAATTCATGGTATTTATTATTCCTTTTACAGGATATCTTCACCTAGTTCTGGGACTTCTGTTCTGGCCATGGCGAGCAGTGGCACCAACCATGAATCCTTCATGCAGATTTTATACCTAAAATATGCAAGCTTGAGTTACTCTGTATGTGAAATTAAATTAATTATATTGGTGCACTAAGCAAAGCCCAACTACAAAAAGGCCCTCTTTGTCTTCTCCCATCGAAAGCTAGGTCGATCTTACAGAGTTCACAACGGGTAGCAGCATGATTCTTGGTGGTGCTACGATAGCGCAACATGGGCATGGGTATGGAGGGGAGCCGTGGCTGGCGAATCTGATGTACATGGTCGGAGGAGCTGGTTGAGCAAAGCCGACGCACGGCACCATCGAGGTACTATAGGAGTGCGGCGGCACCGTATAGGAGGGGAGTGGTTGCAGGCACCAAGCCCCCTGTTAGTAGTGAGGAGAGCTCGCCCCTGTCGGGGCTCGATCCCTAGCCGTGGAAGATGAGATGTGGAGCTCTGAAGGTTGCTCTGTTCGCTGGAGAGGAAGTGCGGTGGGGAGAAGAATAAGAGGATGCATACGGGCTCTTAGGCTGCCTTGTCCGTTACAGAATACGGAAGAGGAAACGACCAAAGGGATGCTTGTGTTGTAAAAACAAATAATCAAACAACCTGTGGGTCCACTTGTGTTCAGTAACGGAATGCATGCATGCGATAGTTAGTGATGTGGCTGGATGCCATGACGTGGATAGCTCCATGTGAAGATAAATAGGGGTGGGATGGGTGGGGCATATGTAGTGATGTGGATAGCTTGCATGTCAAGATAATTGAGATAGTGGGGATGAACTTCTTAAGTATATAGGATTTGAAGATGCGGGATAAAAAGTGGAAGGTGGAGAATGAGCTCAGATTTTTTAAATCAGACTTTGCTAAGATGGTGTTGGCGAAGGAGGAGGCACTTTCCTAGTTGGCCCGTGCGAAACAGGTTCTTACTGAACTGAAAGCAGAGGTGGATAAGACGAGCCTGGATGATCTCGATTAGGGAAATGAATATGTTGTTCTGATATTGTTCTTATGAAGTTGAACTAGCTATATGTTGTACTGTGTTGTTTTCATGTAGCTATCATACTATGATGTTATAATATATTTATGTGCCTGATATGAAATTGGCAAACAGCTGTTCGATATGAAATGTGAATTTGCGTAATACTGGAATTATTAATTGTAAACTAATAAACCTGCTAAATGTGTCATGGAACTTTGCAAACGGTTCTAGCAATAAAAGTGCTTGTGATGATAGCCCAATGACACATAGTTTTCTTCATCAAATCGTGTGTGATGTAGTTGATAAAAGCAAATAGTTAACCAAGGTAGAGCGTGTGTGATAGTTACACCTTTCACACACGAGCCTACACATAAAACTATGTGGGATGTACATATGAACAGAAACATTTTCCCTCGATTGACTATGTGGGATGTACATAAGAACGGAAACATATTCCTTGGATTGACTGTGTGTGATATACATAGGAACGGAAACGTCTTCCCTGGATTGACTATGTGGGATGTACATAAGAACGGAAACATATTCCTTGGATTGACTGTGTGGGATATACCTACCTACGGAAATGTTTTTATGGGATTCACCGTGTGGGATGTACATACCTACAGAAATGTTTTTCTGGGATTCACCGTATGGAATGTACATACCTATGGAAATGATTGGGTTTCGATGCCCCGCCCGATTGAACATGAGCTCATTTGGTGTCCCAAGAGGGCCTATCCCCGATGATTTCTGGGTCGTGTGGGAAGGACCCCCTATCGCCCTCACTCACTTGGCGATGGTTCCAAATGCCTTCGCGGAAAGGGGTTAAAAACTTTTTGTATAGCACCAACGCGTACTAGTGGTTCAAAGAATTTAAGAGTGAAGTGGAGAATCATCATAACAAGAAAATAAATTTTCTATGATCTGATCACAAAGGCGAATATTTGAGTTACGAGTTTGGCCTTCATTTAAAACAATGTGGAATAGTTTCACAACTCACGCCAGCTGGAACACCACAGCATAATGGTGTGTCCGAATGTCCCAACCGTACTTTATTAGATATGGTGCGATCTATGATGTCTCTAACCAATTTACCACTACCATTTTGGGGTTATGCATTAGAGGCAACTGCATTCACTTTAAATAGGGCATCGTCTAAATCCGTTGAGACGACACCGTATGAACTATGGTTTGGCAAGAAACCTAAGTTGTCGTTTCTTAAAGTCTGGGGTTGCGATGCTTAATTATGTGAAAAAGCTTCAGCCTAATAAGCTCAAACCCAAGTCGGAGAAGTGCATCTTCACAGGATACCCAAAATAAATTGTTGGGGACACCTTCTATCATAGATCCGAAGGCAAGATATTTGTTGCTAAGAATGGATCCTTTCTAGAGAAGGAGTTTCTCTCGAAAGAAGTGAGTGGGAGGAAAGTAGAACTTGATGAGGTAATTGTACCTTCTCTCAAATTGGAAAGTAGCACATCACAGAAAACCATTCCCGTGATGCCTACACCAATAAGATAGGAAACTATTGATCATGATCATGAAACTTCAGATCAAGTTACTACCGAACCTTGTAGGTCAACCAGAGCATGTTCCGCACCAGAGTGGTACGGTAATCCTCTTCTGGAAGTCATGTTACTAGACCATGACGAACCTAAGAACTATGAGGAAGCAATGATGAGCCCAGATTCTGACAGATGGCTTGAGGTCATAAAATCTGAGATAGGATCCATGTTTGAGAACAAAGTGTGGACTTTGGTGGACTTGCCCATTGATCGGCAAGCCATTGAGAATAAATGGATCTTCAAGAGGAAGACGGACATTGTTGGTGTCAAAATCGGCGAATCTCGGGTAGGGGGTCCCGAACTGTGCGTTTAAGGTTGATGGTAACAGGAGACAGGGGACACGACGTTTACCCAGGTTCGGGCCCTCTCTATGGAGGTAATACCCTACTTCCTGCTTGATTGATCTTGATGAATATGAGTATTACAAGAGTTGATCTACCACGAGAACGTAATGGCTAAACCGTAGAAGCCTAGCCTGTATGACTATGGTAATGAATATATCCTTTCCGGACTATACCCTCCGGTTTATATAGACACCGGGGGGGTCTAGGGTTACATAGAGTCGGTTACATAAGAAGGAATCTTCATAGTTGGTCTCCAAGCTTGCCTTCCACGCCAAGGAGAGTCCAATCCGGACGCGGGTATAGTCTTCGGCCTTCATGCCTTCATAGCCCATCAGTCCGGCCCATGGATAACAGGCCGGACGCCCGAGGACCCCTTAGTCCAGGACTCCCTCAGTAGCCCCTGAACCTGGCTTCAATGACGAGGAGTTCGGCACGCAGATAGTCTTCGGCATTGCAAGGCGGGTTCCCTTCTTTCCGAATTCCAAGATAGTCTCCGGACGCGATGATTGTATCCGGAGCTGCAACACGCACACCATACACAAACGCAGAGAGAATATAATACCCCACGAGTCCAATCCGCTGACAACTTTTCTCAAGATGACATCACATTGGCCCGGTCATAATTTTGGACCATTTCGTGTATGTCGTTTCACATTTCGAGACGCGGTTGCCATTGGCACGTCCTGTCAAAGTAGAGATCGTGTCCCCTTACTGCGGGATTCTCATCAATACGAGTATGGGTAACCCAACCGTGCCGTTTATACAGCCCTTAGGAATAGGCAAGTTCTGAGGCGAGTGGGGAGACATTTAATATTCACTGCCTTTATAAGGGGATAAGGATTCCCTCTTCCTCTCCCACGCCTCCTCTCTATCTCCGCCCTTCCAATCTCGAGCTCCAGCACCAAAGTTCTGACCTCCTTTCCACTCGAGTTAGCGCTCGACCATGTCCGGATCTGGAGGCCAGGGCAAGTGGATGGTCTCCTCCGTCAAGGAGGAGGACATTACTTAGCTTCGAGTAGCCGGATACTTGGCGAAGGAAATCGCCCACCGTCCGCCGGCCGAGGGACAAGTCATCCCCACGCCGAAGCCTAACGAGAGGGTGGTATTCATCCCCCATTTCTTCTGCGGGCTAGGGTTCCCCCTCCACCCTTTCGTCCGCGGGCTGATATATTATTACGGGATAGATTTCCATGATCTGTCCCCGGATTCCTTCCTGAACATCTCGGCATTTATCATCGTGTGTGAGGCCTTCCTCCGCATCCAACTCCACTTCGGGTTGTGGCCCAAAGTCTTCAACGTGATGCCGAAGGTGGTGGATGGCTAGCACACGGAGTCTGGAGGAGCCATGGTGAGTAAGCTGTCCAATGTCTCCTGGACAAAAGGCACTTTTGTGGACACAGTAAAGGAGTGGCACAAATAGTGGTTCTACATCACAGAACCCCGCGGCATCACCTGGGCCGCCGCTGCCGAATTCCGCTCTGGTGCTCCCATGTGACTCACCTCCTGGGTCGAGAAGAGTCCGGACTGGTGTTCCCCTGACGAGCTGATAGTGCTATAGACATGCGTTCAAAGCATGGTAACCAAAAACGTCAAGCTTGTTGATGTAATCCGGGTGATGCTAGTTCGCTGGATTCTCCCGTGCCAGCGCCGAAGACGCCCTCTATGGGAGTTCAATCCGAAGAAGCACCAGACCCTGGTGAGGCTCTTCGAGACTACTCACGAAGGTGCCTGGAAGTTGCTCTTTAAGGGCAACGAGAAACCACCGGCCACAGATTCAGACCGCGGGCACGATATTAAACACCTTGCCAGCGAGGTATGTTATCTTTAATGTATACCCTACTTGTTTGTTTCGAGGATGATGTCTGATATTTTATGATTGCTTCTTTAGGACTGGATGGAGAGGGTGAAGCTGATCAAGTGTCCGGCTCTGCTGCCTAAAGAACTAGTCATCCCGCGTTTAGCGAAGATGCTGGTGTCAGCACCCTACAAAGCGCCAGAGAAGAAGGCCAAGGGACCCATTCCTCCATTCCTAAGGAGGATGGTGACGAGGAAGAGGAGGAGGAGGAGGAGGAGGAGGAGAACAACCCTCCCCCTGAGGAGAGAAAGAAGAAGAGGGTGGCTTCCGCACATCTGGAGGCGGAAACGCCCAAGAAGGGGAAGGGCGTCCCAGCGGTCAACACCGCGTGGGACGTTGACAGCAGTCTGGAACGACGCCCCCGCACTAAGCCCCAGGCCGCCTCGTAAGTGTCATGACTCGTACATGCCCGTATATCCGACCTTTTCTCTTTATCATCTTGATATGGTTAACTGTACTATTGCAGTCCGACCCGTGATCACGTCCAACGATCCTCATCTGGAGGTTCGTTGGATCCGGCGGAGATGGCCAGCATGTCACCGCCGCCCGCTTATTCCGCCGGGGCCAGGGACGACACCAAAGTGTTGTCCCGGAGGACCGCTCCGAGCCGAGGAGGAGCCCAAGACGCTGTCTGGGAGGCGCCACAAGTCGAGACCTCCGCTGCCGGACACATGGGGGAGCAGATCCCCATGGAGACAGGCGAAGAGGGCCGTATTCAGTTCGACCCTCAGCCGAATACGATTCCGGAGACCCATATGGCTCCGAAGTCGGGCGAGCAGCCCCCTTCGAAGGTGAGGGGTGCGCCGATTCCACTGGTGGCCCCTGTCCAGCCAGGGGCACCAGATGACCTGATGGAGGCGTTACGAGGTGCCTCCATTGTGGACGAGCACCGTGTCCTTATGGGTGCGGTGATCAAGAAGGTTCAGTCCGCCAAGAGTGGACTGAATGAGGCCTGCAGCAACCTGTTGATAGGTTTTGAGGTAAGTGTCGTAGAAAGAGAAAAACCCCATGTAGACAGTAGCCCCTGAGACACTAACCGGTGTTCGGCAAGAAGAACCGGACAGAGGATCAATCCTTTGTTATAGGAGACTAACTTAATATGTATGAATAAGCAGGCGTCGCTGTTGGCCACGACCTCGCATGCTGCCGAAGTCTCTGAACTGAAGCAGAGGCTGGAGCGGACCGAGAACGAGCTCGGCGAGGTGAAGATTCTGCTCCAGGAGAAGCAAGGTGAGTAATGACTTGCTGTGTATTTCGGGAAGAATAAATGGTGTGTATTGACCATTGTGTCGTAATATGTGTAGGAGCCGTGACCGAGGTCGAGGCCCTGAAAAAGGTCCTGGGCGAAGCCGAGGGGAAGGCTGTCCAGCAGCAAGTCGCCCGTAAGAAGCTCAAGGCCCGGGTCAACAAGGTCCAGCAGGAGCTCCAGGACGCGGTGAAGAAGTGCGAAGCCTTGGAGCACGAGGCGTCAGTTCAAGAGACTGAACTTACCAAGGCTCGCCAGAGCGTGGAGGCCGCATGGAATGAGGCCCAGGATGCTCTCCAGGAGATCCAGGAGGCCAAGAAGATCGCCGCGGGTAAGGCATTTAACATGCAAAGCAAGTATGTGGAGAGAAAGTACCTTTTACTAACCCGGATTCGGAGTTGCCCAGGTGCTTTTGTGGGTCTACCACACAGCGTGTCCGATGCCGTGGAGTTCTTCTAAGCCAAAGAAGGGAACTCTATGGAGAAGCTGTTCTGGTCGCAGTATGCTGCGCCAGAACATCCGGTGCCCTTTGCCGATCAGCTGAAGCAGCTGGGCGAGCTGCACAGGGTGGCCGAACTATCAATGAAGGATTTAATAATCCGGTTGTGGCCAGCCAAAGCTATACCCAGCAGTTATTTCGGCCTCGTGAAGCGGGTGGTGGAGGCCTGTCCGTGGCTAGACATCGTCAAGCGATCAGTCTGCATCGGAGGTGCACGCATGGCCTTCGCCCGTTGCAACATTTGGTGGGCAAAGATGGACGCCGTTGAGGTGGCCAAGGGGTCGCCAGAGGGCAAGGAGCACCGGACACCCGAGCGATATTTTGCGGATGTCCTAGAGGGGTCTCAACTTGCGACAGCACAGTGCGGGCAGGACATTATTTCGAATGAATACATTCATGTTGTCTTTGCGTTGTATGATTGAAACAAAGTCGGTTTGTAATATAATTTTGTTATGTTTTGATTGTTTCCTCCTGTGCAGCCGTGGTGTATGGAATTTGAGGGTTGGCCAGTTGTCGGCTTCTGCCCTCACGTAGGTAGTATGGAGGTGTTCGAGATGGAATCTAAACAATCTTGATCCAATTATATGGTCCTTGAAGGAGTTGTTTAGCGCAACGAACCAGGCAACCAGACTATGCGGCTTAAACGCCCTCACTTAGCCATAGCAGTTTTATAATAAAACATGGGCGCAGCTCCTGGTATGCGAACCAGGGTGCTGTCAGCGTCTGATCGGGAAGTAATGATCCTTCGCATAATGTGGAAGAAATCTCCAACGATTTGTAACCCTCGAACAGCTGACCGGCTCTCGCCGCATCATGACAGTCAGTTTTTGGCTTTCTCTACTGAGGTGCTCATCCAGTTTAGACCAGGGCACAATCATAGTAGTTCTCCCTTTACTACCCTAGCCAATGTAGCGGAACGTAGGGTAGCAAGAACAGGAGCCGGGCAACCCAACTATTGACCAAAGACATGATTTGGAGCCAATGCATATAATGATAAATTCAGGGTGCCAAACTTTTCTATAAGAAGTGTTTGGACTTTGTTGCCGTGTTATGGGGCGATGAGGAGCCCCTGGCAAATATGAAATGTACCAGAGTGTATGGGTGCTAGAAAATAAGTGATCAGAGGAAAACAGAAGGAGAACAGAGATAGTATCTGGGGCCCTTGAACTTGGACCATGAACTATTTCCATTATAGTTGGATTAATGCGTCAAAGCACATTGATACAAAATAGTGCAATAAGCAACTGGCTATTTGACATGCCACAACCAAAGGTGAGCTACGTGTGGGTCCTAAGAACGAATAGAGTAATCGTTGAATTGACCTCTAGAGTTTCCCCTGTACACATGTGCTTCGTTTCAATCCGGCGTGTTTATCCTTGACAGGACCAGTAATCAGGCCGTCGAAGGAGGCCCGCGTAAAAGAAACCTCATTGGGATTGGGACGAAGGCCGAATTGCTAATCGAGCTCTTGACGAGCCGCGCTGTCCTGTTGCAGTGTAGTCCAGACCGTCTTGATGATCTCCAGGGGCTCGGCAGCCGGATTATGGTGCTGCTTGAGAAGGCCACTCTGTACCTCTGCTACTAGGGCGGCGGTGTGCTCCTCTGTTTAGAGGGAGTGTTCCGTGTTTCCGTTGACTGTTATGATGCCACGTGGACCGGGCATCTTGAGCTTAAGATAAGCATAGTGTGGCACCGCGTTGAATCTAGCAAACGCGGTTCATCCGAGCAGTGCATGGTAGCCGCTGCGGAAGGGGACGATATCGAAGATTAGCTCTTCGCTTCGGAAGTTATCCGGGGAACCGAAGACCACCTCCAGTGTGATTGACCCCTTATAATGGGCCTCTATGCCTGGTATGACTCCTTTAAAGGTAGTTTTCGTGGGCTTGATTCATGAGGGATTAATGCCCATTTTACGTACTGTATCCTGATATAGCAGGTTGAGGCTACTACCACCGTCCATTAGGACTCGTGTCAGGTGAAATCCATCAATGATTGGGTCGAGGACCAATGCAGCTGAACCGGCATGAAAGATACTAGTTGGATGATCTCGACGATCAAAGGTGATCGGGAATGATGACCATGGATTGAATTTTGGGGTGACTGGCTCTACCGCATAGACGTCCCTGAGTGCGCGCTTGTGCTCGCTTTTGGGGATGTGTACTGTAGCGTATATCATGTTCACCATTTTGACTTGAGGGGGAAATTTCGTCTGCCCCCCCAGTGTTCGGCTGCCGGGGCTCTTCGTCGTCGTCCTCACTTTGTGATCCCTTTTCCCTATTCTCGGCATTTAACTTGCCAACCTGTTTAAAAACCCAACAATCCCTGTTGGTATGATTGGCTTGTTTGTCTAGGGTGCCATGTATCTGGCACGGATGGTCGAGTATGCGGTCCAAGCTGGATGGTCCCTCGCCATTCCTTTTGTAGGGCTTCTTTCGCTGGCCGGACTTGGAGCCACTGAGTCCAGTGTGAACTGTAGTGTCATCGGTGTTATCGCCATTGCTGTGGCGTTTGTGTCTATTGCGCTGGAGCTTGCCGGTGCTGTTTTTGGCCTCGGAGGGGCCTGCCTCGCTAGCTGTGGTTTTGCTGCGGGCCAGCCAGCTATCCTTGCCCACGCAAAAGCGGGTCATGAGTGCCATAAGGGCTGCCATAGACTTCGGCTTTTCTTGGCCGAGGTGGCGTGCTAGCCATTCGTCACGGATGCTATGTTTAAAGGCCGCTAAGGCTTCGGCATCCGGATAGTCAACAATCTGGTTCTTTTTGGTTAGGAATCTAGTCCAGAATTTTCTGGCTGATTCTCCAGGTTGTTGAACTATGTGGCTTAAATCATCGGCATCATGCGGCCGGACATATGTACCTTGGAAGTTGTCAAGGAAGGCTTCTTCCAAGTCCTCCCAGCCGCCGATGGAATTTTCAGGCAAGCTATTTAACCAGTGTCGAGCTGGTCCTTTGAGCTTCAGTGGGAGGTATTTGATGGCATGGAGGTCGTCTCCGCAGGCCATGTGGATGTGGAGAATAAAGTCCTCAATCCATACCGCAGGATCGGTTGTTCCGTCGTATGATTCAATATTGATGGGTTTGAATCCTTCGGGGAATTCATGATCCATTACTTCATCAGTGAAGCAAAGAGGGTGTGCAACACCTCTATATCGGGCTGCGTCGCGGCGCACCTCCGAAGGAGTCCGCCTGCGGTTATCGGCCCGGGCATGACTGGGTTTGCACGGCCGAATAGGTAGCCATCGTCGCGAGTTGAAGAACGTCCTCGCGACCGATAGATTGATCTGGTGTGTCCTGCTCTCTTGTCCAGGTCCTGCCGAAGATTGTATGTATAATCCCGAGTTGTTTGTCTCTGCTTTTGCATGGTGGGGCGGGCTGCTGTTCGGCCTGAGTTGCCGCTTTATCCCGACCGCGTGGTGGTCGCTCCGCATTGTGCGAGGGAGGTATGGGCTCCAGCGCCTCCTCGTCGAACTGAGGTAGCAGTATGCGTTTCAGGTAGCTTTTGGCTGGGCGCTTGAGGCCGTATTCTTAGGCTGCCAGGACATCAGTCCACCTGTCAATGAGCAGGTCTTGATCAGCTTGGAGCTGCTGCTTCTTCTTCTTCAGGCTTCTTGCAGTGGCTATTAGCTAGCGCTTGAAGCGCTCCTGCTCGAGGGGTGCCTTGGGCACGATGAAGTCCTTGTTGCCGAGGCTCTCGTCATCCTCGGAGGTGGACAATAACTATCGTCATCCGGGTCATTGGGCATGGCCTGTTTATCAGGTTTAACTTGCTCGTTGTCTTGTTCTTCCTGTTCGGATGTTGCTCCGACAGGGTCTTTATTGTTTTCGGCGTCGTCCAGAGTACTGTTTTCTCCGGTGCCAGTGTTGCTGTCCTTTGAGTGACGTGACTTAGAACGGCCTTTAGGGCGTCGGCGCTTGGACTGTGTCTCAGAAGGTTTATTCGCATCCGGGTCCTCCTTGTCATCGCTGCTACATTCTTTAGGTGTATCAACCATGTACACATCATATGAAGAGGTGGCCGTCCAACTTCCAGTGAATGGAGGGTCTTGGACTTGCTCCTTATCGGCATCGTCGTCCATACCGTCGATGTCTTCGGAGCCATAATCAAGCACGTCGGTTAAGTCTTCGACAGTGGCTACGAAGTGGGTGGCGGGTGGGAAGCAAAATTCTCCGTCGTCAGCACCTGGTTCGAACCGGACATAGTTCAGCTGTGAGTCCCCCGCCAAGGACAAGTTCTTTAAAGAGTTTAGCACATCACCCAAAGGTGAGTGCTAGAAGATGTCTGCGGCGCTGAATTCGAAAATCGACAACCGATCCAGCTCGGTGTCTGCAGACGTTCATGGTTCGGAACTTGTACCCGGAGGCGAGTCCGGAGTTCTGCTGACGCCATCGTTGCAAGGTGCTGAGTCCATGTGCGGCTCCAACGCCACGGATTTAGAAGTTTTGGATGGCGTGACCTGCTCCGGATCTAAGGCCGTAGCAGTTACAGGAATCATCTCATGAATATGGTCCGATGACAGATTGAAGTCATGTTCATCAGAGCGAGGGGGAGCCATCGCTGTGGTCTCAAATCCGTTGAAGATCGAGTCTCCACGGATATCCGCGATGTAGTTCAAGCTTCTAAATCTGACCTGGTGGTCAGGGGCTTAGCTATCGATCTGCTCCAGATGGCCAAGCGAGTTGGCCCGCGGTACGAAGCCGCCGAATACAAAAATCTGTCCGGGGAGGAAGGTTTCTCCTTGGACAACATCACTATCGATGATTGGAGGGGCCATCAAACCTTTCATTGACGGCATAGTGGAACTCTCAATGAAAGCACCAATGTCGGTGTCAAAACCGGCGGATCTCGGGTAGGGGGTCCCGAACTGTGCGTCTAAGGTCGATGGTAACAGGAGACGGGGGACACGATGTTTACCCAGGTTCGGGCCCTCTCTATGGAGGTAATACCCTACTTCCTGCTTGATTGATCTTGATGAATATGAGTATTACAAGAGTTGATCTACCACGAGATCGTAATGGCTAAACCCTAGAAGCCTAGCCTGTATGACTATGGTAATGAATATATCCTTTCCGGACTATACCCTCTGGTTTATATAGACACCGGGGGGATCTAGGGTTACATAGAGTCGGTTACATAAGAAGGAATCTTCACAGTTGGTCGCCAAGCTTGCCTTCCATGCCAAGGAGAGTCCAATCCGGACGCAGGTATAGTCTTCGTCCTTCATGTCTTCACAGCCCATCAGTCCGGCCCATGGATAACAGGCCGGACGCTCGAAGACCCCTTAGTCCAGAACTCCCTCAGACACTGATGGTACTGTGACTATCCACAAAGCTCGACTTGTCACAAAAGGTTTTCGACAAGTTCAAGGTGTTGACTACAAAGAGATTTTCTCTCTCGTAGTGATGCTTAAGTCTGTCTGAATCATGTTAGCAATTGCCGCATTTTATGAAATCTGGCAAATGGATGTCAAAACTGCATTCCTTAATGGATTTCTTAAAGAAGAGTTGTATATGATGCAACCAGAAGGTTTTGTCGATCCTAAAGTTGCTAACAAAGTGTGCAAGCTCCAGCGATCCATTTATGGACTAGTGCAAGCATCTCGGAGTCGGAATATAGGCTTTGATGAGGTGATCAAAGCATACGGTTTTATACAGACTTTTGGAGAAGTTTGTTTTTACAAGAAAGTGAGTGGGAGCACTACAACCTTTCTGATAAGTATATGTGAATGACATATTGTTGATCGAAAATGATGTAGAATTTTCTGGAAAGCATAAAGGATTGTTTCAAAGGAGTTTTTCAAAGAAAGACCTCGATGAAGCTGCTTACATATTGGGCATCAAGATCTATAGAGATAGATCAAGACAGTTGATAAGACTTTCGATGAGTACATACCTTGATAAGATTTTGAAGGAGTTCAAAATGGAGCAGTCAAAGAAGAAGTTATTCCCTGAGTTGTAAGGTATGAAGTTGAGTAAGACTCAAAACCCGACCACGGCAGAAGATAGAGAGAGAATGAAAATCATTCCCTATGCCTGAACCATAGGTTCTATAAAGTATGACATGCTGTATACCAGACCTATTCTGTACCTTGCCATGAGTTTGGCAAGGGGGTACAATAGTGATCCAGGAGTAGATCATTGGACAATGGTCAAAATTATCCTTAGGTACCTAAAGAGGACTAAGGAAATGTTTCTCGGTTATGGAGGTGACAAAGAGTTCATCGTAAACGGTTACGTCGATGCAAGCTTTGACACTGATCTGATTGACTCTGAGTTTCAATCTGGATACATATTGAAAGTGGGAGCAATTAGCTAGAGTAGCACCATGCAGAGCATTGTAGACATAGAAATTTGCAAAATACATATGGATCTGAATATGGCAGACCCGTTGACTAAAACTTCTCTCACAAGCAAAACATGATCACACCTTAGTACTCTTTGCGTGTTAATCACATAGCGATATGAATTATATTATTGACTCTAGTAAGCCCTTTGGGTGTTAGTCACATGGCGATGTGAACTATGGGTGTTAATCACATAAAGATGTGAATTATTGGTGTTAAATCACATGGCGATGTGAACTAGATTATTAACTCTAGTAAAAGTGGGAGACTCAAGGAAATATGCCCTAGAGGCAATAATAAAGTTGTTATTTTATATTTCCTTATATCATGATAAATGTCTATTATTCATGCTAGAATTGTATTAACCGGAAACTTAATACATGTGTGGATACATAGGCAAAACACAGTGTCCCTAGTAAGCCTCTACTAGACTAGCTCGTTAATCAAAGATGGTTAAGTTTCCTAACCATACACATGTGTTGTCATTTGATGAAGGGGATCACATCATTAGAAGAATGATGTGATGGAAAAGACCCATCTGTTAGCTTAGCATGTTGATCGTTCAGTTTTATTGCTATTGCTTTCTTTATGTCAAATACATATTCCTTCGACTATGAGATTATGCAACTCCTAGATACCGGAGGAATACCTTATGTGCTATCAAACGTCACAACGTTACTGGGTGATTATGAAGATGCTCTACAGGTATCTCCAAAGGTGTTTCTTGGGTTGGCATAGATCGAGATTAGGATTTGTCACTCTGAGTACAGAAGAGGTATCTCTGGGCCCTCTCGGTAATGCACATCATAATAAGCCTTGCAAGCAATGTGACTAATGAGTTATTTGTGGGATGATTTATTACGGAATGAGTAAAGAGACTTGTCGGTAACGAGATTGAACTAGGTATGAAGATACCGGCGATCGAATCTCGGGCAAGTAACATACCGATGACAAAGGGAATAACGTATGTTGTCATTACGGTTTGACCCATAAAGATCTTCGTAGAATATGTAGGAACCAATATGAGCATCCAGGTTCCGCTATTGGTTATTGACCGGAGAGGTGCCTCAGTCATGTGCACATAGTTCTCGAACCCGTAGGGTCCGCACGCTTAACATTCGATGATGATTTTGTATTATATGTAAGTTATGTGATTTGGTGACCGAATGTTGTTCGGAGTCCCGTATGAGATCACGGACATGACGAGGAGTATCGAAATGGTCCATAGGTAAAGATTCATATATAGGATGATAGTATTCGGACACCGGAAGTGTTCCAAGGGTACCAGGTACGTATCGGGTCACCGGAAGGGGTTCCTGGCAACCCCCAGCAAACTATATGGGCTTAATGGGCTTAATGGGCCAAGAGAGGGACAAACCAGCCCCTAAGGGGCTGGTGCGCCCCCTATAGGCCAAAATAAGGGGGAAAGGAAAGGAGGGAAGGGAGAAGGAAAGGGGAGGATTCAGCGTGCCCCTTTCCTTCCTCTCCCCCCTCTCTTTCCTTCCCCCTCCGACACTTATGGAAGGGGGAGGCCGACTTGTAGGAGGCGCCCAAGTAGGATTACTCCTACTTAAGGTGCCCCTTGCTGCCCCTCTCCCTCTCCCACCTATATATATGTGGGGTGCACCGCTAGAACATACAACAATATCTGTTAGTCGTGTGCGGCACCCCCGTCCATAGTTTACGCCTCCGATCATATTCACGTAGTGCTTATGCGAAGCCCTGCGCGAATCACTTCACCATTACCGTCACCACGCCGTCGTGCTGACGGAACTCTCCCTCGAGACTTTGCTGGATCGAGAGTTTGAGGGACGCCATCGAGCTGAACGTGTGTAGAACTCGGAGGTGTCGTACATTCGGTGCTTGATCAGTCAGAACGAGAAGAAGTTCGACTACATCAACTGTGTTGTCAAACGCTTCCGCTTTCGGTCTATGAGGGTACGTGGACACACTCTCCCCCTCTCATTGCTATGCATCTCCTATATAGATCTTGTGTGAGCGTAGATTTTTTTGAAATTGCATGCTACGTTCCCAACAAATACATGAACTCCTCAAACTATGGTCATCACCGGAAAGTATCTCGATTATTGTCACCCCGGGGTTTACGGATCATAACACATAATAGGTGCATATGACTTGGAAGATCGGATCTAGAACATAGACATAATGGTGAAAACATAAATGGTTCAGATCTGAAATCATGGCACTCGGGCCCTAGTGACAAGCATTAAGCATGGCAAAGTCATAACAGCATCAATCTCAAGACACAGTGGATACTAGGGACCAAGCCCTAACAAAACTAACTCGATTACATGATGAATCTCATCCAACTTCTCACCGAACAACGATCCTAGGAAGGAATTACTCACTCCTGATGGGGAGCATCATGGAATTGACGATGAAGGACGGTTGGTGATGACGAAGACTTGAGATTCCCCTCTCTGGAGCCCCGAACGGGCTCCAGATCTGGCCTCCCGATGAAGAACATGAGGTAGCGGCGGCTCCATCTCGTGTAATGAGATAATTCTTCCTCCCTTATTTTTTCTCTGAAAATAGGATTCTATAGCGTCGGAGATAGGGTCTGCGCGACCACCAGGTGGGCACAACCCACTGATAACCCACAAGTATAGGGGATCGCAACAGTTTTCGAGGGTAGAGTATTCAACCCAAATTTATTGATTCGACACAAGGGGAGCCAAAGAATATACTCAAGTATTAGTAGTTGAGTTGTCAACTCAACCGCACCTGAAAGACTTAATAACTGCAGCAAAGTATTTAGTAGCAAAGTAATATGGAAGTAGCGGTAACGGTGGCAAAAGTAACAGTAGTAGTTTTGTAGTAATTTTAACAGTCGCAGGGGAAAAGTAACTAAGCAAAGATCAATATGTGAAAAGCTCATAGGCATTGGATCAGTGATGGATAATTATGTCGGATACGATTCCTCATGCAACAGTTATAACATACGGTGACACAGAACTAGCTCCAGTTCATCAATGTAATGTAGGCAGGTATTCCGAATATAGTCATACGTGCTTATGGAAAAGAACTTGCATGACTTCTTTTGTCCTGCCCTCCCGTGGCAGCGGGGTCCTATTGGAAACTAAGGGATATTAAGGCCTCCTTTTAATAGAGTACCGGACCAAAGCATTAACACTTAGTGAATACATGAACTCCTCAAACTATAGTCATGATCAGGAGTGGTCCCAATTTTTGTCACTTCGGGGTTACTGGATCATAACACATAGTAGGTGACAATTGACTTGCAAAATAGGGTCAAGAACTCACATATATTCATGAAAACATAATAGGTTCAGATCTGAAATCATGGCACTCGGGCCCTAGTGACAAGCATTAAGCATAGCAAAGTCATAGCAACATCAATCTTAGAACATAATGGATACGAGGGATCAAAACCTAACAAAACTAACTCGATTACATGATAAATCTCATCCAACCCATCACTGTGCAGCAAGCCTACGATGGAATTACTCACGCACGGCGGTGAGCATCATGAAATTGGTGATGGAGGAAGGTTGATGATGACGGCAGCAACAGATCCCCCTCTCCGGAGCCTCGAACGGACTCCACATCAGCCCTCCCGAGAGAGATTAGGGCTTGGCGGCGGCTCCGTATCGTAAAACGTGATGAATCCTTCTCTATGACTTTTTCTCCCCGAACATGAATATATAGAGTTGGAGTTGATGTCGGTGGAGCCTTAGGGGGCCTACGAGGCAGGGGCCGCCCTAGGGGGGTGGGCGCGCCCTCCACCCTCGTGGACAGGGTGTGGTCCCCCTAGTGTTGATTCTTTCGCCAGTATTTTTATAAATTCCAAAAATATTCTCTGTGAAGTTTCAGGTCATTCCGAGAACTTTTATTTTTGCACAAAAATAACACCATGGCAATTCTGCTGAAAACAACGTCAGTTCGGGTTAGTTCCATTCAAATCATGCAAGTTAGAGTCCAAAACAAGGTCAAAAGTATGAGCACCGACAACTGGAATGAGTGTGTGAACATGAATGTAATGTCGGTGAGAAATAAGTACTCCCCAAAGCTTAGGCTTTTGGCCTAAGTTGGTCTATGGCCACGGCTGGCCTGGTGGATATCCAAAGTTATAGCTGGGGTCGTACGGAGATGCCACAACTACTACCTGACGAGCTGCAGCTTGGAGGTGATCTGCCTCCGTCCTCCTCTCATATTCGTTTGCTTCCTCCCTGGTTATAACATATCTCCTTTTTGCCTGAAAGTCAAAGAAAGTAGGACCAGGGAGGGCAACATGGACGGTGCGTCATCTGTCAAAGATTAGTTTGTACTGGAGGAATTGTTCATTCCTCTCAACAAACTGATCACGAACCATGGCATTATAATCTAGGTAAGAAGGAGGTAACTCTATATCATTTCCATGTATGGGTATATTAAGATAATTAGCTACACGAGTTGCATAAATTCCACCAAACAATCTCCACTTACACTGTTGTGATGTAACCTTCGTGCAACAATGGCCCCCAAGTTATATTGTTTATCACCTAATACCGCACTCTTGAGGACACTAAGATCTGGAACGCACATGTGACAAGCCTCATCTTTACCGTTAATGCATCTACCAATGAAGAGAGCAAAATAATGTATGGAAGGGAAATGAATGCTTGTGTGATTTCTCTATATTGCCCCACATTAATACTAGCAAGAAAGTCTTTATATTCAGATTTGCGAGGTTCACTAACATTGCCGCACTGCGGGAGTTTACAAGCAATATTAAAATCTTCTAGGTCCATGGTATATGATTTATCATAAAGACCAAATAAAATAGTGTGAGAATTGCGCGAGGATTTAAATTTAAACCTTCTCACAAAGGAGTCAGTTAGATAGCGGTATTGCTGGCACTTATCTGACACGAAGTCCTCAAGATCATCATTACGCATATACGCGTCAAATTCATCCGTCATGCCTGCCTGGACCATAAACTCCTCTAACAGCCATTCACAAGGCCGCACTTGAGCTTCCCTCGATGGTTCGTCGTCCTGCTCACGTATCGCGAGCCTTGGTCCTTGCTTCCTTGAGGAACCACCTTGGTACCTTTTGATGGGTTTCGTAGTAATTTCAAAAAATTTCCTACGCACACGCAAGATCATGTGATGCATAGCAACGAGAGGGGAGAGTGTTGTCTACGTACCCAACGCAGACCAACTACGGAAGCACTGACACAACGTAGAGGAAGTAGTCGTACGTCTTCAGGATCCAACCGATCAAGCACCGAAACTGCGGCACCTCCGAGTTCGAGCACACGTTCAGCTCGATGACGATCCTAGACTCTGATCCAGCAAAGTGTTAGGGAAGAGTTCCGTCAGCACGACGGTGTGGTGACAATCTTGATGCACTACAGCAGCAGGGCTTCGCCTAAACTCCGCTACAGTATTATCGAGGACTATGGTGGCAGGGGGCACCGCACACGGCTAAGGAATAGATCACGTGGATCAACTTGTGTGTTCTAGGGTGCCTCTGCCTCAGTATATAAAGGACTAAGGGGGGAGGCTGGCCGGCCAAGGTGTGGCGCGCCAGGAGAGTCCTACTCCC
>NC_041388.1:429048856-429192795 GCF_002162155.2 Triticum dicoccoides
TTGGAATAGGATTCGCGGAGGGGGAAAAGAGAGAGAGGGGGCCGGCCACCTCTCCTAGTCCTAATAGGACTAGGGGAAGGGGGAGGCGCACAGCCCATGTAGGGCTGCCTCTTCTATTTTCCACTAAGGCCCATCATGGCCCATTTAGCTCCCGGGGGGTTCGGTAACCTTCCCGGTACTCCGGTAAAATCCCGATTTCACCCGGAACACTTCCGATATCCAAACATAGGCTTCCAATGTATCAATCTTTATGTCTCGACCATTTCGAGACTCCTCGTAATGTCCGTGATCACATCCGGGACTCCGAACAACCTTCGGTACATCAAAATGCATAAACTCATAATATAACTGTCATCGTAACCTTAAGCGTGCGGACCCTACGGGTTCGAGAACAATGTAGACATGACCGAGACACGTCTTCGGTCAATAACCAATAGCGGGACCTGGATGCCCATATTGGCTCCTACATATTCTATGAAGATCTTTATCGGTTAGACCGCATAACAACGTGCGTTGTTCCCTTTGTCATCGGTATGTTACTTTCCCGAGATTCGATCGTCGGTATTCCAGTACCTAGTTCAATCTCGTTACCGGCAAGTCTCTTTACTCGTTCTGTAATACATCATCCCGCAACTAACTCATTTAGTTGCAATGCTTGCAAGGCTTAAGTGATGTGCATTACCGAGAGGCCCCAGAGATACCTCTCTGACAATCGGAGTGATAAAAACCTAATCTCGAAATACGCCAACCCAACATCTACCTTTGGAGACACCTGTAATGCTCCTTTATAATCACCCAGTTACGTTGTGACGTTTGGTAGCACCCAAAGTGTTCCTCCGGCAAACGGGAGTTGCATAATCTCATAGTTATAGGAACATGTATAAGTCATGAAGAAAGCAATAGCAACATACTAAACGATCGGGTGGTAAGCTAATGGAATGGGTCATGTCAATCAGATCATTCAACTAATGATGTGACCTCGTTAATCAAATAACAACTCATTGTTCATGGTTAGGAAACATAACCATCTTTGATTAACGAGCTAGTCAAGTAGAGGCATACTAGTGACACTTTGTTTGTCTATGTATTCAGACATGTATTATGTTTCCGGTTAATACAATTCTAGCATGAATAATAAACATTTATCATGATTATAATGAAATAAATAATAACTTTATTATTGCCTCTAGGGTATATTTCCTTCAGTCTCCCACTTGTACTAGAGTCAATAATCTAGATTACACCGTAATGATTCTAACACCCATGGAGCCTTGGTGCTGATCATGTTTTGCTCGTGGAAGAGGCTTAGTCAATGGGTCTGCAACATTCAGATCCGTATGTGTCTTGCAAATCTCTATGTCTCCCACCTGGACTAGATCCCGGATAGAATTGAAGCGTCTCTTGATGTGCTTGGTCCTCTTGTGAAATCTGGATTCCTTTGCCAAGGCAATTGCACCAGTATTGTCACAAAAGATTTTCATTGGACCCGATGCACTAGGTATGACACCTAGATCGGATATGAACTCCTTCATCCAGACTCCTTCGTTTGCTACTTCCGAAGCAGCTATGTACTCCGCTTCACATGTAGATCCCGCTACGACGCTTTGTCTAAAGCTGCACCAACTGACAGCTCCACCTTTTAATGTAAACACGTATCCGGTTTGCGATTTAGAATCAACCGGATCAGTGTCAAAGCTTGCATCGACGTAACCTTTTACGACGAGCTCTCTGTCACCTCCATATACGAGAAGCATATCCTTAGTCCTTTTTAGGTATTTCAGGATGTTCTTGACCGCTGTCCAGTGATCCACTCCTGGATTACTTTGGTACCTCCCTGCTAGACTTATAGCAAGGCACACATCAGGTCTGGTACACATCATTGCATACATGATAGATCCTATTGCTGATGCATAGGGAACATCTTTCATATTCTCTCTATCTTCTGCAATGGTCAGGCATTGAGTCTTACTCAATTTCACACCTTGTAACACAGGCAAGAATCCTTTCTTTGCTTGATCCATTTTGAACTTCTTCAAAATTTTGTCAAGGTATGTTGTTTGTGAAAGTCCAATTAAGCGTCTTGATCTATCTCTATAGATCTTAATGCCTAATATGTAAGAAGCTTCACCGAGGTCTTTCGTTGAAAAACTCTTATTCAAGTATCCCTTTATGCTATCCAGAAATTCTATATCATTTCCAATTAACAATATGTCATCCACATATAATATCAGAAATGCTACAGAGCTCCCACTCACTTTCTTGTAAATACAGGCTTCTCCAAAAGTCTGTATAAAACCAAATGCTTTGATCACACTATCAAAACGTTTATTCCAACTCCGAGAGGCTTGCACCAGTCCAGAAATGGATCGCTGGAGCTTGCACACTTTGTTAGCTCCCTTTGGATCGACAAAACCTTTTGGTTGCATCGTATACAACTCTTCTTCCAGAAATCCATTCAGGAATGCAGTTTTGACATCCATCTGCCAAATTTCATAATCATAAAATGCGGCAATTGCTAACATGATTCGGACAGACTTAAGCATCGCTATGGGTGAGAAGGTCTCATCGTAGTCAATCCCTTGAACTTGCCGAAAACCTTTTGCGACAAGTCGAGCTTTGTAGACAGTAATATTACCGTCAGCGTCAGTCTTCTTCTTGAAGATCCATTATTCCCAATTGCTTGCCGATCATCGGGCAAGTCAACCAAAGTCCACACTTTGT
Organism: Triticum dicoccoides; assembly: GCF_002162155.2. Classification (NCBI taxonomy): domain Eukaryota; kingdom Viridiplantae; phylum Streptophyta; class Magnoliopsida; order Poales; family Poaceae; genus Triticum; species Triticum dicoccoides. Next base: position 429,051,578 of record NC_041388.1, read on the forward strand.
TCTCATACATGGATCCCATCTCAGATTTCATGGCTTCAAGCCACTTTGCAGAATCTGGGCTCACCATCGCTTCTTCATAGTTCGTAGGTTCATCATGATCTAATAACATGACTTCCAGAACAGGATTACCGTACCACTCTGGTGTGGATCTTACTCTGGTTGATCTACGAGGTTCAGTAGTATCTTGTTCTGAAGTTTCATGATCATCATCATTAGCTTCCTCACTGACTGGTGTAGGTGTCGCAGAAACAGTTTTCTGTGATGTACTACTTTCCAATAAGGGAGCAGGTACAGTTACCTCGTCAAGTTCTACTTTCCTCCCACTCACTTCTTTCGAGAGAAACTCCTTCTCCAGAAAGTTTCCGTATTTAGCAACAATAGTCTTGCCTTCGGATCTGTGATAGAAGGTGTATCCAATAGTTTCCTTTGGATATCCTATGAAGACACATTTCTCCGATTTGGGTTCGAGCTTATCAGGTTGAAGCTTTTTCACATAAGCATCGCAGCCCCAAACTTTTAGAAACAACAACTTGGTATCTTGCCAAACCACAGTTCATAAGGCGTCGTCTCAACGGATTTTGATGGTGCCCTTTTTAACGTGAATGCGGCCGTCTCTAGAGCGTATCCCCAAAACGATAGCGGTAAATCAGTAAGAGATATCATAGATCGCACGATATCCAGTAAAGTACGATTACGACGTTCGGACACACCATTACGCTGAGGTGTTCCGGGTGGCGTGAGTTGCGAAACTATTCCACAATTTTTCAAATGTACACCAAACTCGTAACTCAAATATTCTCCTCCACGATCAGATCGTAGAAACTTTATTTTCTTGTTACGATGATTTTCAACTTCACTCTTAAATTCTTTGAACTTTTCAAATGTTTCAGACTTATGTTTCATTAAGTAGATATACCCATATCTGCTTAAATCATCTGTGAAGGTGAGAAAATAACGATATCCGCCACGAGCCTCAATATTCATCGGACCACATACATCTGTATGTATGATTTCCAACAAATCTGTTGCTCTCTCCATAGTACCGGAGAACGGCGTTTTGGTCATCTTGCCTATGAGGCACGGTTCGCAAGTACAAAGTGATTCATAATCAAGTGGTTCCAAAAGTCCATCAGAATGGAGTTTCTTCATGCGCTTTACACCGATATGACCTAAATGGCAGTGCCACAAATAAGTTGCACTATCATTATCAACTCTGCATCTTTTGGCTTCAACATTATGAATATGTGTGTTACTACTATCGAGATCCAACAAGAATAGACCACTCTTCAAGGGTGCATGACCATAAAAGATATTACTCATATAAATAGAACAACCATTATTCTCTGATTTAAATGAATAACCGTCTCGCATCAAACAAGATCCAGATATAATGTTCATGCTTAACGCTGGCACCAAATAACAATTATTTAGGTCTAATACTAATCCCGAAGGTAGATGTAGAGGTAGCGTGCCGACTGCGATCACATCGACTTTGGAACCGTTTCCCACACGCATCGTCACCTCGTCCTTAACCAATCTTCGCTTGATCCGTAGTCCCTGTTTCGAGTTGCAAATATTAGCAACAGAACCAGTATCAAATACCCAGGTGCTACTGCGAGCATTAGTAAGGTACACATCAATAACATGTATATCACATATACCTTTGTTCACCTTGCCATCCTTCTTATCCGCCAAATACTTGGGGCAGTTCCGCTTCCAGTGACCAGTCTGCTTGCAATAGAAGCACTCAATTTCAGGCTTAGGTCCAGGTTTGGGTTTCTTCTCTTGAGTAGCAACTTGCTTGCCGCTCTTTTTGAAGTTCCCCTTCTTCTTCCCTTTGCCCTTTTTCTTGAAACTAGTGGTCTTGTTGACCATCAACACTTGATGCTCCTTCTTGATTTCTACCTCCGCAGCTTTCAGCATCGCGAAGAGCTCGGGAATAGTCTTGTTCATCCCTTGCATATTATAGTTCATCATGAAGCTCTTGTATCTTGGTGGCAGTGATTTAAGAATTCTGTCAATGACGCTATCATCTGGAAGATTAACTCCCAATTGAATCAAGTGATTATTATACCCAGACATTTTGAGTATATGCTCACTGACAGAACTGTTCTCCTCCATCTTGCAGCTATAGAACTTATTGGAGACTTCATATCTCTCAATTCGGGCATTTGCTTGAAATATTAACTTCATCCCCTGAAACATCTCATATGCTCCATGACGTTCAAAACGTCGTTGAAGTCCCGATTCTAAGCCGTAAAGCATGGCACACTGAACTATCGAGTAGTCATCAGCTTTGCTCTGCCAAACGTTCATAACATCTGGCGTTGCTCCTGCAGCAGGCCTGGCACCCAGCGGTGCTTCCAGGACGTAATTCTTCTGTGCAGCAATGAGGATAATCCTCAAGTTACGGACCCAGTCCGTGTAATTGCTACCATCATCTTTCAACTTTGCTTTCTCAAGGAACGCATTAAAATTCAACGGAACAACAGCACGAGCCATCTATCTACAATCAAACATAAGCAAGATACTAATCAGGTACTAAGTTTCATGATAAATTTAAGTTCAGTTAATCAAGTTAATTAAAGAACTCCCACTTAGATAGACATCCCTCTAATCCTCTAAGTGATTACGTGATCCAAATCAACTAAACCATAACCGATCATCCCGTGAGATGGAGTAGTTTTCAATGGTGAACATCGTTATGTTGATCATATCTACTATATGATTCACGCTCGACCTTTCGGTCTCCGTGTTCCGAGGCCATATCTGTATATGCTTGGCTCGTCAAGTATAACCTGAGTATTCCGCGTGTGCAACTGTTTTGCACCCGTTGTATTTGAAAGTAGAACCTATCACACCTGATCATCACGTGGTGTCTCAGCACAAAGAACTTTCGCAACGGTGCATACTCAGGGAGAACACTTCTTGATAATTTAGTGAGAGATCATCTTATAATGCTACCGTCAATCAAAGCAAGATAAGATGCATAAAAGGATAAACATCACAAGCAATCAATATAAGTGATATGATATGGCCATCATCAACTTGTGCTTGTGATCTCCATCTCCGAAGAACCGTCGTGATCACCATCGTCATTGGCGTGACACCTTGATCTCCATCGTAGCATCGTTGTCGTCTCGCCAAGCTTGTGCTTCCACGACTATCACTACCGCTTAGTAATAAAGTAAAGCATTACATCGCGATTTCATTGCATACAATAAAACGACAACCATAAGGCTCCTGCCAGTTGCCGATAACTAGGTTACAAAACATGATCATCTCATACAATAAAATTCAGCATCATGTCTTGACCATATCACATCACAACATGCCCTGCAAAAACAAGTTAGATGTCCTCTACTTTGTTGTTGCAAGTTTTACGTGGCTGCTACGGGCTTAAGCAAGAACCAATCTCACCTACGCATCAAAACCACAACGATAGTTTGTCAAATAGACTCCGTTTTAACCTTCGCAAGGACTGGGCGTAGCCATACTTGGTTCAACTAAAGTTGGAGAGACAGTCGCCCGCAAGCCACCTATGTGCAAAGCACGTCGGGGAAACCGGTCTCGCGTAAGCGTACGCGTAATGTTGGTCCGGGTCGTCTCGTCCAACAATGCCGCCAAACCAAAGTATGAAATGCTGGTAGGCAGTATGACTTATATCGCCCACAACTCACTTGTGTTCTACTCGTGCTTATAACATCAACATAAATAACCTAGGCTCGGATGCCACTGATGGGTTTCATAGTAATTTCAAAAAATTTCCTACGCACACGCAAGATCATGTGATGCATAGCAACGAGAGGGGAGAGTGTTGTCTATGTACCCAACGCAGACCGACTGCGGAAGCACTTACACAATGTAGAGGAAGTAGTCGTACGTCTTCACGATCCAACCGATCAAGCATCGAAACTGCGGCACCTCCGAGTTCGAGCACACGTTCAGCTCGATGACGATCCCCGGACTTCGATCCAGCAAAGTGTCGGGGAAGAGTTCCGTCAGCACGACGGCGTGGTGATGATCTTGATGCACTACAGCAGCAGGGCTTCGCTTAAACTCCGTTACAGTATTATCGAGGACTATGGTGGCAGGGGGCACCGCACACGGCTAAGGAATAGATCACGTGGATCAACTTGTGTGTTATAGGGTGCCTCTGCCTCAGTATATAAAGGACTAGAGGGGGGAGGCTGGCCGGCCAAGGTGTGGCGCGCCAGGAGAGTCCTACTCCCTCTGGGAGTAGGATTCCCCCCCCCCCCAATCCTAGTTGGAATAGGATTCGCGGAGGGGGAAAAGAGAGAGAGGGGGGCGGCCACCTCTCCTACTCCTAATAGGACTAGGGGAAGGGGGAGGCGCACAGCCCATGTAGGGCTGCCTCTTCTCTTTTCCACTAAGGCCCATCATGGCCCATTTAGCTCCCGGGGGGTTCCGGTAACCTTCCCGGTACTCCGGTAAAATCCCGATTTCACCCGGAACACTTCCGATATCCAAACATAGGCTTCCAATATATCAATCTTTATGTCTCGACCATTTCGAGACTCCTCGTCATGTCCGTGATCACATCCGGGACTCCGAACAACCTTCGGTACATCAAAATGCATAAACTCATAATATAACTGTCATCGTAACCTTAAGCATGCGGACCCTACGGGTTCGAGAACAATGTAGACATGACCGAGACACGTCTTTGGTCAATAACCAATAGCGGGACCTGGATGCCCATATTGGCTCCTACATATTCTACGAAGATCTTTATCGGTCAGACTGCATAACAACATACGTTGTTCCCTTTGTCCTCGGTATGTTACTTGCCCGAGATTCGATCGTCGGTATTCCAGTACCTAGTTCAATCTCGTTACCGGAAAGTCTCTTTACTCGTTATGTAATACATCATCCCGCAACTAACTCATTTAGTTGCAATGCTTGCAAGGCTTAAGTGATGTGCATTACCGAGAGGGCCCAAAGATACCTCTCCGACAATCGGAGTGACAAAAACCTAATCTCGAAATACGCCAACCCAACATCTACCTTTGGAGACACCTGTAATGCTCCTTTATAATCACCCAGTTACGTTGTGACGTTTGGTAGCACCCAAAGTGTTCCTCCGGCAAACGGTAGTTGCATAATCTCATAGTTATAGGAACATGTATAAGTCATGAAGAAAGCAATAGCAACATACTAAACGATCGGGTGCTAAGCTAATGGAATGGGTCATGTCAATCAGATCATTCAACTAATGATGTGACCTCGTTAATCAAATAACAACTCATTGTTCATCGTTAGGAAACATAACCATCTTTGATTAATGAGCTAGTCAAGTAGAGGCATACTAGTGACACTTTGTTTGTCTATGTATTCACACATGTATTATGTTTCCGGTTAATACAATTCTAGCATGAATAATAAACATTTATCATGATTATAAGGAAATAAATAATAACTTTATTATTGCCTCTAGGGCATATTTCCTTCACCTTTTCCTAAACATTTTTCTTCCTCTAAAAAAATTCTGAAATTTTTAGTGACTCAAAATAAAAGTGAACCAAAGTCAACAAGATTAATAGCAACTACTCCCACAAGTGCCTAGAAACTATATCATGCATTAAAACTACTTTGGACCATATAAAATTGACATGCAAGCTCAAGAACAGCGTCACCTTAGCAGCAAAAATTTGCAATAAATAAAGCACTAGAACAAAAACTAATTACACCATTGGAGGAGTCACATACCGAAGAACAATCCCCCAAAGCAGTTTTGTGAATGGAGCTTTGAGCAAGGAGATCGAAAATGGCAGCAAGATGAGCTAGAACTCGGGTCTGAGCTATGGGAGGATTTTTTTTTCTGGAGGAAAACGAAGTGTGTGGGAGCTGGAATAAGTGGAGGGAGCCCACGTGGGGTCCACGAGGCAGGGGTCGCGCCCTACAGGGGTGAGAGCGCCCTGGACCCTCGTGGCCAGGTGGTGTGGCCCCCAGGTGTGTTCTCAGTGCCAAATATTCTTACTTATTGTACAAAAAATCATCTAAAAATTTCAGGACATTTGGAGAACTTTCATTTTTGGGGTATTTTTTTATTGCAAGGATAATTCAAAAAACAGATAGGAAATACTTTTTTCTCTATTTAATATAAATAACAAAAAGTAAAAAGAGGGTATAGAGGGTTGTGCTTTCTGACTTCATCCATCTCATGCTCATCAAAAAGGAATCCATTAACAAGGCTGATCAAGTCTTGTTAACAAACTCTTTTCGAATAACATGAAACCGGAGAATTTTCGAATAAAACGAAGTTACCTCAACGGGGATATGCATGTCCCCAACAGTAAGAATATCATATTTCTTCTTGACAGTAGGAAGAGGAAATTCAAAACCTCCAATAGTAATCGTTGAAGTTTTTCCAATAGAATTAATAATGTGGACTTGAGGTTGTTTCTTCGGAAAGTGTACCATATGCTCATTACCATTAACATGAAAAGTGACATTGACTTTGTTGCAATAAATAACAGCCCCTGCACTATTCAAAAAGGGTCTACTAAGAATAATAGACATACTGCCGTCCTCGGGAATATCAAGAATAACAAAGTCCGTTAAAATATTAATGTTTGCAACCACAACAGGCACATCCTCACAAATAATGACAAGTATAGCAGTTGATTTATCGGCTATTTGCAAAGATATTTCAGTAGGTGTCAACTTATTCAAATCAAGTCTATGATATAAAGAGAGAGGCATAACACTAACACCGGCTCCAAGATCACATAAAGCAGTTTTAACATAGTTTCTCTTAATGGAGCATGGTATAGTTGGTACTCCGGGATCTCCTAGTTTCTTTGGTATTCCACCCTTAAAAGTATAATTCGCAGGCATGGTGGAAATTTCAGCTTCCGATATCTTTCTTTTATTTGTAATAATATCTTTCATATACTTAGCATAACGATTCATTTTAAGCATATCAGTCAAACGCATGTGCAAAAAGATAGGTCTAATCATTTCAGCAAAGCGCTCAAAATCCTCATCATCCTTTTTCTTGGATGGTTTAGGAGGAAAAGGCATGGGTTTCTGAGCCCATGGTTCTCTTTCTTTACCGTACTTCCTAGCAACGAAGTCTCTCTTATCATAACATTGATTCTTTGATATGGGTTATCAAGATCAACAGCAGGTTCAATCTCTACATCATTGTTATTGCTAGGTTGAGCATCAACATGAACATCATCATTAACATTATCAATAGGTTCATGGTCATTACCAGATTGTGTTTCAGCATCAGAAATAGAAATATCATTGGGATTCTCCGGTGTGTCAACAACAGTTTCACTAGAAGCATGTAAAGTCCTATCATTTTTCTTTTTCTTCCTCTTATAAGAACTAGGTGTATCAATATTAGTTCTCTGAGAATCTTGCTCAACTCTCTTAGGGTGGCCCTTAGGATACAAAGGTTCCTGAGTCATTTTACCACCTCTAGTCACAACTCTAACACCATTACATTTTTCTTATTATTTAATTCATTGAGCAAATCATTCTGAGCTTTAAGCACTTGTTCTACTTGAGTGGTAACCATAGAAGCATGTTTACTAATAAGTTTAAGCTCACCTTTAACTCTAGACATATAATCAATCAAGTGTTCAATCATATCGGCATTATGTTTCAATTGTCTACCAACATAAGCATTAAATTTTTCTTGTTTAACAAATAAAATTATCAAACTCATCTAAGCATTGGCTGGTAGACTTATAACGAGGAATATCACCTTCATCAAATCTATAGAGAGAATTTACCTTTACTACCTATGTCGGGTTATCAAGACCATGTATCTCTTCAATAGGTGGTAAATTCTTAACATCTATTGCTTTAATACCCTTTTCTTTCATATATTTCTTTGCATCTTGCATATCTTCAGGACTAAGAAATAGAATACCCCTTTTCTACGGAGTTGACTTAGGAGTTGGTTCAGGAGGTGTCCAATCATTATCATTACTCAACATACTATTCAATAGCAATTCAGCTTGATCAACAGTTCTTTCCCTGAAAACACAACCAGCACAACTATCCAGGTGGTCTCTGGAAGCATCGGTTAGTCCATTATAAAAGATATCAAGTATTTCATTTTTCTTGAGAGGATGATCAGGCAAAGCATTAAGTAATAGAAGAAGCCTCCCCCAAGCTTGTGGGAGACACTCTTCTTCAATTTGCGCAATTATCATAATTAAATTCCTTGAAATCAAAAATAGTGGGTTCATTGTTATGTAAAGTTTTGGCCTCTTCAATCCCACTTTTACCAATTTTTTCATCAAGATCTAAAAACTCTAAATCATTGGGACGCCTTCTAAGTGAAGTTGACTCATCTCCAATCCTATCTTTATCAAGATTCATATTGGCAAACAGAGACTTAATAGGAGACACACCAATCACTTTTAGATCTTCGTCATTATTACCTTCTAGATCTTCTGGTTTGGCGGCCATCTTATTAACTAAGGTGGCCTGCTTATCCGAAATTTGGGCTATTAAGTTTTCAAGATGAGAGAACTGAGATTTCAAACCATAAAATTCCTTAGACATATCATCGAGCTCTTTATTCATGAACTCCATAAACCTTTTTTGTTCTTTAAGCTCGTTTTTGAAGAAATTATTATGCTCAAATTGCAAGGACATAAAGCTTCTAACGTTGTTTTCAATTTCTTCCAACTTCTAAGGTGAGGATCAACTCTTTTTGGCAGAGCCATCGCAATCCAACACACAAGCAAACAAGAGGCAAGCGAAAAGAGACGAACGGAAAAAGGGCGAACGGAAAAGAGGCGAATAAAACGGCAAGGGTGAAGTGGGGGAGAGGAAAACAAGAGGCAAATGGCAAATAATGTAATGCGAGGGATAAGAGTTTGTGATGGGTACTTGGTATGTCTTGACTTCTACGTAGATCTCCCCGGCAATGGCACCAGAAATACTTCTTGCTACCTCTTGAGCATGCGTTGGTTTTCCCTTGAAGAGGAAAGGGTGATGCAGCAAAGTAGCGTAAGTATTTCCCTCAGTTTTTGAGAATCAAGGTATCAATCCAGTAGGAGACTACACGCAAGTCCCCTAGTACCTGCACAAACAAACAAGAACCTCGCAACCAACGCGATAAAGGGGTTGTTAATCCCTTCACGGTCACTTGCGAAAGTGAGATCTGATAGAGATAATAAGATAAATATTTTTGGGTATTTTTGTGATATAGATTGGAAAATAAAGATTGCAAGATAGATAGTAAACTAGAATTGTAGATTGGAAACTTATATGATATAAAGTAGACCCGGGGGCCATAGGTTTCACTAGTGGCTTCTCTCAAGATAGCATGTATTACGGTGGGTGAAAAATTACTGCCGAGCAATTGATAGAAAAGCGCATAGTTATGATGATATCTAAGGTAATGATCATGAATATAGGCATCACATCCATGACAAGTAGATCGAAACGATTCTGCATCTACTACTATTACTCCACACATCGACTGCTATCCAGCATGCATCTAGAGTATTAAGTTCATAAGAACGGAGTAACGCATTAGGCAAGATGACATGGTGTAGAGGGATAAAGTCAAGCAATGTGATATAAACCCCACCTTTTTATCCTCGATGGCAACAATACAATACAATACAATACGTGTCGTTTCCCTTTCTGTCACTTGGATCGAGCACCGCAAGATTGAACCCAAAGCTAAGCACACAACCAGGATCAAGAGAATTAAACCATGTCTTAGCATCACCCTTTAATGAGAATGGAAATATTTTAAGTGTATAAAAGTAACATGTTCTCTCATCTTTAGTAAACAGGGTAGCTATATCATTTAATTTAGTAAGATGTGCCACAACAGTTTCAGATTCATAGCCATGAAAAGGATCAGATTCAACCAAAGTAATTATATCAGGATCAATAGAGAATTCATAATCCTTATCGGTAACACAAATAGGTGAAGTAGCAAAAGTAGGGTCAGGTTTCATTCTAGCATTTAGAGATTGCTGATTCCATTTAGCTAATAACCTCTTAAGTTCATATCTATCTTTGCAAGCTAAAATAGCTAAAGAAGCTTCTTTATAAAAAACATAACCCTCAGGAATAACAGGCAAGTCTTCATCATCAATTTCATCAATATTATTAGATTCAATATTTTCATTCTCTCTAGCCCTAGCAAGTTGTTCATCAAGAAATTCACCAAGTGGCATAGTAGTATCAAGCATAGAAGTAGTTTCATCATAAGTATCATGCATAGCAGAAGTGGCATCATCAATAACATGCGACATATCAGAACGAATAGCAGAAGCAGGTTTAGGTGTCGCAAGCTTACTCATAACAGAAGGTGAATCAAGTGCAGAGTTAGATGGCAGTTCCTTACCTCCCCTCGTAGTTGAGGGATAGATCTTGGTTTTTGGATCTCTCAAGTTCTTCATAATGATAAGCAGATATAAATCCCAAGTGACTCAAAGAATAGAGCTATGCTCCCCGGCAACGGCACCAGAAAATGGTCTTGATAACCCACAAGTATAGGGGATCGCAATAGTTTTCGAGGGTAAAGTATTCAACCCAAATTTATTGATTCGACACAAGGGGAGCCAAAGAATACTCTCAAGTATTAGCAGCTGAGTTGTCAATTCAACCACACCTGGAAACTTAGTATCTACAACAAAGTGTTTAGTAGCAAAGTAATATGATAGTAGTGGTAACTGTAGCAAAAGGTAATAGTAACAAAAGTAATGTTTTTGGTATTTTGTAGTGATGATAGCAATAGCAACGGAAAAGTAAATAAGCAAAGAACAATATGTGGAAAGCTCGTAGGCAATGGATCAATGATGGAGAATTATGCCGGATGCGGTTCATCATGTAACAGTCATAACCTAGAGTGACACAGAACTAGCTCCAGTTCATTGATGTAATGCAGGCATGTATTCCGAATATAGTCATACGTGCTTATGGAAAAGAACTTACATGACATCTTTTGTCATAACACATAATAGGTGACTATAGACTTGCAAGATAGGATGTAGAACTCTCATATATTGATGAAAACATAATAGGTTCAGATCTGAAATCATGGCACTCGGGCCCTAGTGACAAGCATTATGCATAGCAAACTCATAGCAACATCAATCTCTGAACGTAGTGGATACTAGGGATCAAGCCCTAACAAAACTAACTCGATTACATGATAGATCCCATCCAACCCATCACCGTCCAACAAGCCTACGATGGAATTACTCACGCACGGCGGTGAGCATCATGAAATTGGTGATGGAGGATGGTTGATGATGACGATGGCGACGGATACCCCTCTCCGGAGCCCTAAACGGACTCCATATCAGCACTCCCGAGAGGTTTTAGGGCTTGGCAACGGCTTCGTATCGTAAAACGTGATGAATTCTTCTCTCTGTTTTTTTCTCCCCGAAACACGATATATAGAGTTGGAGTTGGAGTCGGAGGACCTCCAGGGGGCCCACGAGGTAGGGGGCGCGCCCCCACCCTCATGGACAGGTGGTGGGCCCCCTGGCCTTCATCTTTTGCAGGTATTTTTTATATTTTCCAAAAAATTGCTCCGTGAAGTTTCAGGTCATTCCGAGAACGTTTGTTTCTGCACATAAATAACACCATGGTAATTCTGCTGAAAACAACGTCAGTCCGGGTTAGTTCCATTCAAATCATGCAAGCTAGAGTCCAAAACAAGGGCAAAAGTGTTTGGAAAAGTAGATACGACGGAGATGTATCAGCCCCAAGATGGGATCTCACAGGTACAGAAGGTTGCAGCGGTGGAAAAGGCGTTTCGTGGCTCTCCCCGAAGGTTTCAGGGTATAAGAGTATATATAGGCGAAAGATGTAGGTCGGTGGAGCTGCGAGGGGCCCACAAGGGTGGGGGCACGCCCTCCTACCTCATGGCCGCCTCGTTGCTTCCTTGACGTCCACTCCAACTCTCCTGGATCATGTTTGTTCCAAAAACGATCCTCGCGAAGGTTTCATTCCGTTTGATATTCCTTTTCTGTGAAACACTGAAATAGGCAAAAAAACAGCAATTTGCACTGGTCTTTCGGTTAATTGGTTTGTCCCAAAAATAATATAAAAAGGTATGATAAAGCCCATTAAACATCCAAAACAGATAATATAATAGTATGGAGCAATCAAAAATTATAGATACGTTGGAGACGTATCAGTACCCTTTTGGAAGATCTCAAGGAAACTTTTAATAATCTGCGCCGTTTTCAAATCAAGCTCAACCCAGAGAGCTGCGTCTTTGGAGTACCAGCCGGCCAACTCCTTGGCTTCCTAGTCTCTAAACGTGGCATTGAGTGCAACCCTGTGAAGATCAAAGCCATTGAGAGGATGGAAAGACTCATCCGACTGTGAGACGTCCAGAAGTTCACCGGCTGTTTGGCATCCATCAGCCGCTTCATCGGTCGGCTGGGCAAGAAGGTCCTTCCCTTGTATCAGCTCATGAAGAAAACCACTCACTTTGAGTGGAACGACAAGGCGGACGAAGCCTTTCTCCAGTTGAAGAAGATGTTGACTACCCCGCTTGTCTTGGCGGCCCCGACTGCTAAAGAGCCCATGTATCTCTACATCGCCGCCACCAGCCGGATGGTCAACACTGTCATGGTAGTGGAACGCCCAGAGGACGATAGAGCACAGCCGGTTCAGAGGCCTGTGTACTATTTGAGCGAGGTGCTATCAACCTCGAAGCAGAACTACCCCCACTACCAGAAGACGTGCTATGGCGTACACTTTGCAGCCAAGAAGCTGAAGCCATACTTTCAAGAGCACCCAATCACGGTTGTCTGCACTGCCCCGATTGCTGAGATCATAGGCAACAGAGATGAATCAGGACGAGTGGCCAAATGGGCCATCGAGTTGGCCCCCTACACCATCTTCTACCAGCCACACACCGCCATCAAGTCCCAAGCACGGGCCAACTTCCTCGTCAACTGGGCCGAGACCCAGTACCTGCCGCCAGCTCCGGACTCCACTCATTGGCGGATGCACTTTGATGGCTTGAAGATGCGCACCAGCTTGGGAGCCGGCATTGTCCTCACCTCTCCCAAAGGCAACAAGCTCAGATATACATTGCAAATTCACTTCGCCGCCTCCAACAACGTGGCCGAGTATGAGGAGCTAGTACACGACCTCCGGCTGGCCAAAGAAATCGACATCCGTCGGATCCTGTGCTATGGCGACTTAGACTTGGTTGTCCAACAGTCGTCTGGTGACTAGGACGCCAAGGATGAAATATGGCAAGTTACCGCTTCCTCGTCCAGCAGCTCAGCGGATACTTTGAGGGGTGCGAGTTCCTTCATGTGACACGGAACAAAAACGAGCCAGCTGATACCCTGGCACGGATCGGCTCCACCCGTCAAGCAATACCAGCCGGTGTTTCCCTTTAGTGCCTCCGCAAGCCGTCGATCAAGCATTCTACAGAGTCCGAGTCCATCTTCGTGTCGGCTGCTCCGAAAGCAGTCGAATCTGACTCAAGAGCTTCAGCAGCTGGCCCGGGGACTTCGGTAGGCGGCACGGGGACTGCAGTAGTCGCACCCGGCCCGGGGACTTCGGCAGGCGGCACAGGGACTGCAACAGTTGCACCCGGCCCGGGGACTTCACAACCCGACCTGGGGGCTACAGCAGCCGGCCCGGGGACTTGACCAAGCGGCTCGGGGACTGCAGCAATCGCATCCGGCCTTGGGACTTCACAACCCGGCCCGGGGGCTGCAGCAGTCGGCCCAGAGACTCCAACGATGCAGCAAGCTGCAGCCAACTCCAACCCGCCACCTCCCAACCCAACCGCCCTAGTACCAGTGGCCGTAATGACAGTGGAGGAAGTCAGAGCACCATCAAGGGCGCAACCCATTACTACGTCTCGAGCTAGCATTGGTTTTCCCCGAAGAGGAGGGGGTGATGCAGCACAATAGCGTAAGTATTTCCCTCAGTTTTTGAGAACCAAGGTATCAATCCAGTAGGAGGTCACGCACAAGTCCCTCGTACCTGCACAAAACGGTAGCAACTCACAACCAACGCTTAGGGGTTGTCAATCCCTTCACGGTCACTTACGAGAGTGAGATCTGATAGAGATAATATTTTTTGTATAAAGATGCAAAGTGAAAAGTAAAAGCAAAACAAGTAAAATAAAGTAATGGAGATTGATATGATGAGAATAGACCCGGGGTCCATAGGTTTCACTAGTGGCTTCTCTCAAGAGCATAGATATCCTACGGTGGGTGAACAAATTACTGTTGAGCAATTAATAGAATTGAGCATAGTTATGAGGTTATCTAGGTATGATCATGTATATAGGCATCACGTCCGTGACAAGTAGACCGACTCCTGCCTGCATCTACTACTATTACTCCACTCATCGATCGCTATCCAGCATGCATCTAGAGTATTAAGTTAAAAATAGAGTAATGCCTTAAGCAAGATGACATGATGTAGAGGAATAAATTCATGCAATATGATAAATACCCCATCTTGTTATCCTCGATGGCAACAATACAATATGTGCCTTGCAACTCTTTCTGTCACTGAGTAAGGACACCTCAAGATTGAACCCAAAGCTAAGCACTTCTCCCATTGCAAGGACTACCAATCTAGTTGGCCAAACCAAACAGATAATTCAAAGAGACTTGCAAAGATAACTCAATCATACATAAAAGAATTCAGAGAATATTCAAATATTATTCATAGATAAGTTGGATCATAAACCCACAATTCGTCGGTCTCAACAAACACACCGCAAAAAGAAGATTACATTGAATAGATCTCCACGAGAGAGGGGGAGAACATTGTATTGAGATCCTAAAAGAGAGAAGAAGCCATCTAGCAACTAGCTATGGACCCGAAGGTCTGAAGTAAACTACTAACACTTCATCGGAAGGGCTATGGTGTTGATGTAGAAGCCCTCCGTGATGGATGCCCTCTCTGGCGGAGCTCCGAAACAGGCCCCAAGATGGGATCTCGTGGATATAGGAAGTTGCAGCGGTGGAATTAGGTTTTTGGCTCTGTCTTTGGTCTAATGGGGGTACGTAGGTATATATAGGAGGAAGGAGCACGTCGATGGAGCTCCGAGGGGCCCACGAGGCAGGGGGGCGCGCCCAGGGGGGCACGCCCTCCACCCTCGTGACCTCCCCGGAAACTTCTTGGAGTAGGGTCCAAGTCTCCTGGATCACGTTCGGTGAGAAGATCACATTCCCGAAGGTTTCATTCCGTTTGGACTCCATTTGATATTCTGTTTCCTCGAAATAGTAAAATAGGCAAAAAAAACAGCAATTCTGGGCTGGGCCTCCGGTTAATAGGTTAGTCCCAAAAATAATATAAAAGTGGAAAATAAAGCCCAATATAGTCCAAAACAGTAGATAAAGTAGCATGGAGCAATCAAAAATTATAGATACGTTGGAGACGTATCAGGCATCCCCAAGCTTAATTCCTGCTCGTCCTCGAGTAGGTAAATGATAAAAAGAGAATTGTACGAGAGGAGCCAGGGGGTGAGGGCTGGAGAGCCAGTAAGAGCTCCTGAGTCGCGATGCTCAGGAGCCCCCCTTTTAATGCACAAGCGGATTGTACGAGAGGAAAGGAAGCTCACGGTGCCGCCTGCTATCCTCATGAGATCCCTGCGATCCAACACAAGGAGAAACAAGGTTTGCCGTTATGGTTGCCAGCCTGCCACTGGTTGCTCCGCGAGGAGATGAAGGCACTGAGGGCCTGGTGAGATGACGTGCGCGTGGCGTGTCGCGATCCAGAGCTCGACCGCTCAGGTTTGTCGACATGGCAGGGATAGACCCATGCACCAGCGCCGTGCCAGTGTAAGGAGGCCCCGTGGGAGGTGACGATCAAGCAGGTGGCAACCGGGTAGGTGACAATCACAGGTAGATTACGCATGAGAGCAGCAGGCTTAAGCAAATGCAAGGGAGATACATGCCACTGGGTCAGGCCCGAGCGGCTTGGGGATGATGCAGCCCGAGGGGCGCCCCCAGCAAGGTAAGCTAAAGACATAAGGAAAGGATACATGCCACAGGGACAGACCCACGTGGCCTAGGAACAATGCAGCTTGAGGGGCACTCCCAGCTAAATGAACTTGGAAAATGTCACCAGGTTCTGTTGACGAAGGAGAGTTGGGGCAGCCGAAGGTGTGTAGCAAAGGGGTAGCTCCTTACGTGCCACCGGGGCCCTGAGCCTCGGGAGGCTATGGGGGCCCAGGCGGTTCCTTGAGGACCGTCTCCACTTTCGCAAGGACAGCATGGCGCCTGGCCTCCTGAGCCGCCAGGATGCTCCGTAGGTTGCGCTGGTAAACGTACAACACGCTCGGCAAGCCAAAAGGCATGCAAACGTAGCTGTGTGGTGGACCCTCGCAGTGGTCCACGCATGAAGGCCAGAAAAGCTCCTGAGAAGCGGCCCTGTTGAGCCCTGGGACGTCGATGCAGACGCGCAGCCCGACATCCTCGCCTGGATGGGGGGGGCGCCTCATGAGCAGCGGTCGCCGCGCATGGCCCTTGCGTCCTGCAGTTCCTGAGTGGTCTTGGTGATAAACTCTTGGGCGGTGGGCGTTCCTTGCCCTGTGTTCTCCTGAGGGAAGCGTGCCATGAAGCACGCCTCCAAGTGGTGCCCAAGCGCCTCCCTCGTGATGTTGGCAAGGTTTGAGGCCCTCCAGGAGGGAACCCCCGAGCCCTACCCGAGGAGGGCGCTGGCCGCGCCTTCATATGCGATGGAGGGAGGCACCCCCGGAGCGGGCGCCGGTCCTGACAAGGTTCCAACCGCGACGCCATCCTCCTGAGGTCCTGCACGACACAACTTCTTCTTCCTTGGGATGGCCTCTGGAGGGCCTTCGCCCTTTCTGTCGGGGTCGTCGATTGCTGCAGCTTGAAAGGCGCGCTCAAGGGAGCACACCGTGTCTCTTTCTTTGCATGGGACCGTGATGATTCCATCGCTTCCCGGCATCTTGAGGACATTGTAGCCGTGGTGTGTCACCGCCATGAACTTGGCCAGGGCTGGATACCCAAGGATGGCGTTGTACGGCAGACGGATGTGCGCGACGTCGAAGTCAATGAGCTTAGTGCGGTAATTCTTGCGTTCTCCGAAGGTGACAGGGAGGCGGATCTGCCCTATCGGCATGGTGGAACCGTCGGTCACTCCTGAGAAAGGCTTGGTAGGCTGAAGCTTATCATATGGCACTTGGTGGTTGTCGAACGTGTCGACGGATAGGACATTGAGCCCTGCGCTGCCGTCGATGGGGGTCTTGGTGACTTGCAGGTTGCTGATAACTGGTGAACAAAGCATCGGGAGGGTGCCAGCGGTGGCTGCGCACTTGAGCTGATCTGCCGAGTTGAAGGTGATGGCGCACTAGGACCACCTGAGCGGGTGCGTGGCCTCGAGCTTGGGGAGGACTGCATTCACTTCACGAGCAAACTGCTTGAAGATACGCTGCGAGGCTGGGGCCTGGGCTCCGCCCAAGATGCAGGTGATAGCGCGTGGCTCCTGGAAGCCCCCATCCCCCTCATCTTGATGGTGGTCGTCGTTCCTTCTTGGCGGTGGCGGCAGCGGGGGAAGACCGGCGTTGCCCTGAGGACGATCCTCATGAGGCCGGTCTCTCCAGGCGCCCTCGTGAGGATGATCCTGCCAGCGGTCCTCATGAGGCTGGTCGCGCCACTCCTGGCGTGGGCCACGATCGTCCCAGCGTCCACCACCACGTCCTCCTCCTCGGTCGTAGCCCCAGTCGCTGTGTTCAGGGCGTCGACCGAAGCGTCCTTCACGAATGGCTCTGAGCTCTTGACAGTCACTGGTGTTGTGGGTGTTCAGGTTGTGGAAGGCGCAGAACGGTCGGCTGTTCTTGGATGACTCGGGCTGATCTCTGCTTCGCTTGGTGTCCGGCTCCGCTGTGAGCATAGCTGCTTCCTTGCGCTTCATGTCCTTGGCCTTGGCCTTCTTCTCCTCTGCACCCGCAGCTGGCAGCTCAAGGAGGGAGAGGCGCCCCTCCTCGGCTCTTGCGCACTTGGTCGCTAGGTTGAATAGCTCCTGAGGTGTGCACAACTCCTCGTGGATAGCTAGCTCCTCCTTCATCTTGACGCCGCGGACGCCGTCGGAGAACACAGATATGATGGCCTCGTCCGTGACCTTGGGGATCTTGAGACGAGTGTTGTTGAAGCGTTGGATGTACTTTTGGAGGGTCGCTCCTGGTTGTTGCTTGATGCAGCGCAGGTCACCCACGGCCGGCGGGCGGTCGCGAGTGCCCTGGAAGGTTGCGATGAAGCGGTCGCGCATCTCGTACCAGGAGATCGAGCCTGGCGGCAGGTTCAGGAGCTAGGAGCGGGCACCATCCTTGAGAGCCATAGGAAACCAGTTCGCCATGACTTTCTCGTCGCCGTTGGCCGCTTCGATGCTCAGCTCGTAGAGCTGCAGGAACTCTGCGGGGTCGGGGTGCCATCGTAGCGAGGAGGCAGATCCGGTTTGAACTTGCCCGGCCAGGCGACGCTACACAACTCAGGGGTGAAGGCGCGACAGCCGGCCATGGTCGCCGGGGCCCGTCTTGGAGGTGGAGCTTGGACTCGATGGAGTCCGCGCGCCGCCACCGCAGGTGGCGCGTGGTCTTGGCGAGGCGGCGCGGGGAGCGCAGGTGCGGCTTCTCACGGCCGAGGAACTTCCTGGCAGCTTCTCTCTTCATGCGCGGGCACCGGTTGTGGTGGGTTACACCGTGGGGCCGCACGCCTTGGCGCCAAGGCACCGTCTTGGGACAGAGGTGGTGGGGGCGCTCCATGAGCCTCGCCATCCGCGGCTGATGGTGGGCGTGGCAGCGACATGGACGGCATAGGGGAGCCCCCTGCAGTGGTGACGAGCTCGGCGATGCGGTTGAGCCAGTCCTCGTAGAGGGCGTCGACGGGGCGGTAGCGGAGAAGCTCTCGCGCCAGCCCCAGCGCGGCCTGAGGGTCCACAGGAGCGCGGCGAGCGTGGGACGATGAACCGGCCGAGGTCAGCAATGGAGTGGCGGTGCGGCCGTCTCGCCATAGCGAGGACGCTTGCTGCTCGTTCCCCGCCGGGCCGGAGGCGGCGTTGGCGGCAGGCGAGGGAGAACGATGAGGTGGCCCGCCGATTGGAGCCGTCTGAGCGACGCGGGTGGCGAGGGCAGCCCGGCGCTCAGCGCGAGCACGGCGAGCGTCCGCCATGGAGATGACGGAGCGATGGAGCGCAGATCGACGGAAGGGAATCTACGGCGCACCCCTACCTGGCGCGCCAAATGTCGGATCTCGGGTTCCGGCAAAACCCTTAAGGTTCGAACTCTGGGGTGCGCGCAAAGTTCTTTCCCTCCTAGGATCCATGCCCTAGCTCTCTAAGATCTCGCGGACGAACTCGACGAACTCACAACACAAGGGACACAAGATTTATACTGGTTCGGGCCACCGTTGTTGTGTAGTACCCTACTCCAGAGTGTGGTGGTGGATTTCCTCTTAGGCTGATGATGAACAGTACAAGGAGAAGAACAACCTACTGAGGTTGAGGTGTTCTTGTGCTTGGTGAACTTGCGTGGGTGAGGATTCGATCAGCTCAGGCTTTGTTGCCTTCTACTGTGGTGGCTAGTCCTATTTATAGAGGCCCTGGTCCTCTCCCCAAATATAGAGCGGGAAGGGAGCCAACAACGGCCAATTTGAAAGGGGACATCTAGTACAACTTATCCTGACAAAAGTAGTCTTCGCCTGCAAAAGACTCTGGTGACGCCGTCTTGGGCTCCATGGTGACCTCCATCTTGCCGTCCTCGTGGTCTTGGTCTCGTTGCACTGATATGGAAACCTTTGCTTGATGCCTTGGTACTCCGCGCCTGCGCTTGCCCCCTTGGCACCAAAGAGGAAATAAGGACGTTGCGCGCGCTGGCGCCCGCCTGATCCCGATCGTCATGGCTCACATCACAAGAGACTCGCGAGGTTTGCCCCGCCTTGATATCTCCACTCCTCGTGAGCCTGCCTGGCGAGGCCGCTCCTGAGGAGGTCTTGCATCACCCACCTCGTGAGGCTTGGCCCCTCGCGAGGGTCTTGAATGCCTCATTGATGAAGATGGGCCGTACAGGCCTGCTCACATAGCCGCGTCGTGGGCCGCAGGAAGGCAAGTCTGGGGACCCCCGTTCCCAGAATGTCAACAGTTGAGATAGCTAGAGAGTACGTCACTCGTACTTAATTGAGAATAGTTGGTGATATCAAATCTCACTTTCCTCTTTTCAATGAACTCTTGTTTGGCGGAGTGCTTAGCCAAGACAGTTGGATTTCCTGGTTCTTTAAAGCTGGTGCCAGTGATCATAACATCGTCGGTATGTGTCTCTGACGGTTTAAGTGGGCTTGACGATTCAGTACTCAAAGGATTGAGATTTGTCTGGTTGCCGGAGAGGTCAGGAATCTCTGGTGGAACATCATGAACAGACTCGTCGGGTTTTAGCACGGAGGTTACAGATGCCGGAATTTGTTGTTTTGGCTCATGGACTTTGGGGTCTTCAGTCGGCTTGATCACCTTTGCCTTCTTGCTAGGCTTTGCCTTTCCACTTCATGGGTCATGAGAGGTCAGTACAGATATAAAAAGTATAAGGAGATAGAAAATAACAAGGAAGTGTTATTACCCAAGAGCAGTTTTGAAAGCCGGCAACTGGGTCTGTGATGAGTCACCAGAAGAAGAGCGAGAAGCCTCCTGGTAGTTTGAATTGGAAGAATTAAGTGGCTGGCAAATGAGACCCGCCAGTGGGTAAAAAGAGTTTATGTTTGCAAGGACCTCATTTCGATGTTTCCGCAGAACTGAAGTATTCGGTAAGCCAGAGGATAATTCTTCACCTCCGTTGGTCCGAGTCTGTCGCCGGTTCTCGTGCTACTGTTTCTTCAAAAGAAAGTGAGGATCCAAATGATCTAAAGGGTGTGAAAAGCTTAATTTCTGGGTTACTCGTCGAATTTTCTGTCTTGGCAAAGGTGTTGAGCCAGAGGAAATAATTGTTACCTCTTCTTCAACTGCTTGGCTGGCCCCCGTGTCATCCTGATAATAATCAGTGTCAATAAGATGATTGAAAAAGGAGCCAAGGGAGTCAAGGGCTACCTCCGACTCAGAGCTGTCATTCAGTTCAAACATCTCGGAAGCACTTGATTTCTTCTTATTTTTCTTAGCGGCTTTCTTAGCGGCTTTCTTGGCAGCCCTGGCCTTTTTGGCGGCTTCATGGTCACATTTCTTTTTCCAAAAATCAGATTATGCCTGTGAAAGTCATCAAGTTGGGTTAATAGAACATTTGAATGATGAGATAAAAGTAAGTGATTTAGAGACTTACATCCGGTGGCGGGTTAAGTTTGCAGAAAGGGTTCAAACCCACTTGGTTGCAGTCTTCCGGATCTTCATTCAGAAGAGTCTTTGTCATTTCATTGATTGCCTCGTCAGTTAAACGCACAGAGCTGTGGCTCAGTGGATGCTTTATACCACCCGTGTAAGTACACATTAAGCCGGGTCGGCGACTCAAGGGTATGATTCGCCAAGAAACCCAACACCGAACCTAGTCAATGCCAGTTAACCCATTTCCCAGCAGAGCCTTGACCTTTGCAATGGTGGGGGCAAGCTTTGCATGTTCAGCAGTGGTATGCTTTTCAGGAAGACGATGCTTTGGGTCAAGACGCTGGACATGATAACCCGACAGTGGATTTTCGTCAGCCGGAGAGGTATCTTCGCAGTAAAACCATGTCTGGTTCCAATCTTTGGGGTGACTCGGCAAACAGGCATAGAGGAAGATAGCATCTCTTCTTCGTTGAATAGAGATTCTGCCAAGTTCCAAACTAAGTCCGTTTGTAAACTTGTTTTCGCGGTTCAAATAAAAATATTCCCTAAAGAGTTCAACACTAGGCTCCTCTTGAAGTTATACTTCGCAGAAAACTTGAAAGTTGCAGATGTTTGACATGGAATTGGGTCCGATGTCTTGAGGATGAAGTTGAAAGAAGTGCAGAACATCTCGTAAAAATTTAGAACCGGGCGGCGAGAAGCCCCGATTCATGTGATCAGTAAAAACAATGACCTCATCATCCTTTGGCTGAGGTTTTTCTTCGTATGGATTGGGGGGCAATACATGACATTTTTTGCTGGTAAGTAGCCGATTTTGACAAAGTCTTTGAGTGTGTTCTCAGTGACAATGGAGGGAACCCAATTACATGAAGTGATCGTCTTTGGCGGCATTGTGAAGAAAGAAGCCTAAAAGAAAGGAAAATTTTGTTGGTTCAAGTTGATTCATTAAGCCGGAAGTAAAACGCTACAGTATATATTCAGAGTGGTGGCTTAAATGGGGCCTAATGACATATGGCTAGTGATAACCGGTGATGTAAGTCGCCATGACCAGATTGGTATCTATCAAGAGTGAAATCTGCTAAGTGTTGAATAAACAGGTTTTACGGACTGGAGTAGGTGATTTGGATCTAGCGCTGTGTGAAAAAAGAAAATAAATCAAAGCCTAAATATTGTAGCAGCGGAGGAACTAGCACATTGGCGAGATTTCTGCATCTAAAGGGTATGTTCAGCGATTAAGACAAATGATAGAAACAAGTTTTGCATATTTTAAAGGCCATTTTTGGATCAAAGTAAGGATTAAACAGAAGTGTGACGAAGA
The DNA here is from genome assembly GCF_002162155.2 of Triticum dicoccoides. Classification (NCBI taxonomy): domain Eukaryota; kingdom Viridiplantae; phylum Streptophyta; class Magnoliopsida; order Poales; family Poaceae; genus Triticum; species Triticum dicoccoides. The sequence goes on from NC_041388.1 coordinate 429,074,166, forward strand.
ACGATGATGAACTCGTAAGAACTACAGAAACCCCAATGGAGATCTATGGCGGAGAAGATAAGGTGCTTATTGGGTCCGAGGAGCAATGGAGGGGCGCCGCAGTTTCTCTGGTCCCGTTCAGGTTGATGCAGCGGCCGAGGTCGAGGAAGGCGATGGACTTCGCGGCGGCGGCAGTGCTCAAGCGTGCAGATCCGTTGCGAAGAAGAGGTGGAAGACAAGAAGGGAAAGAAGGGAAAATGAAAAGAGGGCTGCTTGACCCTATTTATAAGGAGAAGGGTAACAGGTGGGCACGAAAAACGAGGAGGCCAAAGAATGATTATCCAGCCACTCGGACGCCTCGATTTTCGAGATGGTTATTAAGGATCCGTTAAGATATGTTGGGTATTGTGCAAAATTAATGACAGATGATGTCATGGCGAGTTTCCGTAATTCTAGGAGATGACGTCATGGCGGGTTACAATCTCTCACAAGAGCAAACAAAAAAGGATTTTTTCTAAGTGTTGAAGATTGACATGAACAAGTTCAAATTAATCTGGTGCCTAATGTTGGGGATATGACTATTGGATATGACCCACCCAGGAGGGGCCGGGTTATCCCAATGGTGGCTCATCATAACAAAGCCTAGGAGGAGGTAGAAGATGGTGATTTATCAAGGAGACTTATTAGGGGCCCAAATCCCAAAGGCGGATTAAGGCCCATAAGTGTAAACCGCCATGTATGTACGACTTGGGTTGTAAGTTATGTAGAGCTAGTCACCGAGCCAGAAACTATTTTGTATGATCCGGTCAGGACTCCATGAGTCGCGTGGTGTCAACCTGTGTATATAAAGGGATGACCTGGCGGCGGTTTAGGGCAAGAGAGAACAGATCGAAAGCTAGGTCAAGTGTAATCGCTCCCTGGTAATCGAAACATCAGCAATACCACCTCAAACTGGACTGGGCCTTTACCTTCACCGCAAGGGGCCGAACCAGTATAAACTCCTTGTGTCATTTGTCCCGTTTAACCCCTTTAAGCTAACCCTACTGCGATGGCTCCACAACTAAGTCCTTCTGCTAGGACAACTGCCGTGACAATTCCATGACAGCACCGGTGCGAGATGTAGCAGCAGTTGTCTTTACACCAGTTTTGGCATACATAGTGGACGGCCTTAGTGCTATTAGTTCTATGTTACTAAATTTGTGCATGTACACACATGCTAGTATCAATTTGTTGTCATCCAAACATTGTCGCTATGTTGTTGCAGTTATATTTACCTTCCTCATAAAATGTTCAATTTGTTATTTATTGTACATGAGTAAGAACTTCTAGCGCTGTTGTAGTTAATTATAGCTTCCGATGTTCCAGAATTTGGTTGTTGTCTTAGTAGCAATTAATTCATTTGCATGTTGATCTTTTTGAGAATATATGTCATAATTAACATGTTTCTTTAGTTTTTCAAAATAAGCATTGGTGATTTTCTATGTTGCTATAAACCCATTTCCCCTACAATTGTTACTGATCTAGTTTTAAATATTATAGGATGAACGGAAGTGTTCTTACTTGGAGTGGGTTGATCAAGAGTGTCCACGGTCTTTGAAGATGTGCCTAGCGAAGCTCTGGAGCATGTATGAGGAAGAGAACGGATATAGGCTTAGAGAAACTGTTGTCAACACTGAAGAATACTAGATGATGCCCCGCGCGTTGCTGCGAGAACTCTTAGTCCTACGCACATGAATATATGATAATACATAAAGTGAAGAATTTTGTTTGCTCAATATATGATCTGAAGATTGAAATCTACAAAGGACATGTTACTGGAAGTATGATTGTAAATATATATGGAAAAACATGAATTCCTCAATCGCGTTGTGGCATACTAATCTCATATGTTTTACACAAGTACTAATGTATAAAACACTCCAAAAACATGGATCTGAAATGGAGATGTCCTGAAAGGTTATGTACAAATTTCCACTTTCAGATACATATTGTGAAATTATTTATGCCCAATCTTGCAAAATTACTTATGTGCAAACTATATAAAACTAAAATAGATGGCATACTGAGATTGGGCATAAAAAAATTGTGCCTTATAGAATATAGTTAGAAAATATGGCACAACACACTCTAGAGATACAATGAAAATCGTAGTTGAAAGTTGAGAAAAGAGGGTGCCTGCAAGAAAGAATTATGCAGGTGAGACAACATATCAGTCACCTGCGACTGAAGTAGGAAAAGAACGGAGGTAAAAGTACAGAGGGAGTTGTCAAGCTTTTAGGCATATATTTATAGCATTAAGGCAATCACAAAGGGCACCACCGAAAATTGAACAGTGCACCGGAAATAGCACCACCTGAGGTATCAGATGCATATAATATATAAAAACTAATCGCACAACTTGTTTCGATCCTGAGCTTCAAAGCTTTCGTCGACCCATTTGATAAGCATCTCCCTACAATTCAGCAGTCCTAAAGGTGCCGAGATAGCAAATCAATTAAAGAAGCAGATTCCTCCTCCAAAACAATGATTGGAATTTCATTTGCAGAAGAAAAACTATCTCTAGAAATCTTAAGCATTCCAGCTCCCGGCAAAAGGAAATGTGAGGAAAATTAGTTGAGTATGAAAGATCAAAATAAAGGCAGGAAAAATTAATCATGGTAAGGTGAGAAAATTCATGGTATTAGCAATGGAGGTGGATCCCAAATCAGTCATTGCTTAGTTGAAAAATTAATCTTGGTATGGTGAGAAAATTCATGGTATTTAATATTCCTTTTACAGGATATCTTCACCTAGTTCTGGGACTTCTGTTCTGGCCATGGCGAGCAGTGGCACCAACCATGAATCCTTCATGCAGATTTTATACCTAAAATATGCAAGCTTGAGTTACTCTATATGTGAAATTAAATTAATTATATTGGTGCACTAAGCAAAGCCCAACTACAAAAAGGCCCTCTTTGTCTTCTCCCATCGAAAGCTAGGTCGATCTTACAGAGTTCACGACGGGTAGCAGCATGATTCTTGGTGGTGCTACGATAGCGCAACATGGGCATGGGTATGGAGGGGAGCCGTGGCTGGCAAATCTAATGTACATGGTCGGAGGAGCTGGCTGAGCAAAGCCGACGCACGGCACCATCGAGGTACTACAGGAGTGCGGCGGCGCCGTATAGGAGGGGAGTGGTTGCAGGCACCAAGCCCCCTGTTAGTAGTGAGGAGAGCTCGCCCCTGTCGGGGCTCGATCCCTAGCCGTGGAAGATGAGATGTGGAGCTCTGAAGGTTGCTCTGTTCGCTGGAGAGGAAGTGCGGTGGGGAGGAGAATAAGAGGATGCATACGGGCTCTTAGGCTGCCTTGTCCGTTACAGAATACGGAAGAGGAAACGACCAAAGGGATGCTTGTGTTGTAAAAATAAATAATCAAACAACCTGTGGGTCCGCTTGTGTTCAGTAACGGAATGCATGCATGCGATAGTTGGTGATGTGGCTGGATGTCATGACGTGGATAGCTCCATGTGAAGATAAATAGGGGTGGGATGGGTGGGGCATATGTAGTGATGTGGATAGCTTGCATGTCAAGATAATTGAGATAGTGGGGATGAACTTCTTAAGTATATAGGATTTGAAGATGCGGGATAAAAAGTGGAAGGTGGAGAATGAGCTCGGATTTTTTAAATCAGACTTTGCTAAGATGGTGTTGGCGAAGGAGGAGGCACTTTCCTAGTTGGCCCGTGCGAAACAGGGTCTTACTGAACTGGAAGCAGAGGTGGATAAGACGAGCCTGGATGATCTCGATTAGGGAAATGAATATATTGTTCTAATATTGTTCTTATGAAGTTGAACTAGCTATATGTTGTACTGTGTTGTTTTCATGTAGCTATCATACTATGATGTTATAATATATTTATGTGCCTGATATGAAATTAGCAAACAGCTGTTCGATATGAAATGTGAATTTGCGTAATACTGGAATTATTAATTGTAAACTAATAAACCTGCTAAATGTGTCATGGAACTTTGCAAACGGTTCTAGCAGTAAAAGTGCTTGTGATGATAGCCCAATGACACACAGTTTTCTTCATCAAATTGTGTGTGATGTAGTTGATAAAAGCAAACAGTTAACCAAGGTAGAGCGTGTGTGATAGTTACACCTTTCACACACGAGCCTACACATAAAACTATGTGGGATGTACATACGAACAGAAACATTTTCCCTCGATTGACTATGTGGGATGTACATAAGAACGGAAACATATTCCTTGGATTGACTGTGTGTGATATACATAGGAACGGAAACGTTTACCCTGGATTGACTGTGTGGGATGTACATAAGAACGGAAACATATTCCTTGGATTGACCGTGTGTGATATACCTACCTACGGAAATGTTTTTATGGGATTCACCGTGTGGGATGTACATACCTACAGAAATGTTTTTCTGGGATTCACCGTATGGGATGTACATACCTATGGAAATGATTGGGTTTCGATGCCCCGCCCGATTGAACACGAGCTCATTTGGTGTCCCAAGAGGGCCTATCCCCGACGATTTCTGGGTCGTGTGGGAAGGACCCCCTATCGCCCTCACTCACTTGGCGATGGTTCCGAATGCCTTCGCGGAAAGGGGTTAAAAACTTTTTGTATAGCACCAACGCGTACTAGTGGTTCAAAGAATTTAAGAGTGAAGTGGAGAATCATCATAACAAGAAAATAAATTTTCTATGATCTGATCGTGAAGGCGAATATTTGAGTTACGAGTTTGGCCTTCATTTAAAACAATGTGGAATAGTTTCACAACTCACGCCAGCTGGAACACCACAGCATAATGGTGTGTCCGAATGTCCCAACCGTACTTTATTAGATATTGTGCGATCTATGATGTCTCTAACCAATTTACCAGTACCATTTTGGGGTTATGCATTAGAGGCAACTGCATTCACTTTAAATAGGGCATCGTCTAAATCCGTTGAGACGACACCGTATGAACTATGGTTTGGCAAGAAACCTAAGTTGTCGTTTCTTAAAGTCTGGGGTTGCGATGCTTAATTATGTGAAAAAGCTTCAGCCTAATAAGCTCGAACCCAAATCGGAGAAGTGCATCTTCACAGGATACCCAAAATAAATTGTTGGGGACACCTTCTATCATAGATCCGAAGGCAAGATATTTGTTGCTAAGAATGGATCCTTTCTAGAGAAGGAGTTTCTCTCGAAAGAAGTGAGTGGGAGGAAAGTAGAACTTGATGAGGTAATTGTACCTTCTCTCAAATTGGAAAGTAGCTCATCACAGAAAACCATTCCCATGATGCCTACACCAATAAGATAGGAAACTATTGATCATGATCATGAAACTTCAGATCAAGTTACTACCGAACCTTGTAGGTCAACCAGAGCATGTTCCGCACCAGAGTGGTATGGTAATCCTCTTCTGGAATTCATGTTACTAGACCATGACGAACCTAAGAACTATGAGGAAGCAATGATGAGCCCAGATTCTGACAGATGGCTTGAGGTCATAAAATCTGAGATAGGATCCATGTTTGAGAACAAAGTGTGGACTTTGGTGGACTTGCCCATTAATCGGCAAGCCATTGAGAATAAATGGATCTTTAAGAGGAAGACGGACATTGTTGGTGTCAAAACCGGCGAATCTCGGGTAGGGGGTCCCGAACTGTGCGTCTAAGGTCGATGGTAACAGGAGATGGGGGACACGATGTTTAGCCAGGTTCGGGCCCTCTCTATGGAGGTAATACCCTACTTCCTGCTTGATTGATCTTGATGAATATGAGTATTACAAGAGTTGATCTACCACGAGATTGTAATGGCTAAACCGTAGAATCCTAGCCTGTATGACTATGGTAATGAATATATCCTTTCCGGACTAAACCCTCCGGTTTATATAGACACCGGGGGGGGGGGGGGTCTAGGGTTACATAGAGTCGGTTACATAAGAAGGAATCTTCATAGTTGGTCTCCAAGCTTGCCTTCCACGCCAAGGAGAGTCCAATCCGTACGCGGGTATAGTCTTCGGCCTTCATGCCTTCATAGCCCATCAGTCCGGCCCATGGATAACAGGCCGGACGCCCGAGGACCCCTTAGTCCAGGACTCCATCAGTAGCCCCTGAACCTGGCTTCAATGACAAGGAGTTCAGCGCGCAGATAGTCTTCGGCATTGCAAGGCGGGTTCCCTTCTTTCCGAATTCCAAGATAGTCTCCGGATGCGATGATTGTATCCGGAGCTGCAACACGCACACCATACACAAACGCAGAGAGAATATAATACCCCACGAGTCCAATCCGCTGACAACTTTTCTCAAGATGACATCACATTTGCCCGGTCATAATTTCGGACCATTTCGTGTATGTCGTTTCACGTTTCGAGACGCGGTTGCCATTGGCACGTCCTGTCAAAGTAGAGATCGTGTCCCCTTACTGTGGGATTCTCATCAATACAAGTATGGGTAACCCAACCGTGCCGTTTATACAGCCATTAGGAATAGGCAAGTTCTAAGGCGAGTGGGGAGACATTTAATATTCACTTAAGGATTCCCTCTTCCTCTCCCACGCCTCCTCTCTATCTCCGCCCTTCCAATCTCGAGCTCCAGCACCCAAGTTCTCACCTCCTTTCCACTTGAGTTAGCGCTCGACCATGTCCGGATCTGGAGGCCAGGGCAAGTGGATGGTCTCCTCCGTCAAGGAGGAGGACATTACTTAGCTTCGGGTAGCCGGATACTTGGCGAAGGAAATCGCCCACCGTCCGCCGGCCGAGGGACAAGTCATCCCCATGCCGAAGCCTAACGAGAGGGTGGTATTCATCCCCCATTTCTTCCACGGGCTAGGGTTCCCCCTCCACCCTTTCGTCCGCGGGCTGATGTATTATTACGGGATAGATTTCCATGATCTGTCCCCGTATTCCTTCCTGAACATCTCGGCGTTTATCATTGTGTGTGAGGCCTTCCTCCGCATCCAACTCCACTTCGGGCTGTGGCCCAAAGTCTTCAACGTGATGCCGAAGGTGGTGGATGGCTAGCACGCGGAGTCTGGAGGAGCCATGGTGAGTAAGCTGTCCAATGTCTCCTGGACAAAAGGCACTTTTGTGGACACAGTAAAGGAGTGGCAGAAATAGTGGTTCTACATCACAGAACCCCGCGGCACCACCTGGGCCGCCGCTGCCGAATTCCGCTCTGGTGCTCCCATGTGACTCACCTCCTGGGTCGAGAAGAGTCCGGACTGGTGTTCCCCTGACGAGCTGATAGTGCTACAGACATGCGTTCAAAGCATGGTAACCAAAAACGTCAAGCTTGTTGATGTAATCCGGGTGATGCTAGTTCGCTGGATTCTCCCGTGCCAGCGCTGAAGACGCCCTCTATGGGAGTTCAATCCGAAGAAGCACCAGACCCTGGTGAGGCTCTTCGAGACTACTCACGAAGGTGCCTGGAAGTTGCTCTTTAAGGGCAACGAGAAACCACCGGCCACAGATTCAGACCGCGGGCACGATATTAAACACCTTGCCAGTGAGGTATGTTATCTTTAATGTATACCCTGCTTGTTTGTTTCGAGGATGATGTCTGAGTTTTTATGATTGCTTCTTTAGGACTGGATGGAGAGGGCGAAGCTGATCAAGTGTCCGGCTCTGCTGCCTAAAGAACTAGTCATCCCGCGTTTAGCGAAGATGCTGGTGTCAGCGCCCTACAAAGCGCCAGAGAAGAAGGCCAAGGGACCCATTCCTCCATTCCTAAGGAGGATGGTGACAAGGAAGAGGAGGAGGAGGAGGAGGAGGAGGAGGAGAACAACCCTCCCCCTGAGGAGAGAAAGAAGAAGAGGGTGGCTTCCGCACATTTGGAGGCGGAAACGCCCAAGAAGGGGAAGGGCGTCCCAGCGGTCAACACCGTGTGGGACATTGACAGCAGTCTGGAACGACGCCCCCGCACTAAGCCCCAGGCCGCCTCGTAAGTGTCATGACTCGTACATGCCCGTATATCCGGCCTTTTCTCTTTATCATCTTGATATGGTTAACTGTACTATTGTAGTCCGACCCGTGATCACGTCCAACGATCCTCATCTGGAGGTTCGTTGGATCCGGCGGAGATGGCCAGCATGTCGCTGCCGCCCGCTTATTCCGCCGGGGCCAGGGACGACACCGAAGTGTTGTCCCGGAGGACCGCTCCGAGCCGAGGAGGAGCCCAGGACGCTGTCCGGGAGGCGCCACAAGTCGAGACCTCCACTGCCGGACACATGGGGGAGCAGATCCCCATGGAGACTGGCAAAGAGGGTCGTATTCAGTTCGACCCTCAGCCGAATACGATTCCGGAGACCCATATGGCTCCGGAGTCGGGCGAGCAGCCCCCTTCGAAGGTGAGGGGTGCGCCGATTCCACCGGTGGCCCCTGTCCAGCCAGGGGCACCAGATGACCTGATGGAGGCGTTACGAGGCGCCTCCATTGTGGACGAGCACCGTGTCCTTATGGGTGCGGTGATCGAGAAGGTTCAGTCCGCCAAGAGTGGTGAATGAGGCCTGCAGCAACCTGTTGACAGGTTTTGAGGTAAGTGTCGTAGAAAGAGAAAAACCCCATGTAGACAGTAGCCCCTGAGACACTATCCGGTGTTCGGCAAGAAGAACCGGACAGAGGATCAATCCTTTGTTATAGGAGACTAACTTAATATGTATGAATAAGCAGGCATCGCTGTTGGCCACGACCTCGCATGCTGCCGAAGTCTCTGAACTGAAGCCGAGGCTGGAGTGGACCGAGAAAGAGCTCGGCGAGGTGAAGATTCTGCTCCAGGAGAAGCAAGGTGAGTAATGACTTGCTGTGTATTTCGGGAAGAATAAATAGTGTGTATTGACCGTTGTGTCGTAATATGTGTAGGAGCCGTGACCGAGGTCGAGGCCCTGAAAAAGGTCCTGGGCGAAGCCGAGGGGAAGGCTGTCCAGCAGCAAGTCACCCGTAAGAAGCTCAAGGCCCGGGTCAACGAGGTCCAGCAGGAGCTCCAGGACGCGGTGAAGAAGTGCGAAGCCTTGGAGCACGAGGCGTCAGTTCAAGAGACTGAACTTACCAAGGCTCGCCAGAGCGTGGAGGCCGCACGGAATGAGGCCCGGGATGCTCTCCAGGAGATCCAGGAGGCCAAGAGATCGCCGCGGGTAAGGCATTTAACATGCAAAGCAAGTATGTGGAGAGAAAGTCCCTTTTACTAACCCGGATTCGGAGTTGCCCAGGTGCTTTTGTGGGTCTACCACACAGCGTGTCCGATGCCGCGGAGTTCTTCCGAGCCAAAGAAGGGAACTCTATGGAGAAGCTGTTCTGGTCGCAGTATGCTACGCCAGAACATCCGGTGCCCTTTGCCGATCAGCTGAAGCAGCTGGGCGAGCTGCACAGGGTGGCCGAACTGTCCAGGAAGGATTTAATAATCCGGTTGTGGCCAGCCGAAGCTATACCCAGCAGTTATTTCAGCCTCGTGAAGTGGGTGGTGGAGGCCTGTCCGTGGCTAGACATCGTCAAGCGATCAGTCTGCATCGGAGGTGCACGCATGGCCTTCGCCCGTTGCAAGATGTGGTGGGCAAAGATGGACGCCGTTGAGGTGGCCAAGGGGTCGCCAGTGGGCAAGGAGCATCGGACACCCGAGCGATATTTTGCGGGTGTCCTAGAGGGGTCTCGACTTGCGACAACGCAGTGCGGGCAGGACATTATTTCGAATGAATACATTCATGTTGTCTTTGCGTTGTATGATTGAAACAAAGTCAGTTTGTAATATAATTTTGTTATGTTTTGATTGTTTCCTCCTGTGCAGCCGTGGTGTATGGAATTTGAGGGTTGGCCAGTTGTCGGCTTCTGCCCTCACGTAGGTAGTATGGAGGTGTTCGAGATGGAATATAAACAATCTTGATCCAATTATATGGTCTTTGAGGGAGTTGTTTAGCGCAACGAACCAGGCAACCAGACTATGCGGCTTAAACGCCCTCACTTAGCAATAGCAGTTTTATAATAAAACATGGGCGCTGCTCCTGGTATGCGAACCAGGGTGCTGTTAGCGTCTGATCGGGAAGTAATGATCCTTCGCATAATGCGGAAGAAATCTCCAGCGATTTGTAACCCTCGAACAGCTGACCGGCTCTCGCCGCATCATGACAGTCAGTTTTTGGCTTTCTCTACTGAGGTGCTCATCCAGTTTAGACCAGGGCACAATCGTAGTAGTTCTCCCTTACTACCCTAGCCGATGTAGCGGAACATAGGGTAGAAAGAACACGAGCCAGGCAACCCAACTATTGACCAAAGACATGATTTGGAGCCAATGCATATAATGATAAATTCAGGGTGCCAAACTTTTCTATAAGAAGTGTTCGGACTTTTTTGTCGTGTTATGGGGCGATGAGGAGCCCCTGGCAAATATGAAACGTACCAGAGTGTACGGGTGCTAGAAAATAAGTGATCAGAGGAAAACAGAAGGAGAACATAGATAGTATCTGGGGCCCTTGAACTTGGACCATGAACTGTTTCCATTATAGTTGGATTAATGCGTCAAAGCACATTGATACAAAATAGTGCAATAAGCAACTGGCTATTTGACATGCCACAACCAAAGGCGAGCTGCGTGTGGGTCCTAAGAACGAATAGAGTAATCGTTGAATTGACCTCTAGAGTTTCCCCTGTATGCATGTGCTCCGTGTCAATCCGGCGTGTTTATCCTTGACAGGACCAGTAATCAGGCCGTTGAAGGAGGCCCGCATAAAAGAAACCTCATTGGGATTGGGACGAAGGCCGAATTGCTAATCGAGCTCTTGACGAGCCGCGCTGTCCTGTTGCAGTGTAGTCCAGACCGTCTTGATGATGTCCAGGGGCTCGGCAGCCGGATTATGGTGCTGCTTGAGAAGGCCACTCTGTACCTCTGCTACTAGGGCGGCGGTGTGCTCCTCTGTTTGGAGGGAGTGTTCCGTGTTTCCGTTGACTGTTATGATGCCACGTGGACCGGGCATCTTGAGCTTAAGATAAGCATTGTGTGGCACCACGTTGAATCTAGCAAACGCGGTTCATCCGAGCAGTGCATGGTAGCCGCTGCAGAAGGGGACGATATCGAAGATTAGCTCTTCGCTTCGGAAGTTATCCGGGGAACCGAAGACCACCTCCAGTGTGATTGAGCCCGTACAATGGGCCTCTACGCCTGGTATGACTCCTTTAAAGGTAGTTTTCGTGGGCTTGATTCGTGAGGGATTAATGCCCATTTTACGTACTGTATCCTGATATAGCAGGTTGAGGCTACTACCATCGTCCATTAGGACTCGTGTCAGGTGAAATCCATCGATGATTGGGTCGAGGACCAATGCAGCTGAACCGGCATGATAGATACTAGTTGGATGATCTCGACGATCAAAGGTGATCAGGAATGATGACCATGGATTGAATTTTGGGGTGACTGGCTCTACCGCATAGACGTCCCTGAGTGCGCGCTTGCGCTCCCTTTTGGGGATGTGTACTGTAGCGTATATCATGTTCACCATTTTGACTTGAGGGGGAAATTTCGTCTGCCCCCCAGTGTTCGGCTACCGGGGCTCTTCGTCGTCGTCCTCACTTTGTGATACCTTTTCCCTATTCTCGGCATTTAACTTGCCAACCTGTTTAAAAACCCAACAATCCCTGTTGGTATGATTGGCTTGTTTGTCTAGGGTGCCATGTATCTGGCACGGATGGTCGAGTATGCGGTCCAAGCTGGATGGTCCCTCGCCATTCCTTTTGTAGGGCTTCTTTCGCTAGCCGGACTTGGAGCCACTGAATCCAGCGTGAACCATAGTGTCATCGGTGTTATCGCCATTGCTTTGGCGTTTGTGTCTATTGCGCTGGAGCTTGCCGGTGTTGTTTTTGGCCTCGGAGGGGCCTGCCTCGCTGGCTGTGGTTTTGCTGCGGGCCAGCCAGCTATCCTTGCCCGCGCAAAAGCGGGTCATGAGTGCCATAAGGGCTGCCATAGACTTCGGCTTTTCTTGGCCGAGGTGGCGTGCTAGCCATTCGTCACGGATGCTATGTTTAAAGGCCGCTAAGGCTTCGGCATCCGGATAGTCAACAATCTGGTTCTTTTTGGTTAGGAATCTAGTCCAGAATTTTCTGGCTGATTCTCCAGGTTGTTGAACTATGTGGCTTAAGTCATCGGCATCATGCGGCCGGACATATGTACCTTGGAAGTTGTCAAGGAAGGCTTCTTCCAAGTCCTCCCAGCCGCCGATGGAATTTTCAGGCAGGCTATTTAACCAGTGTTGAGCTGGTCCTTTGAGCTTCAGTGGGAGGTATTTGATGGCATGGAGGTCGTCTCCGCAGGCCATGTGGATGTGGAGAATAAAGTCCTCAATCCATACCACAGGATCGGTTGTTCCGTCGTATGATTCAATATTGATGGGTTTGAATCCTTCGGGGAATTCATGATCCATTACTTCATCAGTGAAGCAAAGAGGGTGTGCAGCGCCTCTATATCGGGCTGCGTCGCGGCGCACCTCCGATGGAGTCCGCCTGCGGTTATCGGCCCGGGCATGACTGGGTTTGTCACGGCCGAATAGGTAGCCATCGTCGCGAGTTGAAGAACGTCCTCGCGACCGATAGATTGATCTGGTGTGTCCTGCTCTCTTGTCCAGGTCCTGCCGAAGGTCGTATGTATAATCCTGAGTTGTTTTGTCTCCGCTTTTGCGTGGTGGGGCGGGCTGCTGTTCGGCCTGAGTTGCCGCTTTATCCCGACCGCGTGGTGGTCGCTCCGCATTGTGCGAGGGAGGTATGGGCTCCAGCGCCTCCTCGTCGAACTGAGGTAGCAGTATGCGTTTCAGGTAGCTTTTGGCTGGGCGCTTGAGGCCGTATTCTTAGGCTGCCAGGACATCAGTCCACCTGTCAATGAGCAGGTCTTTATCAGCTTGGAGCTGCTGCTTCTTCTTCTACAGACTTCTTGCAGTGGCTATTAGCTAGCGCTTGAAGCGCTCCTGCTCGAGGGGTGCCTCGGGCACGATGAAGTCCTCGTTGCCGAGGCTCTCGTCATCCTCGGAGGTGGACAATAACTATCGTCATCCGGGTCACTGGGCATGGCCTGTTTATCAGGTTTAACTTGCTCGTTGTCTTGTTCTTCCTGTTTGGATGTTGCTCCGACAGGGTCTTTATTGTTTTCGGCATCGTCCGGAGTACTGTTTTCTCCGGTGCCAGTGTTGCTGTCCTTTGAGTGACGTGACTTAGAACGGCCTTTAGGGCGTCGGCGCTTGGACTGTGTCTCAGAAGGTTTATTCGCATCCGGGTCCTCCTTGTCATCGCTGCTACATTCTTTAGGTGTATCAACCATGTACACATCATACGAAGAGGTGGCCGTCCAACTTCCAGTGAATGGAGGGTCTTGGACTTGCTCCTTATCGGCATCGTCGTCCATACCGTCGATGTCTTCGGAGCCATAATCAAGCACGTCGGTTAAGTCTTCGACAGTGGCTACGAAGTGGGTGGCGGGTGGGAAGCAAAATTCTCCATCGTCAGCACCTGGTTCGAACCGGATATAGTTCAGCTGTGAGTCCCCCGCCAAGGACAAGTTCTTTAAAGAGTTTAGCACATCGCCCAAAGGTGAGTGCTGGAAGATGTCTGCGGCGCTGAATTTGAAAATCGACAACCGATCCAGCTCGGTGTCTGCTGACGCCATCGTTGCAAGGTGCTTAGTCCATGTGCGGCTCCAACGCCACGGATTCAGGAGTTTTGGATGGCGTGACCTGCTCCGGATCTAAGGCCATAGCAGTTACAGGAATCATCTCATGAATATGGTCCGATGATAGATTGAAGTCATGTTCATCGGAGCGAGGGGGAGCGATCGCCGTGGTCTCAAATCTGTTGAAGATCGAGTCTCCACGGATATCCGCAACGTAGTTCAAGCTTCTAAATCTGACCTGGTGGTCAGGGGCTTAGCTATCGATCTGCTCCAGATGGCCAAGCGAGTTGGCCCGCGGTACGAAGCCGCCGAATACAAAAATCTGTCCGGGAAGGAAGGTTTCTCCTTGGACAACATCACTATCGATGATTGGAGGGGCCATCGAACCTTTCATTGACGGCACAGTGGAACTCTCAATGAAAGCACCAATGTCGGTGTCAAAACCGGCGGATCTCGGGTAGGGGGTCCCGAACTGTGCGTCTAAGGTCGATGGTAACAGGAGACGGGGGACACGATGTTTACCCAGGTTCGGGCCCTCTCTATGGAGGTAATACCCTACTTCCTGCTTGATTGATCTTGATGAATATGAGTATTACAAGAGTTGATCTACCACGAGATCGTAATGGCTAAACCCTAGAAGCCTAGCCTGTATGACTATGGTAATGAATATATCCTTTCCGGACTATACCCTCTGGTTTATATAGACACCGGGGGGATCTAGGGTTACATAGAGTCGGTTACATAAGAAGGAATCTGCACAGTTGGTCTCCAATCTTGCCTTCCATGCCAAGGAGAGTCCAATCCGTACGCAGGTATAGTCTTCGTCCTTCATGTCTTCACAGCCCATCAGTCCGGCCCATGGATAACAGGCCGGACGCCCGAAGACCCCTTAGTCCAGGACTCCCTCAGACACTGATGGTACTGTTACTATCCACAAAGCAAGACTTGTCACAAAAGGTTTTTGACAAGTTCAAGGTGTTGACTACAATGAGATTTTCTCTCTCGTAGTGATGCTTAAGTCTGTCTGAATCATGTTAGCAATTGCCGCATTTTATGAAATCTGGCAAATGGATGTCAAAACTGCATTCCTTAATGGATTTCTTAAAGAAGAGTTGTATATGATGCAACCAGAAGGTTTTGTCGATCCTAAAGTTGCTAACAAAGTGTGCAAGCTCCAGCGATCCATTTATGGACTAGTGCAAGCATCTCGGAGTCGGAATATAGGCTTTGATGAGGTGATCAAAGCATACGGTTTTATACAGACTTTTGGAGAAGTTTGTTTTTACAAGAAAGTGAGTGGGAGCACTACAACCTTTCTAATAAGTATATGTGAATGACATATTGTTGATCGAAAATGATGTAGAATTTTCTGGAAAGCATAAAGGATTGTTTCAAAGGAGTTTTTCAAAGAAAGACCTCGATGAAGCTGCTTACATATTGGGCATCAAGATCTATAGAGATAGATCAAGACAGTTGATAAGACTTTCGATGAGTACATACCTTGATAAGATTTTGAAGGAGTTCAAAATGGAGCAGTCAAAGAAGAAGTTATTCCCTGAGTTGTAAGGTATGAAGTTGAGTAAGACTCAAAACCCGACCACGGCAGAAGATAGAGAGAGAATGAAAATCATTCCCTATGCCTGAACCATAGGTTCTATAAAGTATGACATGCTATATACCAGACCTATTCTGTACCTTGCCATGAGTTTGGCAAGGGGGTACAATAGTGATCCAGGAGTATATCACTGGACAACGGTCAAAATTATCCTTAGGTACCTAAAGAGGACTAAGGAAATGTTTCTCGGTTATGGAGGTGACAAAGAGTTCATCGTAAACGGTTACGTCGATGCAAGCTTTGACACTGATCTGATTGACTCTGAGTTTCAATCTGGATACATATTGAAAGTGGGAGCAATTAGCTAGAGTAGCGCCATGCAGAGCATTGTAGACATAGAAATTTGCAAAATACATATGGATCTGAATATGGCAGACCCGTTGACTAAAACTTCTCTCACAAGCAAAACATGATCGCACCTTAGTACTCTTTGCGTGTTAATCACATAGCGATATGAATTAGATTATTGACTCTAGTAAGCCCTTTGGGTGTTAGTCACATGGCGATGTGAACTATGGGTGTTAATCACATAAAGATGTGAATTATTGGTGTTAAATCACATGGCGATGTGAACTAGATTATTAACTCTAGTAAAAGTGGGAGACTCAAGGAAATATGCCCTAGAGGCAATAATAAAGTTGTTATTTTATATTTCCTTATATCATGATAAATGTCTATTATTCATGCTAGAATTGTATTAACCGGAAACTTAATACATGTGTGGATACATAGGCAAAACACAGTGTCCCTAGTAAGCCTCTACTAGACTAGCTCGTTAATCAAAGATGGTTAAGTTTCCTAACCATACACATGTGTTGTCATTTGATGAAGGGGATCACATCATTAGAAGAATGATGTGATGGAAAAGACCCATCTGTTAGCTTAGCATGTTGATCGTTCAGTTTTATTGCTATTGCTTTCTTCATGTCAAATACATATTCCTTCGACTATGAGATTATGCAAATCCTGGATACCGGAGGAATATCTTATGTGCTATCAAATGTCACAACGTTACTGGGTGATTATAAAGATGCTCTACAGGTATCTCCAAAGGTGTTTCTTGGGTTGGCATAGATCGAGATTAGGATTTGTCACTTTGAGTATCGAAGAGGTATCTCTGGGCCCTCTCGGTAATGCACACCATAATAAGCCTTGCAAGCAATGTGACTAATGAGTTATTTGTGGGATGATTTATTACGGAATGAGTAAAGAGACTTGTCGGTAACAAGATTGAACTAGGTATGAAGATACCAGCGATCGAATCTCGGGCAAGTAACATACCGATGACAAAGGGAATAACGTATGTTGTCATTACGGTTTGACCCATAAAGATCTTCGTAGAATATGTAGGAACCAATATGAGCATCCAGGTTCCGCTATTGGTTATTGACCGGAGAGGTGCCTCAGTCATGTGCACATAGTTCTCGAACCCGTAGGGTCCGCACGCTTAACATTCGATGACGATTTTGTATTATATGTAAGTTATGTGATTTGGTGACCGAATGTTGTTCGGAGTCCCGTATGAGATCACGGACATGACGAGGAGTATCAAAATGGTCCATAGGTAACGATTCATATATAGGACGATAGTATTCGGACACCGGAAGTGTTCCAAGGGTACCAGGTACGTATCGGGTCACCGGAAGGGGTTCCTGGCAACCCCCAGCAAACTATATGGGCTTAATGGGCTTAATGGGCCAAGAGAGGGACAAACCAGCCCCTAAGGGGCTGGTGCGCCCCCTATAGGCCAAAATAAGGGGGAAAGGAAAGGAGGGAAGGGAGAAGGAAAGGGGAGGATTCAGCGTGCCCCTTTCCTTCCTCTCCCCCCTCTCTTTCCTTCCCCCTCCGACACTTATGGAAGGGGGAGGCCGACTTGTAGGAGGCACCCAAGTAGGATTACTCCTACTTAAGGTGCCCCTTGCTGCCCCTCTCCCTCTCCCACCTATATATATGTGGGGGGCACCGCTAGAACATACAACAATATCTGTTAGCCGTGTGCGGCACCCCCGTCCACAGTTTACGCCTCCGGTCATATTCACGTAGTGCTTATGCGAAGCCCTGCGCGAATCACTTCACCATTACCGTCACCACGCCGTCGTGCTGACGGAACTCTCCCTCGACACTTTGCTGGATCGAGAGTTTGAGGGACGCCATCGAGCTAAACGTGTGTAGAACTCGGAGGTGTCGTACATTCGGTGCTTGATCGGTCGGAACGAGAAGAAGTTTGACTACATCAACTGTGTTGTCAAACGCTTCCGCTTTCGGTCTACGAGGGTACGTGGACACACTCTCCCCCTCTCATTGCTATGCATCTCCTATATAGATCTTGTGTGAGCGTAGATTTTTTTGAAATTACATGCTACGTTCCCAACAAATACATGAACTCCTCAAACTATGGTCATCACCGGAAAGTATCTCGATTATTGTCACCCCGGGGTTTACGGATCATAACACATAATAGGTGCATATGACTTGGAAGATCGGATCTAGAACATAGACATACTGGTGAAAACATAAATGGTTCAGATCTGAAATCATGGCACTCGGTCCCTAGTGACAAGCATTAAGCATGGCAAAGTCATAACAGCATCAATCTCAAGACACAGTGGATACTAGGGACCAAGCCATAACAAAACTAACTCGATTACATTATGAAGATCATCCAACTCCTCACCGAACAACGAGCCTAGGAAGGAATTACTCACTCCCGATGGGGAGCATCATGGAATTGACTATGAAGGACGGTTGGTGATGACGAAGACTTGAGATTCCCCTCTCTAGAGCCCCGAATGGGCTCCAGATCTGGCCTCCCGATGAAGAACATGAGGTAGCGGCGGCTCCATCTCGTGTAACGAGATAATTCTTCCTCCCTTATTTTTTCTCTGAAAATAGGATTCTATAGCGTCGGAGATAGGGTCTGTGGGGCCACCAGGTGGGCACAACCCACTGATAACCCACAAGTATAGGGGATCGCAACAGTTTTCGAGGGTAGAGTATTCAACCCAAATTTATTGATTCGACACAAGGGGAGCCAAAGAATATACTCAAGTATTAGTAGTTGAGTTGTCAACTCAACCGCACCTGAAAGACTTAATAACTGCAGCAAAGTATTTAGTAGCAAAGTAATATGGAAGTAGCGGTAACGGTGGCAAAAGTAACAGTAGTAGTTTTGTAGTAATTTTAACAGTGGCAGGGGAAAAGTAACTAAGCAAAGATCAATATGTGAAAAGCTCGTAGGCATTGGATCAGTGATGGATAATTATGTCGGATACGATTCCTCATGCAACAGTTATAACATACGGTGACACAGAACTAGCTCCAGTTCATCAATGTAATGTAGGCATGTATTCCGAATATAGTCATACGTGCTTATGGAAAAGAACTTGCATGACATCTTTTGTCCGGCCCTCCCGTGGTAGCGGGGTCCTATTGGAAACTAAGGGATATTAAGGCCTCCTTTTAATAGAGTACCGGACCAAAGCATTAACACTTAGTGAATACATGAACTCCTCAAACTATAGTCATCATCAGGAGTGGTCCTGATTTTTGTCACTTCGGGGTTACCGGATCATAACACATAGTAGGTGACAATTGACTTGCAAAATAGGGTGAAGAACTCACATATATTCATGAAAACATAATAGGTTCAGATCTGAAATCATGGCACTCGGGCCCTAGTGACAAGCATTAAGCATAGCAAAGTCATAGCAACATCAATCTTAGAACATAATGGATACGAGGGATCAAAACCCAACAAAACTAACTCGATTACATGATAAATCTCATCCAACCCATCACCGTGCAGCAAGCCTACGATGGAATTACTCACGCACGGCGGTGAGCATCATGAAATTGGTGATGGAGGAAGGTTGATGATGACGGCGGCGACAGATCCCCCTCTCCGGAGCCCCGAACGGACTCCACATCAGCCCTCCCGAGAGAGATTAGGGCTTGGCGGCGGCTTTGTATCGTAAAACTTGATGAATCCTTCTCTATGACTTTTTCTCCCCGAACATGAATATATAGAGTTGGAGTTGATGTCGGTGGAGCCTTAGGGGGCCTACGAGGCAGGGGGCGCCCTAGGGGGGTGGGCGCGCCCTCCACCCTCGTGGACAGGGTGTGGTCCCCCTAGTGTTGATTCTTTCGCCAGTATTTTTATAAATTCCAAAAATATTCTCCGTGAAGTTTCAGGTCATTCCGAGAACTTTTATTTTTGCACAAAAATAACACCATGGCAATTCTGCTGAAAACAGCGTCAGTTCGGGTTAGTTCCATTCAAATCATGCAAGTTAGAGTCCAAAACAAGGTCAAAAGTATGAGCACCGACAATTGGAATGAGTGTGTGAACATGAATGTAATGTCGGTGAGAAATAAGTACTCCCCAAAGCTTAGGCTTTTGGCCTAAGTTGGTCTATGGCCATGGCTGGCCTGGTGGATATCCAAAGTTATAGCTGGGGTCGTACGGAGATGCCGCAGCTACTTCCTGACGAGCTGCATCTTGGAGGTGATCTGCCTCCGTCCTCCTCTCATATTTGTTTGCTTCCTCCCTGGTTATAACATATCTCCTTTTTGCCTGAAAGTCAAAGAAAGTAGGAGCAGGGAGGGCAACATGGACGGTGCGTCGTCTGTCAAAGATTAGTTGGTACTGGAGGAATTGTTCATTCCTCTCAACAAACTGATCACGAACCATGGCATTATAATCTAGGTAAGAAGGAGGTAACTCTATATCATTTCCATGTATGGGTATATTAAGATAATTAGCTACACGAGTTGCATAAATTCCACCAAACAATCTCCACTTACACTGTTGTGATGTAACCTTCGTGCAACAATGGTATTGTTTATCACCTAATACCGCACTCTTGAGGACACTAAGATCTAGAACGCACATGTGACAAGCCTCATCTTTACCGTTAATGCATCTACCAATGAAGAGAGCAAAATAATGTATGGAAGGGAAATGAATGCTTGTGTGATTTCTCTAGATTGCCCCACATTAATACTAGCAAGAAAGTCTTTATATTCAGATTTGCGAGGTTCACTAACATTGCCGCACTGCGGGAGTTTACAAGCAATATTAAAATCTTCAAGCTCCATGGTATATGATTTATCATAAAGACCAAATAAAATAGTGTGAGAATTGCGCGAGGATTTAAATTTAAACCTTCTCACAAAGGAGTCAGTTAGATAGCGGTATTGCTGGCACTTATTTGACACGAAGTCCTCAAGATCATCATTACGCATATACGCGTCAAATTCATCCATCATGCTTGCCTGGACCATAAACTCCTCTGACAGACATTCACAAGGCCGCACTTGAGCTTCCCTCGATGGTTCGTCGTCCTGCTCACGTATCGCGAGCCTTGGTCCTTGCTTCCTTGAGGAACCACCTTGGTACCTTTTGATGGGTTTCGTAGTAATTTCAAAAAATTTCCTACGCACATGCAAGATCATGTGATGCATAGCAACGAGAGGGGAGAGTGTTGTCTACGTACCCAACGCAGACCGACTGCGGAAGCACTGACACAACATAGAGGAAGTAGTCGTACGTCTTCACGATCCAACCGATCAAGCACCGAAACTGCGGCACCTCCGAGTTCGAGCACACGTTCAGCTCGATGACGATCCCCGGACTCCGATCCAGCAAAGTGTCAGGGAAGAGTTCCGTCAGCACGACGGCGTGGTGACGATCTTGATGCACTACAGCAGCAGGGCTTCGCCTAAACTCTGCTACAGTATTATCGAGGACTATGGTGGCAGGGAGCACCGCACACGGCTAAGGAATAGATCACGTGGATCAACTTGTGTGTTCTAGGGTGCCTCTGCCTCAGTATATAAAGGACTAGAGGGGGGAGGCTGGCCGGCCAAGGTGTGGCGCGCCAGGAGAGTCCTACTCCCTCTGGGAGTAGGATCCCCCCCCCCAATCCTAGTTGGAATAGGATTCGCGGAGGGGGAAAAGAGAGAGAGGGGGCCGGCCACCTCTCCTAGTCCTAATAGGACTAGGGGAAGGGGGAGGCGCACAGCCCATGTAGGGCTGCCTCTTCTCTTTTCCACTAAGGCCCATCATGGCCCATTTAGCTCTTGGGGGGTTCCGGTAACCTTCCCGGTACTTCGGTAAAATCCCGATTTCACCTGGAACACTTCCGATATCCAAACATAGGCTTCCAATGTATCAATCTTTATGGCTCGACCATTTCGAGACTCCTCGTCATGTCCGTGATCACATCCAGGACTCCGAACAACCTTCGGTACATCAAAATGCATAAACTCATAATATAACTGTCATCGTAACCTTAAGCGTGCGGACCCTACGGGTTCGAGAACAATGTAGACATGACCGAGACACGTCTTCGGTCAATAACCAATAGCTGGACCTGGATGCCCATATTGGCTCCTACATATTCTATGAAGATCTTTATCGGTCAGACCACATAACAACATACGTTGTTCCCTTTGTCATCGGTATGTTACTTGCCCGAGATTCGATCGTCGGTATTCCAGTACCTAGTTCAATCTCGTTACCGGCAAGTCTCTTTGCTCGTTTTGTAATACATCATCCCGCAACTAACTCATTTAGTTGCAATGCTTGCAAGGCTTAAGTGATGTGCATTACCGAGAGGGCCCAGAGATACCTCTCCGATAATCGGAGTGACAAAAACCTAATCTCGAAATACGCCAACCCAACATCTACCTTTGGAGACACCTGTAATGCTCCTTTATAATCACCCAGTTACGTTGTGACGTTTGGTAGCACCCAAAGTGTTCCTTCGGCAAACAGGAGTTGCATAATCTCATAGTTATAGGAACATGTATAAGTCATGAAGAAAGCAATAGCAACATACTAAACGATCGGGTGCTAAGCTAATGGAATGGGTCATGTCAATCAGATAATTCAACTAATGATGTGACCTCGTTAATCAAATAACAACTCATTGTTCATGGTTAGGAAACATAACCATCTTTGATTAACAAGCTAGTCAAGTAGAGGCATACTAGTGACACTTTGTTTATCTATGTATTCACACATGTATTATGTTTCCGGTTAATACAATTCTAGCATGAATAATAAACATTTATCATGATTATAAGGAAATAAATAATAACTTTATTATTGCCTCTAGGGCATATTTCCTTCAGTCTCCCACTTGCACTAGAGTCAATAATCTAGATTACACCGTAATGATTCTAACACCAATGGAGCCTTGGTGCTGATCATGTTTTGCTCGTGGAAGAGGCTTAGTCAATGGGTCTGCAACATTCAGATCCGTATGTATCTTCCAAATCTCTATGTCTCCCACCTGGACTAGATCCCGGATGGAATTGAAGCGTCTCTTGATGTGCTTGGTCCTCTTGTGAAATCTGGATTCCTTTGCCAAGGCAATTGCACCAGTATTGTCACAAAAGATTTTCATTGGACCCGATGCACTAGGTATGACACCTAGATCGGATATGAACTCCTTCATCCAGACTCCTTCGTTTGCTACTTCCGAAGCAGCTATGTACTCCGCTTCACATGTAGATCCCGCTACGACGCTTTGTTTAGAACTGCACCAACTGACAGCTCCACCGTTTAATGTAAACACGTATCCGGTTTGCGATTTAGAATCATCCGGATCAGTGTCAAAGCTTGCATCGATGTAACCTTTTACGACGAGCTCTCTGTCACCTCCATATACGAGAAGCATATCCTTAGTCCTTTTCAGGTATTTCAGGATGTTCTTGACCGCTGTCCAGTGATCCACTCCTGGATTACTTTGGTACCTCCCTGCTAGACTTATAGCAAGGCACACATCAGGTCCGGTACACAGCATTGCATACATGATAGATCCTATTACTGATGCATAGGGAACATCTTTCATATTCTCTCTATCTTTTGCAGTGGTCGGGCATTGAGTCTTACTCAATTTCACACCTTGTAACACAGGCAAGAATCCTTTCTTTGCTTGATCCATTTTGAACTTCTTCAAAATTTTGTCAAGGTATGTTGTTTGTGAAAGTCCAATTAAGCGTCTTGATCTATCTCTATAGATCTTAATGCCTAATATGTAAGCAGCTTCACCGAGGTCTTTCATTGAAAAACTCTTATTCAAGTATCCCTTTATGCTATCCAGAAATTCTATATCATTTCCAATTAACAATATGTCATCCACATATAATATCAGAAATGCTATAGAGATCCCACTCACTTTCTTGTAAATACAGGCTTCTCCAAAAGTCTGTATAAAACCAAATGCTTTGATCACACTATCAAAACGTTTATTCCAACTCCGAGAGGCTTGCACCAGTCCATAAATGGATCGCTGGAGCTTGCACACTTTGTTAGCTCCCTTTGGATCGACAAAACCTTTTGGTTGCATCATATACAACTCTTCTTCCAGAAATCCATTCAGGAATGCAGTTTTGACATCCATCTGCCAAATTTCATAATCATAAAATGTGGCAATTGCTAACATGATTCGGACAGACTTAAGCATCGCTACGGGTGAGAAGGTCTCATCGTAGTCAATCCCTTGAACTTGCCGAAAACCTTTTGCGACAAGTCGAGCTTTCTAGACAGTAATATTACCGTCAGCGTCAGTCTTCTTCTTGAAGATCCATTTATTCTCAATTGCTTGCCGATCATCGGGCAAGTCAACCAAAGTCTACACTTTGTTCTCATACATGGATCCCATCTCAGATTTCATGGCTTCAAGCCACTTTGCGGAATCTGGGCTCACCATCGCTTCTTCATAGTTCGTAGGTTCATCATGATCTAATAACATGACTTCCAGAATAGGATTACCGTACCACTCTGGTGCGGATCTTACTCTGGTTGATCTACGAGGTTCAGTAGTATCTTGTTCTGAAGTTTCATGATCATCATCATTAGCTTCCTCACTGACTGGTGTAGGTGTCGCAGAAACAGTTTTCTGTGATGTACTATTTTCCAATAAGGGAGCAGGTACAGTTACCTCGTCAAGTTCTACTTTCCTCCCACTCACTTCTTTCGAGAGAAACTCCTTCTCCAGAAAGTTTTCGAATTTAGCAACAATAGTCTTGCCTTCGGATCTGTGATAGAAGGTGTATCCAATAGTTTCCTTTGGATATCCTATGAAGACACATTTCTCCGATTTGGGTTCGAGCTTATCAGGTTGAAGCTTTTTCACATAAGCATCGCAGCCCCAAACTTTTAGAAACGACAACTTTGGTTTCTTGCCAAACCACAGTTCATAAGGCGTCGTCTCAACGGATTTTGATGGTGCCGTTTTTAACGTGAATGCGGCCGTCTCTAGAGCGTATCCCCAAAACGATAGCGGTAAATCAGTAAGGGACATCATAGATCGCACCATATCCAGTAAAGTACGATTATGATGTTCGGACACACCATTACGCTGAGGTGTTCCGGGTGGCGTGAGTTGCGAAACTATTCCACAATTTTTCAAATGTACACCAAACTCGTAAGTCAAATATTCTCCTCCACGATCAGATCGTAGAAACTTTATTTTCTTGTTACGATGATTTTCAACTTCACTCTGAAATTCTTTGAAATTTTCAAATGTTTCAGACTTATGTTTCATTAAGTAGATATACCCATATCTGCTTAAATCATCTGTGAAGGTGAGAAAATAACGATATCCGCCACGAGCCTCAATATTCATCGGACCACATACATCTGTATGTATGATTTCCAACAAATCTGTTGCTCTCTCCATAGTACCGGAGAACGGCGTTTTGGTCATCTTGCCTATGAGGCACGGTTCGCAAGTACCAAGTGATTCATAATCAAGTGGTTCCAAAAGTCCATCAGAATGGAGTTTCTTCATGCGCTTTACACCGATATGACCTAAACGGCAGTGCCACAAATAAGTTGCACTATCATTATCAACTCTGCATCTTTTGGCTTCAACATTATGAATATGTGTGTTACTACTATCGAGATCCAACAAGAATAGACCACTCTTCAAGGGTGCATGACCATAAAAGATATTACTCATATAAATAGAACAACCATTATTCTCTGATTTAAATGAATAACCATCTCGCATCAAACAAGATCCAGATATAATGTTCATGCTTAACACTGGCACCAAATAACAATTATTTAGGTCTAATACTAATCCCGAAGGTAGATGTAGAGGTAGCGTGCCGACTGCAATCACATCGACTTTGGAACCATTTCCCACGTGCATCGTCACCTCGTCCTTAACCAATCTTCGCTTGATCCATAGTCCCTGTTTCGAGTTGCAAATATTAGCAACAGAACCAGTATCAAATACCCAGGTGCTACTGCGAGCATTAGTAAGGTACACATCAATAACATGTATGTCACATATACCTTTGTTCACCTTGCCATCCTTCTTATCCGCCAAATACTTGGGGCAGTTCCGCTTCCAGTGACCAGTCTGCTTGCAATAGAAGCACTCAGTTTTAGGCTTAGGTCCAGGTTTGGGTTTCTTCTCTTGAGTAGCAACTTGCTTGCCGCTCTTTTTGAAGTTCCCCTTCTTCTTCCCTTTGCCCTTTTTCTTGAAACTAGTGGTCTTGTTGACCATCAACACTTGATGCTCCTTCTTGATTTCTACCTCCGCAGCTTTCAGCATCGCAAAGAGCTCGGAATAGTCTTGTTCATCCCTTGCATATTATAGTTCATCACGAAGCTCTTGTAGCTTGGTGGCAGTGATTTAAGAATTCTGTCAATGACGCTATCATCTGGAAGATTAACTCCCAATTGAATCAAGTGATTATTATACCCAGACATTTTGAGTATATGCTCACTAACAGAACTGTTCTCCTCCATCTTGCAGCTATAGAACTTATTGGAGACTTCATATCTCTCAATTCGGGCATTTGCTTGAAATATTAACTTCAACTCCTGAAACATCTCATATGCTCCATGACGTTCAAAACGTCGTTGAAGTCCCGATTCTAAGCCGTAAAGCATGGCACACTGAACTATCGAGTAGTCATCAGCTTTGCTCTGCCAGACGTTCATAACATCTGGTGTTGCTCCTGCAGCAGGCCTGGCACCCAGCGGTGCTTCCAGGACGTAATTCTTCTGTGCAGCAATGAGGATAATCCTCAAGTGACGGACCCAGTCCGTGTAATTGCTACCATCATCTTTCAACTTTGCTTTCTCAAGGAACGCATTAAAATTCAACGGAACAACAGCACGAGCCATCTATCTACAATCAAACATAAGCAAGATACTAATCAGGTACTAAGTTTCATGATAAATTTAAGTTCAGTTAATCAAGTTAATTAAAGAACTCCCACTTAGATATACATCCCTCTAATCCTCTAAGTGATTACATGATCCAAATCAACTAAACCATAACCGATCATCACGTGAGATGGAGTAGTTTTCAATGGTGAACATCGTTATGTTGATCATATCTACTATATGATTCACGCTCGACCTTTCGGTCTCCGTGTTCCAAGGCCATATCTGTATATGCTTGGCTCGTCAAGTATAACCTGAGTATTTCGCGTGTGCAACTATTTTGCACCCGTTGTATTTGAACGTAGAACCTATCACACCCGATCATCACGTGGTGTCTCAGCACAAAGAACTTTCGCAACGGTGCATACTCAGGGAGAACACTTCTTGATAATTTAGTGAGAGATCATCTTATAATGCTACCGTCAATCAAAGCAAGATAAGATGCATAAAAGGATAAACATCACATGTAATCAATATAAGTGATATGATATGGCCATCATCAACTTGTGCTTGTGATCTCCATCTCCGAAGCACCGTCGTGATCACCATCGTCACTGGCGTGACACCTTGATCTCCATCGTAGCATCGTTGTCGTCTCGCCAAGCTTGTGCTTCCACGACTATCACTACCGCTTAGTAATAAAGTAAAGCATTACATCGCGATTTCATTACATACAATAAAACGACAACCATAAGGCTCCTGCCAGTTGCCGATAACTCGGTTACAAAACATGATCATCTCATACAATAAGATTCAGCATCATGTCTTGACCATATCACATCACAACATGCCCTGCAAAAACAAGTTAGACGTCCTCTACTTTGTTGTTGCAAGTTTTACGTGGCTGCTACGGGCTTAAGCAAGAACCAATCTCACCAACGCATCAAAACCACAACTATAGTTTGTCAAATAGACTCCGTTTTAACCTTCGCAAGGACCGGGCGTAGCCATACTTGGTTCAACTAAAGTTGGAGAGACAGTCGCCCGCAAGCCACCTATGTGCAAAGCACGTCGGGGAAACCGGTCTCGCGTAAGTGTACGCGTAATGTTGGTCCGGGTCGTCTCGTCCAACAATGCCGCCAAACCAAAGTATGACATGCTGGTAGGCAGTATGACTTATATCGCCCACAACTCACTTTTGTTCTACTCGTGCTTATAACATCAACATAAATAACCTAGGCTCGGATACCACTGATGGGTTTCGTAGTAATTTGAAAAAATTTCCTACGCACACGCAAGATCATGTGACGCATAGCAACGAGAGGGGAGAGTGTTGTCTACGTACCCAACGCAGACCGACTGCGGAAGCACTTACACAACATAGAGGAAGTAGTCGTACGTCTTCACGATCCAACCGATCAAGCACCGAAACTGCGGCACCTCCGAGTTCGAGCACACGTTCAGCTCGATGACGATCCCCGGACTCCGATCCAGCAAAGTGTCGGGGAAGAGTTCCGTCAGCACGACGGCGTGGTGACGATCTTGATGCACTACAGCAGCAGGGCTTCGCCTAAACTCTGCTACAGCATTATCGAGGACTATGGTGGCAGGGGGCACCGCACACGGCTAAGGAATAGATCACATGGATCAACTTGTGTGTTCTAGGGTGCCTCTGCCTCAGTATATAAAGGACTAGAGGGGGGAGGCTGGCCGGCCAAGGTGTGGCGCGCCAGGAGAGTCCTACTCCCTCTAGGAATAGGATCCCCCCCCAATCCTAGTTGGAATAGGATTCGCGGAGGGGGAAAAGAGAGAGAGGGGGCCGGCCACCTCTCCTAGTCCTAATAGGACTAGGGGAAGCGGGAGGCGCACAGCCCATGTAGGGCTACCTCTTCTCTTTTCCACTAAGGCCCATCATGGCCCATTTAGCTCCCGGGGGGTTTCGGTAACTTTCCCGGTACTCCGGTAAAATCCCGATTTCACCCGGAACACTTCCGATATCCAAAGATAGGCTTCCAATATATCAATATTTATGTCTCGACCATTTCGAGACTCCTCGTCATGTCCGTGATCACATCCGGGACTCCGAACAACCTTCGGTACATCAAAATGCATAAACTCATAATATAACTGTCATCGTAACCTTAAGCGTGCGGACCCTACGGGTTCGAGAACAATGTAGACATGACCGAGACACGTCTTCGGTCAATAACCAATAGCGGGACCTGGATGCCCATATTGGCTCCTACATATTCTACGAAGATCTTTATCAGTCAGACCGCATAACAACATACGTTGTCCCTTTGTCATCGGTATGTTACTTGCCCAAGATTCGATCGTCGGTATTCCAGTACCTAGTTCAATCTCGTTACCGAAAAGTCTCTTTACTCGTTCTGTAATACATCATCCCGCAACTAACTCATTTAGTTGCAATGCTTGCAAGGCTTAAGTGATGTGCATTACCGAGAGGGCCCAGAGATACCTCTCCGACAATCGGAGTGACAAAAACCTAATCTCGAAATACGCCAACCCAACATATACCTTTGGAGACACCTGTAATGCTCCTTTATAATCACCCAGTTACGTTGTGACGTTTGGTAGCACCCAAAGTGTTCCTCCGGCAAACGGGAGTTGCATAATCTCATAGTTACAGGAACATGTATAAGTCATGAAGAAAGCAATAGCAACATACTAAACGATCGGGTGCTAAGCTAATGGAATGGGTCATGTCAATCAGATCATTCAACTAATGATGTGACCTCGTTAATCAAATAACAACTCATTGTTCATGGTTAGGAAACATAACCATCTTTATTAACGAGCTAGTCAAGTAGAGGCATACTAGTGACACTTTGTTTGTCTATGTATTCACACATGTATTATGTTTCCGGTTAATACAATTCTAGCATGAATAATAAACATTTATCATGATTATAAGGAAATAAATAATAACTTTATTATTGCCTCTAGGGCATATTTCCTTCACCTTTTCCTAAACATTTTTCTTCCTCTAAAAAATTTCTAAAATTTTTAGTGACTCAAAATATAAGTGAACCAAAGTCAACAAGATTAATAGCAACTACTCCCACAAGTGCCTAGAAACTATATCATGCATTAAAACTACTTTGGACCATATAAAATTGACATGCAAGCTCAAGAACAGGGTCACCTTAGCAGCAAAAATTTGCAATAAATAAAGCACTAGAACAAAAACTAATTGCACCATTGGAGGAGTCACATACCGAAGAACAATCCCCCAAAGCAGTTTTGTGAATGGAGCTTTGAGCAAGGAGATCGAAAATGGCAGCAAGGTGAGCTAGAACTCGGGTCTGAGCTATGCGAGGATTTTTTTTCTGGAGGAAAACGAAGTGTGTGGGAGCTGGAATAAGTGGAGGGGGGCCACGTGGGGTCCACGAGGTAGGGGGCGCGCCCTACAGGGGTGGGAGCGCCCTGGACCCTCGTGGCCAGGTGGTGTGGCCCCCAGGTGTGTTCTCAGTGCCAAATATTCTTAATTATTCTACAAAAAATCATCTAAAAATTTCAGGACATTTGGAGAACTTTTATTTTTGGGGTATTTTTTATTGCAAGGATAATTCAGAAAACAGATAGAAAATACTTTTTTCTCTATTTAATATAAACAACAAAAAGTAAAAAGAGGTTACAGAGGGTTGTGCTTTCTGACTTCATCCATCTCATGCTCATCAAAAAGGAATCCATTAACAAGGTTGATCAAGTCTTGTTAACAAACTCTTTTCAAATAACATGAAACCGGAAAATTTTCGAATAAAACGAAGTTACCTCAACGGGGATATGCATGTCCCCAATAATAAGAATATCATATTTCTTCTTGACAGTAGGAAGAGGAAATTCGAAACCTCCAATAGTAATCGTTGAACTTTTTCCAATAGAATTAATAATGTGGACTTGAGGTTGTTTCTTCGGAAGGTGTACCATATGCTCATTACCATTAACATGAAAAGTGACATTGACTTTGTTGCAATAAATAACAGCCCCTGCACTATTCAAAAAGGGTCTACTAAGAATAATAGACATACTGCCGTCCTCGGGAATATCAAGAATAACAAAGTCCATTAAAATATTAATGTTTGCAACCACAACAGGCACATCCTCACAAATAATGACAAGTATAGCAGTTGATTTATCGGCTATTTGAAAAGATATTTCAGTAGGTGTCAACTTATTCAAATCAAGTCTATGATATAAAGAGAGAGGCATAACACTAACACCGGCTCCAAGATCACATAAAGCAGTTTTAACATAGTTTCTCTTAATGTAGCATGGTATAGTTGGTACTCCGGGATCTCCTAGTTTCTTTGGTATTCCACCCTTAAAAGTATAATTCGCAAGCATGGTGGAAATTTCAGCTTCCGATATCTTTCTTTTATTTGTAATAATATCTTTCATATACTTAGCATAACGATTCATTTTAAGCATATCAGTCAAACGCATATGCAAAAAGATAGGTCTAATCATTTCAGCAAAGCGCTCAAAATCCTCATCATCCTTTTTCTTGGATGGTTTAGGAGGAAAAGGCATGGGTTTCTAAGCCCATGGTTCTCTTTCTTTACTGTGCTTCCTAGCAACGAAGTCTCTCTTATCATAACATTGATTCTTTGATATGGGTTATCAAGATCAACAGCAGGTTCAATCTCTACATCATTGTTATTGCTAGGTTGAGCATCAACATGAACATCATCATTAACATTATCAATAGGTTCATGGTCATTACCAGATTGTGTTTCAGCATCAGAAATAGAAATATCATTGGGATTCTCAGGTGTGTCAACAACAGTTTCACTAGAAGCATGTAAAGTCCTATCATTTTTCTTTTTCTTCCTCTTATAAGAACTAGGTGTATTCATATTAGTTCTCTGAGAATCTTGCTCAACTCTCTTAGGGTGGCCCTTAGGATACAAAGGTTCCTGATTCATTTTACCACCTCTAGTCACAACTCTAACAGCATTACATTTTTCTTATTATTTAATTCATTGAGCAAATCATTCTGAGCTTTAAGCACTTGTTCTACTTGAGTGGTAACCATAGAAGCACGTTTACTAATAAGTTTAAGCTCACCTTTAACTCTAGACATATAATCAATCAAGTGTTCAATCATATCGGCATTACGTTTCAATTGTCTACCAACATAAGCATTGAAGTTTTCTTATTTAGCAATAAAATTATCAAACTCATCTAAGCATTGGCCGGTAGACTTATAACGAGGAATATCACCTTCATCAAATCTATAGAGGGAATTTACCTTTACTACCCGTGTCGGGTTATCAAGACCATGTATCTCTTCAATACGTGGTAAATTCTTAACATCTATTTCTTTAATACCCTTTTCTTTCATATATTTCTTTGCATCTTGCATATCTTCAGGACTAAGAAATAGAATACCCCTTTTCTACGGAGTTGACTTAGGAGTTGGTTCAGGAGGTGTCCAATCATTATCATTACTCAACATACTATTCAATAGCAATTCAGCTTGATCAACAGTTCTTTCCCTGAAAACACAACCAGCACAACTATCCAGGTGGTCTCTGGAAGCATCGGTTAGTCCATTATAAAAGATATCAAGTATTTCATTTTTCTTGAGAGGATGATCAGGCAAAGCATTAAGTAATAGGAGAAGCCTCCCCCAAGCTTGTGGGAGACACTCTTCTTCAATTTGCGCAATTATCATAATTAAATTCCTTGAAATCAAAAATAGTGGGTTCATTATTATGTAAAGTTTTTGCCTCTTCAATCCCACTTTTACCAATTTTTTCATCAAGATCTAAAAACTCTAAATCATTGGGACGCCTTCTAAGTGAAGTTGACTCATCTCCAATCCCATCTTTATCAAGATTCATATTGGCAAACAGAGACTTAATAGGAGACACACCAATCACTTTTAGATCTTCATCATTATTACCTTCTAGCTCTTCCGGTTTGGCGGCCATCTTATTAACTAAGGTCGCCTGCTTATCCGAAATTTGGGCTATTAAGTTTTCAAGATGAGAGAACTAAAATTTCAAACCATAAAATTCCTTAGACATATCATCGAGCTCTTTATTCATGAACTCCATAAACCTTTTTTGTTCTTTAAGCTCGTTTCTGAAGAAATTATTATGCTCAAATTGCAAGGACATAAAGCTTCTAACGTTGTTTTCAATTTCTTCCAACTTCTAAGGTGAGGATCAACTCTTTTTGGCAGAGCCATCGCAATCCAACACACAAGCAAACAAGAGGCAAGCGAAAAGAGACGAACGAAAAAAGGGCGAACGGAAAAGAGGCGAATAAAACGGCAAGGGTGAAGTGGGGGAGAGGAAAACAAGAGGCAAACGGCAAATAATGTAATGCGAGGGATAAGAGTTTGTGATGGGTACTTGGTATGTCTTGACTTCTGCGTAGATCTCCTCGGCAACGGCACCAGAAATACTTCTTGCTACCTCTTGAGCATGCGTTGGTTTTCCCTTGAAGAGGAAAGGGTGATGCAGCAAAGTAGCGTAAGTATTTCCCTCAGTTTTTGAGAATCAAGGTATCAATCCAGTAGGAGACTGCACGCAAGTCCCCTAGTACCTGCACAAACAAACAAGAACCTCGCAACCAACGCGATAAAGGGGTTGTCAATCCCTTCACGGTCACTTGCGAAAGTGAGATCTGATAGAGATAATAAGATAAATATTTTTGGGTATTTTTGTGATATAGATTGGAAAATAAAGATTGCAAGATAGATAGTAAACTAGAATTGTAGATTGGAAACTTATATGATATAAAGTAGACCCGGGGGCCATACGTTTCACTAGTGGCTTCTCTCAAGATAGCATGTATTACGGTGGGTGAAAAATTACTGCCGAGCAATTGATAGAAAAGCGCATAGTTATGATGATATCTAAGGTAATGATCATGAATATAGGAATCACATCCATGACAAGTAGACCGAAACGATTCTGCATCTACTACTATTACTCCACACATCGACTGCTATCCAGCATGCATCTAGAGTATTAAGTTCATAAGAACGGAGTAACGCATTAGGCAAGATGACATGGTGTAGAGGGATAAAGTCAAGCAATGTGATATAAACCCCATCTTTTTATCCTCGATGGCAACAATACAATACAATACAATACAATACAATACGTGTCGTTTCCCTTTCTGTCACTTGGATCGAGCACCGCAAGATTGAACCCAAAGCTAAGCACACAACCAGGATCAAGAGAATTAAACCATGTCTTAGCATCACCCTTTAATGAGAACGGAAATATTTTAAGTGTATAAAAGTAACGTGTTCTCTCATCTTTAGTAAATAGGGTAGCTATATCATTTAATTTAGTAAGATGTGCCACAACAGTTTCAGATTCATAGCCATGAAAAGGATCAGATTCAACCAAAGTAATTATATCAGGATCAATAGAGAATTCATAATCCTTATCGGTAACACAAATAGGTGAAGTAGCAAAAGTAGGGTCATGTTTCATTCTAGCATTTAGAGATTGCTGATTCCATTTAGCTAATAACCTCTTAAGTTCATATCTATCTTTGCAAGCTAAAATAGCTAAAGAAGCTTCTTTATCAAAAACATAACCCTCAAGAATAACAGGCAAGTCTTCATCATCAATTTCATCAATATTATTAGATTCAATATTTTCATTCTCTCTAGCCCTAGCAAGTTGTTCATCAAGAAATTAACCAAGTGGCATAGTAGTATCAAGCATAGAAGTAGTTTCATCATAAGTATCATGCATAGCAGAAGTGGCATCATCAATAACATGGGACATATCAGAACGAATAGCAGAAGCAGGTTTAGGTGTCGCAAGCTTACTCATAACAGAAGGTGAATCAAGTGCAGAGTTAGATGGTAGTTCCTTACCTCCCCTCGTAGTTGAGGGATAGATCTTGGTTTTTGGATCTCTCAAGTTCTTCATAATGATAAGCAGATATAAATACCAAGTGACTCAAAGAATAGAGCTATGCTCCCCGGCAACGGCACCAGAAAATGGTCTTGATAACCCACAAGTATAGGGGATCGCAACAGTTTTCGAGGGTAAAGTATTCAACCCAAATTTATTGATTCGACACAAGGGGAGCCAAAGAATACTCTCAAGTATTAGCAGCTGAGTTGTCAATTCAACCACACCTGGAAACTTAGTATCTACAACAAAGTGTTTAGTAGCAAAGTAATATGATAGTAGTGGTAACTGTAGCAAAAGGTAACAGTAACAAAAGTAATGTTTTTGGTATTTTGCAGTGATGATAGCAATAGCAACAGAAAAGTAAATAAGCAAAGAACAATATGTGGAAAGCTCGTAGGCAATGGATCAATGAAGGAGAATTATGCCGGATGCGGTTCATCATGTAACAGTCATAACCTAGAGTGGCACAGAACTAGCTCCAGTTCATTGATGTAATGCAGGCATGTATTCCGAATATAGTCATACGTGCTTATGGAAAAGAACTTACATGACATCTTTTGTCCTACCCTCCCGTGGCAGCGGGGTCCTTATGGAAACTAAGGGATATTAAGGCATCCTTTTAATAGAGTACCGGAACAAAGCATTAACACATAGTGAATACATGAACTCCTCAAACTACGGTCATCACCGGTAAGTATCCTGATTATTGTCACTTCGGGGTTAACGGATCATAACACATAATAGGTGACTATAGACTTGCAAGATAGGATGTAGAACTCTCATATATTGATGAAAACATAATAGGTTCAGATCTGAAATCATGGCACTCGGGCCCTAGTGACAAGCATTATGCATAGCAAACTCATAGCAACATCAATCTCTGAACGTAGTGGATACTAGGGATCAAGCCCTAACAAAACTAACTCGATTACATGATAGATCCCATCCAACCCATCACCGTCCAACAAGCCTACGATGGAATTACTCACGCACGGCGGTGAGCATCATGAAATTGGTGATGGAGGATGGTTGATGATGACGATGGTGACGGATACCCCTCTCCGGAGCCATGAACGGACTCCATATCAGCCCTCCCGAGAGGTTTTAGGGCTTGGCAATGGCTTCGTATCGTAAAACGTGATGAATTCTTCTCTCTGTTTTTTTCTCCCCGAAACACAATATATAGAGTTGGAGTTGGAGTCGGAGGACCTCCAGGGGGCCCACGAGGTAGGGGGCGCGCCCCCACCCTCGTGGACAGGTGGTGGGCCCCCTGGCCTTCATCTTTTGCAGGTATTTTTTATATTTTCCAAAAATTTGCTCCGTGAAGTTTCAGGTCATTCCGAGAACGTTTGTTTCTGCACATAAATAACACCATGGTAATTCTGCTGAAAACAACGTCAGTCCGGGTTAGTTCCATTCAAATCATGCAAGTTAGAGTCCAAAACAAGGGCAAAAGTGTTTGGAAAAGTAGATACGACGGAGACGTATCAGCCCCAAGATGGGATCTCACGGGTACAGAAGGTTGCAGCGGTGGAAAAGGTGTTTCGTGGCTCTCCCCGAAGGTTTCAGGGTATAAGAGTATATATAGGCGAAAGATGTAGGTTGGTGGAGCTGCGAGGGGCCCACAAGGGTGGGGGCATGCCCTCCTACCTCATGGCCGCCTCGCTGCTTCCTTGACGTCCACTCCAACTCTCCTGGATCATGTTTGTTCCAAAAATGATCCTCGCGAAGGTTTCATTCCGTTTAATATTCCTTTTCTGTGAAACACTGAAATAGGCAAAAAACAGCAATTTGCACTGGTCTTTCGGTTAATTGGTTAGTCCCAAAAATAATATAAAAAGGTATGATAAAGCCCATTAAACATCCAAAACAGATAATATAATAGTATGGAACAATCAAAAATTATAGATATGTTGGAGACGTATCAGTACCCTTTTGGAAGATCTCAAGGAAACTTTTAATAATCTGCGCCGTTTTCAAATCAAGCTCAACCTAGAGAGCTGCGTCTTTGGAGTACCAGCCGGCCAACTCCTTGGCTTCCTAGTCTCTGAACGCGGCATTGAGTGCAACCCTGTGAAGATCGGAGCCATTGAGAGGATGGAAAGACTCATCCGACTGTGAGACGTCCAGAAGTTCACCGGCTGTTTGGCATCCATCAGCCGCTTCATCGGTCGGCTGGGCAAGAAGGTCCTTCCCTTGTATCAGCTCATGAAGAAAACCACTCACTTTGAGTGGAACGACAAGGCGGATGAAGCCTTTCTCCAGTTGAAGAAGATGTTGACTACCCCGCTTGTCCTGGCGGCCCTGACTGCTAAAGAGCCCATGTATCTCTACATCGCCGCCACCAGCCGGGTGGTTAGCACTGTCATGGTAGTGGAACGCCCAGAGGACGACAGAGCATAGCCGGTTCAGAGGCCTGTGTACTATTTGAGCGAGGTGCTATCAACCTCGAAGCAGAACTACCCCCACTACCAGAAGACGTGCTATGGCGTACACTTTGCAACCAAGAAGCTGAAGCCATACTTTCAAGAGCACCCAATCATGGTTGTCTGCACTGCCCCGATTGCTGAGATCATAGGCAACAGAGATGAATCAGGATGAGTGGCCGAATGGGCCATCGAGTTGGCCCCCTACACCATCTTCTACCAGCCACACACCGCCATCAAGTCCCAAGCACGGGCCAACTTCCTCGTCAACTGGGCCGAGACCCAGTACCTGCCGCCAGCTCCGGACTCCACTCATTGGCGGATGCACTTTGATGGCTTGAAGATGCGCACCAGCTTGGGAGCCGGCATTGTCCTCACCTCTCCCAAAGGCGACAAGCTCAGATATACGTTGCAAATTCACTTTGCCGCCTCCAACAACGTGGCCGAGTATGAGGAGCTAGTACACGACCTCCGGCTGGCCAAAGAAATCGACATCCGTCGGATCCTGAGCTATGGCGACTTAGACTTGGTGGTCCAACAGTCGTCTGGTGACTAGGACGCCAAGGATGCAAATATGGCAAGTTACCGCTTCCTCATCCAGCAGCTCAGCGGATACTTTGAGGGGTGCGAGTTCCTTCATGTGACACGGAACAAAAACGAGCCAGCTGATACCCTGGCACGGATCGGCTCCACCCGTCAAGCAATACCAGCCGGTGTTTCCCTTCAGTGCCTCCGCAAGCCGTCGATCAAGCATTCTACAGAGTCCGAGTCCATCTTCGTGTCGGCTGCTCCGAAAGCAGTCGAATCTGACTCAAGAGCTTCAGCAGCTGGCCCGGGGACTTCGGTAGGCGGCACGGGGACTGCAGTAGTCGCACCCGGCCCGGGGACTTCGGCAGGCGGCACAGGGACTGCAACAGTCGCACCCGGCCCGGGGACTTCACAACCCGGCCTGGGGGCTACAGCAGCCGGCCCGGGGACTTCACCAAGCGGCTCGGGGACTGCAGCAATCGCATCTGGCCTAGGGACTTCACAACCCGGCCCGGGGGCTGCAGTAGTCGGCCCAGAGACTCCAACGATGCAGCAAGCTGCAGCCAACTCCATCCCGCCGCCTCCCAACCCAACCGCCCTAGTACCAGTGGCCGTAATGACAGTGGAGGAAGTCAGAGCACCATCAAGGGCGCAACCCATTACTACGTCTCGAGCTAGCGTTGGTTTTCCCCGAAGAGGAGGGGGTGATGCAGCACAGTAGCGTAAGTATTTCCCTCAGTTTTTGAGAACCAAGGTATCCATCCAGTAGGAGGTCACGCGCAAGTCCCTCGTACCTGCACAAAACGGTAGCAACTCGCAACCAACGCTTAGGGGTTGTCAATCCCTTCACGGTCACTTACGAGAGTGAGATCTGATAGAGATAATATTTTTGGTATAAAGATGCAAAGTGAAAAGTAAAAGCAAAACAAGTAAAATAAAGTAATGGAGATTGATATGATGAGAATAGACCCGAGGTCCATAGGTTTCACTAGTGGCTTCTCTCAAGAGCATAGATATCCTACGGTGGGTGAACAAATTACTGTTGAGCAATTAATAGAATTGAGCATAGTTATGAGGTTATCTAGGTATGATCATGTATATAGGCATCACGTCCGTGACAAGTAGACCGACTCCTGCCTGCATCTACTACTATTACTCCACTCATCGACCGCTATCCAGCATTCATCTAGAGTATTAAGTTAAAAACAGAGTAACGCCTTAAGCAAGATGACATGATGTAGAGGAATAAATTCATGCAATATGATAAATACCCCATCTTGTTATCCTCGATGGCAACAATAGAATATGTGCCTTGCAACTCTTTCTGTCACTGAGTAAGGACACCGCAAGATTGAACCCAAAGCTAAGCACTTCTCCCATTGCAAGGACTACCAATCTAGTTGGCCAAACCAAATGGATAATTCGAAGAGAGTTGCAAAGATAACTCAATCATACATAAAAGAATTCAGAGAAGATTCAAATATTATTCATAGATAAGTTGGATCATAAACCCACAATTCATCGGTCTCAACAAACACACCGCAAAAAGAAGATTACATCGAATAGATCTCCACGAGAGAGGGGGAGAACATTGTATTGAGATCCAAAAAGAGAGAAGAAGCCATCTAGCTACTAGCTATGGACCTGAAGGTCTGAAGTAAACTACTCACACTTCATCGGAAGGGCTATGGTGTTGATGTAGAAGCCCTCCGTGAGGGATGCCCTCTCCGGCGGAGCTCCGAAACAGGCCCCAAGATGGGTTCTCGTGGATACAGGAAGTTGCGGCGCTGGAATTAGGTTTTTGGCTCCGTCTTTGGTCTAATGGGGGTACGTAGGTATATATAGGAGGAAGGAGCACGTCGATGGAGCTCCGAGGGGCCCACGAGGCAGGGGGCGCGCCCAGGGGGGCACGCCCTCCACCATCATGACCTTCCCGGAAACTTCTTGGAGTAGGGTCCAAGTCTCCTGGATCACGTTCGGTGAGAAGATCACATTCCCGAAGGTTTCATTCCGTTTGGACTCCATTTGATATTCTGTTTCCTCGAAATACTAAAATAGGCAAAAAAAACAGCAATTCTGGGCTGGGCCTCCGGTTAATAGTTTAGTCCCAAAAATAATATAAAAGTGGAAAATAAAGCCCAATATAGTCCAAAACAGTAGATAAAGTAGCATGGAGCAATCAAAAATTATAGATACGTTGGAGACGTATCAGGCATCCCCAAGCTTAATTCCTGCTCGCCCTCGAGTAGGTAAATGATAAAAAGAGAATTGTACGAGAGGAGCCAGGGGGTGAGGGCTGGAGAGCCAGTAAGAGCTCCTGAGTCGCGATGCTCAGGAGCCCCCCTTTTAATGCACAAGCGGATTGTACGAGAGGAAAGGAAGCTCACGGTGCCGCCTGCTATCCTCTTCACGAGATCCCTACGATCCAACACAAGGAGAAACAAGGTTTGCCGTTATGGTTGCCAGCCTGCCACTGGTTGCTCCGCGAGGAGATGAAGGCACTGAGGGCCTGGTGAGATGACGTGCGCGGGGCGTGTCGTGATCCAGAGCTTGACCGCTCAGGTTTGTCGACATGGCAGGGACAGACCCATGCACCAGCGCCATGCCAGTGTAAGGAGGCCCCGTGGGAGGCGACGATCAAGCAGGTGGCAACCGGGCAGGTGACAATCATAGGTAGATTACGCATGAGAGCAGCAGGCTTAAGCAAATGCAAGGGAGATACATGCCACTGGGTCAGGCCCGAGCGGCTTGGGGATGATGCAGCCCGAGGGGCGCCCCCAGCAAGGTAAGCTAAAGACATAAGGAAAGGATACACGCCACAGGGACAGACCCACGTGGCCTGGGAATAATGCAGCTTGAGGGGCGCTCCCAGCTAAATGAACTTGGAAAATGTCACCAGGTTCTGTTGACGAAGGAGAGTTGGGGCAGCCGAAGGTGTGTAGCGAAGGGGTAGCTCCTTACGTGCCACCGGGGCCCTAAGCCTCGGGAGGCTCTGGGGGCCCAGGCGGTTCCTTGAGTACCGTCTCCACTTCCGCCAGGACAGCATGGCGCCTGGCCTCCTGAGCCGCCAGGATGCTCCGCAGGTTGCGCTGGTAAACGTACGACACGCTCGGCAAGCCAAAAGGCATGCAAACATAGCTGTGCGGTGGACCCTCGTAGTGGCCCACGCGTGAAGGCCAGAAAAGCTCCTGAGAAGCGGCCCTATTGAGCCCTGGGACGTCGATGCAGACGCGCAGCCCGACATCCTCGCCTGGATGGGGGGGCGCCTCACGAGCGGCGGTCGCTGCGCATGGCCCTTGCGTCTTGCAGTTCCTGAGTGGTCTTGGTGATAAAGTCTTGGGCGGTGGGCGTTCCTTGCCCTGTGTTCTCCTGAGGGAAGCGTGCCATGAAGCACGCCTCCAAGTGGTGCCCAAGCGCCTCCCTCGTGATGTTGGCAAGGTCTGAGGCCCTCCAGGAGGGAGCCCCCGAGCCCTACCCGAGGAGGGCGCTGGCCGCGCCTTCATATGCGATGGAGGGAGGCGCCCCCGGAGCGGGCGCCGATCCTGACAAGGTTCCAACCGCGACGCCATCCTCCTGAGGTCCTGCACGACACAGCTGCTTCTTCCTGGGGATGGCCTCTGGAGGGCCTTCGCCCTTTCTGTCGGGGTCGTCGATTGCTGCAGCTTGAAAGGCGCGCTCAAGGGAGCACACCGCGTCTCTTTCTTTGCATGGGACCGTGATGATTCCATCGCTTCCCGGCATCTTGAGGACATTGTAGCCGTGGTGTGTCACCGCCATGAACTTGGCCAGGGCTGGATACCCAAGGATGGCGTTGTACGGCAGACGGATGTGCGCGACGTTGAAGTCAATGAGCTTAGTGCGGTAATTCTTGCGTTCTCCGAAGGTGACAGGGAGGCGGATCTGCCCTATCGGCATGGTGGAACCGTCGGTCACTCCTGAGAAAGGCTTGGTAGGCTGAAGCTGATCATATGGCACTTGGAGGTTGTCGAACGTGTCGACGGATAGGACGTTGAGCCCTGCGCTGCCCTCGATGGGGGTCTTGGAGACTTGCACGTTGCTGATAACTGGTGAACAAAGCATCGGGAGGGTGCCAGCGGTGGCTGCGCACTTGAGCTGATCTGCCGAGTTGAAGGTGATGGCGCACTGGGACCACCTGAGCGGGCGCGTGGCCTCGAGCTTGGGGAGGACTGCATTCACTTCACGAGCAAACTGCTTGAAGATACACTGTGAGGCTGGGGCCTGGGCTCCGCCCAAGATGCAGGTGATACCGCGTGGCTCCTGGAAGCCCCCATCCCCCTCATCTTGATGGTGGTCGTCGTTCCTTCTTGGCGGTGGCGGCAGCGGGGGAAGACCGGCGTTGCCCTGAGGACGATCCTCATGAGGCTGGTCTCTCCAGGCGCCCTCGCGAGGATGATCCTGCCAGCGGTCCTCACGAGGCTGGTCGCGCCACTCCTGGCGCGGGCCATGGTCGTCTCAGCGTCCGCCACCATGTCCTCCTCCTCAGTCGTAGCCCCGGTCGCTGCGTTCAGGGCATCGACCGAAGCGTCCTTCACGAATGGCTCTGAGTTCTTGACAGTCACTGGTGTTGTGGGTGTTCAGGTTGTGGAAGGCGCAGAACGGTCGGCTGTTCTTGGATGACTCGGGCTGATCTCTGCTTCGCTTGGTGTCCGGCTCCGCTGCGAGCACAGCTGCTTCCTTGCGCTTCATGTCCTTGGCCTTGGCCTTCTTCTCCTTTGCACCCGCAGCTGGCAGCTCAAGGAGGGAGAGGCTCCACTCCTCGGCTCTTGCGCACTTGGTCGCCAGGTTGAATAGCTCCTGAGGTGTGCACAACTCCTCGTGGATAGCTAGCTCCTCCTTCATCTTGACGCCGCAGACGCCGTCGGAGAACACGGAGATGATGGCCTCGTCCGTGACCTTGGGGATCTTGAGACGAGTGTTGTTGAAGCGTTGGATGTACTTTTGGAGGGTCTCTCCTAGTTGTTGCTTGATGCAGCCTAGGTCACCTGCGGCCGGCGGGCGGTCGCGAGTGCCCTGGAAGTTGGCGACGAAGCGGTCGCGCATCTCGTCCCAGGAGATCGAGCCCGGCGGCAGGTTTAGGAGCTAGGAGCGGGCACCATCCTTGAGAGCCATAGGAAACCAGTTCACCATGACTTTCTCGTCGCCGTTGGCCGCTTCGATGCTCAGCTCGTAGAGCTGCAGGAACTCTGCGGGGTCGGGGTGCCGTCGTAGCGAGGAGGCAGATCCGATTTGAACTTGCCCGGCCAGGCGACGCTACACAACTCAGGGGTGAAGGCGCGGCAGCCGGCCATGGTCGCCGGGGCCCGTCTTGGAGGTGGAGCTTGGACTCGATGGAGTCCGCGCGCCGCCACCGCAGGTGGCGCGTGGTCTTGGTGAGGCGGCGCGGGGAGCGCAGGTGCGGCTTCTCGCGGCCGAGGAACTTCCTGGCAACTTCTCTCTTCATGCGCGGGCACCGGTTGTGGTGGGTTACACCGTGGGGCCGCACGCCTTGGCGCCAAGGCACCGTCTTGGGACAGAGGTGGTGGAGGCGCTCCATGAGCCTCGCCATCCGCGGCTGATGGTGGGCGTGGCAGCGACATGGACGGCGCAGGGGAGCCCCCTGCAGTGGTGACGAGCTCGGCGATGCGGTTGAGCCAGTCCTCGTAGAGGGCGTCGACGGGGCGGTAGCGGAGAAGCTCTCGCGCCAGCCCCAGCGCGGCCTGAGGGTCCACGGGAGCGCGGCGAGCATGGGACGATGAACCGGCCGAGGTCAGCAATGGAGTGGCGGTGCGGCCGTCTCGCCATAGCGAGGACGCTTGCTGCTCGTTCCCCGCCGGGCCGGAGGCGGCGTTGGCGGCAGGCGACGGAGAATGATGAGGTGGCCCGCCGACTGGAGCCGTCTAAGCGACGCGGGTGGCGAGGGCAGCCCGGCGCTCAGTGCGAGCACAGCGAGCGTCCGCCATGGAGATGATGGAGCGACGGAGCGCAGATCGACGGAAGGGAATCTACCTAGCACGCCAAATGTTAGATCTCGGGTTCCGGCAAAACCCTTAAGGTTCGAACTCTGGGGTGCGTGCGAAGTTCTTTCCCTCCTATGATCCATGCCCTAGCTCTCTAAGATCTCGCGGACGAACTCGACGAACTCACAACACAAGGGACACAAGATTTATACTGGTTCGGGCCACCGTTGTT
The DNA here is from genome assembly GCF_002162155.2 of Triticum dicoccoides. Taxonomy (NCBI): domain Eukaryota; kingdom Viridiplantae; phylum Streptophyta; class Magnoliopsida; order Poales; family Poaceae; genus Triticum; species Triticum dicoccoides. The sequence goes on from NC_041388.1 coordinate 429,117,587, forward strand.
GTGTAATACCCTACTCCAGAGTGTGGTGGTGGATTGCCTCTTGGGCTGATGATGAACAGTACAAGGAGAAGAACAACCTCCTGAGGTTGAGGTGTTCTTGTGCTTGGTGAACTTGCGTGGGTGAGGATTCGATCAGCTCAGGCTTTATTGCCTTCTACTGCGATGGCTAGTCCTATTTATAGAGGCCCTGGTCCTCTCCCCAAATATAGAGCGGGAAGGGAGCCAACAACGGCCAATTTGAAAGGGGACATCTAGTACAACTTATCCTGACAAAAGTAGTCTTCGCCTGCAAAAGACTCTGGTGACGCCGTCTTGGGCTCCATGGTGACCTCCGTCTTGCCGTCCTCGTGGACTTGGTCTCGTTGCACTGATATGGAAACCTTTGCTTGATGCCTTGGTACTCCGCGCCTGCGCTTGCCCCCTTGGCACCAAAGAGGAAATAAGGACGTTGCGCGCGCTGGCGCCCGCCTGGCGCCCGCCTGATCCCGATCGTCATGGCTCACATCACGAGAGCCTCGCGAGGTTTGCCCCGCCTTGATATCTCCACTCCTTGTGAGCCTGCCTGGCGAGGCCGCTCCTGAGGAGGTCTTGCATCGCCCGCCTCGTGAGGCTTGGCCCCTCGCGAGGGTCTTGAATGCCTCATTGATGAAGATGGGCCGTACAGGCCTGCTCACATAGCCGCGTCGTGGGCCGCAGGAAGGCAAGTCTGGGGACCCCCGTTCCCAGAATGTCGATAGTTGAGATAGCCAGAGAGTACGTCGCTCGTACTTAATTGAGAATAGTTGGTGACATCAAATCTCACTTTCCGCTTTTCAATGAACTCTTGTTTGGCGGAGTGCTTAGCCAAGACAGTTGGATTTCCCGGTTCTTTAAAGCTGGTGCCAGTGATCATAACATCGTCGGTATGTGTCTCTGACGGTTTAAGTGGGCTTGACGATTCAGTACTCAAAGGATTGAGATTTGTCTGGTTGCCGGAGAGGTCAGGAATCTCTGTTGGAACATCATGAACAGACTCGTCGGGTTTTAGCACGGAGGTTACAGATGCCGGAATTTGTTGTTCCGGCTCATGGACTTTGGGGTCTTCAGTCAGCTTGATCACCTTTGCCTTCTTGCTAGGCTTTGCCTTTCGACTTCATGGGTCATGAGAGGTCAGTACAGATATAAAAAGTATAAGGAGATAGAAAATAACAAGGAAGTGTTATTACCCAAGAGCAGTTTTGAAAGCCGGCAACTGGGTCTGTGATGAGTCACCAGAAGAAGAGCGAGAAGCCTCCTGGTAGTTTGAATCAGAAGAATTAAGTGGCTGGCGAATGAGACCCGCCAGTGGGTAAAAAGAGTTTATGTTTGCAAGGACCTCATTTCGATGTTTCCGCGGAACTGAAGTATTCGGTAAGCCAGAGGATAATTCTTCACCTCCGTTGGTCCGAGTCTGTCGCCGGTTCTCGTGCTACTGTTGCTTCAAAAGAAAGTGAGGATCCAAATGATCTAAAGGGTGTGAAAAGCTTAATTTCTGGGTTACTCGTCGAATTTTCTGTCTTGGCAAAGGTGTTGAGCCAGAGGAAATAATTGTTACCTCTTCTTCAACTGCATGGCTGGCCCCCGTGTCATCCTGATAATAATCAGTGTCAATAAGATGATTGAAAAAGGAGCCAAGGGAGTCAAGGGCTACCTCCGACTCAGAGCTGTCATTCAGTTCAAACATCTCGGAAGCACTTGATTTCTTCTTATTTTTCTTAGCGGCTTTCTTAGCGGCTTTCTTGGCAGCCCTGGCCTTTTTGGCGGCTTCATGGTCACATTTCTTTTTCCAAAAATCAGATTCTGCCTGTGAAAGTCATCAAGTTGGGTTAATAGAACGTTCGAATGATGAGATAAAAGTAAGTGATTTAGAGACATACATCTGGTGGCGGGTTAAGTTTGCAGAAAGGGTTCAAACCCACTTTGTTGCAGTCTTCCGGATCTTCATTCAGAAGAGTCTTTGTCATTTTGTTGATTGCCTCGTCAGTTAAACGCACCGAGCTGTGGCTCAGTGGATGCTTTATACCACCCATGTAAGTACACATTAAGCCGGGTCGGCGACTCAAGGGTATGATTCGCCAAGAAACCCAACACCGAACCTAGTCAATGCCAGTTAACCCATTTCCCAGCAGAGCCTTGACCTTTGCAATGGTGGGGGCAAGCTTTGCACGTTCAGCAGTGGTAAGCTTTTCAGGAAGACGATGCTTTGGGTCAAGACGCTGGACACGATAACCCGACAGTGGATTTTCGTCAGCCGGAGAGGTATCTTCGCAGTAAAACCATGTCTGGTTCTAATCTTTGGGGTGACTCGGCAAACAGGCATAGAGGAAGATAGCATCTCTTCTTCGTTGAATAGAGATTCTGCCAAGTTCCAAATTGAGTCCGTTTGTAAACTTGTTTTGGCGGTTCAAATAAAAATATTCCCTAAAGAGTTCAACACTGGGCTCCTCTTGAAGTTATACTTCGCAGAAAACTTGAAAGTTGCAGATGTTTGACATGGAATTGGGTCCGATGTCTTGAGGATGAAGTTGAAAGAAGTGCAGAACATCTCGTAAAAATTTAGAACCGGGCGGCGAGAAGCCCCGATTCATGTGATCAGTAAAAACAATGACCTCATCATCCTTTGGCTGAGGTTTTTCTTCGTATGGATTGGGGGGGCAATACATGACATTTTTTGCTGGTAAGTAGCCATTTTGACAAAGTCTTTGAGCGTGTTCTCAGTGACAATGGAGGGAACCCAATTACATGAAGTGATCGTCTTTGGCGGCATTGTGAAGAAAGAAGCCTAAACGAAAGGAAAATTTTGTTGGTTCAAGTTGATTCATTAAGCCGGAAGTAAAACACTACAGTATATATTCAGAGTGGTGTCTTAAATGGGGCCTAATGACATATGGCTAGTGATAACCAGTGATGTAAGCCGCCATGACCAGATTGGTATCTATCAAGAGTGAAATCTGCTAAGTGTTGAATAAACAGGTTTTACAGACTGGAGTAGGTGATTTGGATCTAGCGCTGTGTGAAAAAAGAAAATAAATCAAAGCCTAAATATTGTAGCAGCAGAGGAACTAGCACATTGGCGAGATTTCTGCATCTAAAGGGTATGTTCAGCGATTAAGACAAATGATAGAAACAAGTTTTGCATATTTTAAAGGCCATTTTTGGATCAAAGTAAGGATTAAACATAAGTGTGACCAAGAACGATGATGAACTCGTAAGAACTATAGAAACCCTAATGGAGATCTATGGCGGAGAAGATAAGGTGCTTATTGGGTCTGAGGAGCAATGGAGGGGCGCCGCAGTTTCTCTGGTCCCGTTCAGGTTGATGCAGCGGCCGAGGTCGAGGAAGGCGATGGACTTCGCGGCGGCGGCAGTGCTCAAGCGTGCAGATCCATTGCGAAGAAGAGGTGGAAGACAAGAAGGAAAAGAAGGGAAAATGAAAAGAGGGCTGCTTGACCCTATTTATAAGGAGAAGGGTAACAGGTGGGCACGAAAAACGAGGAGGCCAAAGAATGATTATCCAACCACTCGGACGCCTCGATTTTCGAGATGGTTATTAAGGATCCGTTAAGATATGTTGGGTATTGTGCAAAATTAATGACAGATGATGTCATGGCGGGTTTCCGTAATTCTAGGATGACGTCATGGCGGGTTACAATCTCTCACAAGAGCAAACAAAAAAGGATTTTTTTCTAAGTGTTGAAGATTGACATGAACAAGTTCAAATCAACCTGGTGCCTAATGTTGGGGATATGACAATTGGACATGACCCACCCAGGAGGGGCCGGGTTATCCCAATGGTGGATCATCATAACAAAGCCCAGGAGGAGGTAGAAGATGGTGATTTATCAAGGAGACTTATTAGGGGCCCAAATCCCAAAGGCGGATTAAGGCCCATAAGTGTAAACCGCCATGTATGTACGACTTGGGTTGTAAGGTATGTAGAGCTAGTCACCGAGCCGGAAACGATTGTGTATGATCCGGTCGGGAATCCATGAGTCGCGTGGCGTCAACCTGTGTATATAAAGGGATGACCTGGCGGCGGTTTAGGGCAAGAGAGAACAGATCGAAAGCTAGGTCAAGTGTAATCTCTCCCTGGTAATCGAAACATCAGCAATACCACCTCAAACTGGACTAGGCCTTTACCTTCACCGCAAGGGGCCGAACCAGTATAAACTCCTTGTGTCATTTGTCCCGTTTAACCCCTTTAAGCTAACCCTACTATGATGGCTCCACAACTAAGTCCTTCTGCTAGGACAACTGCCGTGACAATTCCATGACAGCACCGGTGCGAGATGTAGCAGCAGTTGTCTTTACACCAGTTTTGGCATACATAGTGGACGGCCTTAGTGCTATTAGTTCTATGTTACTAAATTTGTGCATGTACACACATGCTAGTATCAATTTGTTGTCATCTAGACATTGTCGCTATGTTGTTGCAGTTATATTTACCTTCCTCATAAAATGTTCAATTTGTTATTTATTGTACATGAGTAAGAACTTCTAGCGCTGTTGTAGTTAATTATAGCTTCTGATGTTCCAGAATTTGGTTGTTGTCTTAGTAGCAATTAATTCATTTGCACGTTGATCTTTTTGAGAATATATGTCATAATTAACATGTTTCTTCAGTTTTTCAAAATAAGCATTGGTGATTTTCTATGTTGCTATAAACCCATTTCCCCTACAATTGTTACTGATCTAGTTTTAAATATTATAGGATGAACGGAAGTGTTCTTACTTGGAGTGGGTTGATCAAGAGTGTCCATGGTCTTTGAAGATGTGCCTAGCGAAGCTCTGGAGCATGTATGAGGAAGAGAACGGACATAGGCTTAGAGAAACTGTTGTCAACACTGAAGAATACTAGATGATGCCCCGCGCGTTGCTGCGAGAACTCTTAGTCCTACGCACATGAATATATGATAATACATAAAGTGAAGAATTTTGTTTGCTCAATATATGATCTGAAGATTGAAATCTACAAAGGACATGTTACTGGAAGTATGATTGTAAATATATATGGAAAAACATGAATTCTTCAATCGCGTTGTGGCATACTAATCTCATATGTTTTACACAAGTACTAATGTATAAAACACTCCAAAAACATGGATCTGAAATGGAGATGTCCTGAAAGGTTATGTACAAATTTCCACTTTCAGATACATATTGTGAAATTATTTATGCCCAATCTTGCAAAACTACTTATGTGCAAACTATATAAAACTAAAATAGATGGCATACTGAGATTGGGCATAAAAAATTGTGCCTTATAGAATATAGTTAGAAAATATGGCACAACACACTCTAGAGATACAATGAAAATCGTAGTTGAAAGTTGAGAAAAGAGGGTGCCTGCAAGAAAGAATTATGCAGGTGAGACAACATATCAGTCACCTGCGACTGAAGTAGGAAAAGAACGGAGGTAAAAATACAGAGGGAGTTGTCAAGCTTTTAGGCATATATTTATAGCATTAAGGCAATCAAAAAGGGCACCACCGAAAATTGAACAGTGCACCGGAAATAGCACCACCTGAGGTATCAGATGCATATAATATATAAAAACTAATCGCACAACTTGTTTCGATCCTGAGCTTCAAAGCTTTCGTCGACCCATTTGATAAGCATCTCCCTACAATTCAGCAGTCCTAAAGGTGCCGAGATAGCAAATCAATTAAAGGAGCAGATTCCTCCTCCAAAACAATGATTGGAATTTCATTTGCAGAAGAAAAACTATCTCTAGAATCTTAAGCATTCCAGCTCCCGGCAAAAGGAAATATGAGGAAAATTAGTTGAGTATGAAAGATCAAAATAAAGGCAGGAAAAATTAATCATGGTAAGGTGAGAAAATTCATGGTATTAGCGATGGAGGTGGATCCCAAATCAGTCATTGCTTAGTTGAAAAATTAATCTTGGTATGGTGAGAAAATTCATGGTATTTATTATTCCTTTTACAGGATATCTTCACCTAGTTCTGGGACTTCTGTTCTGGCCATGGCGAGCAGTGGCACCAACCATGAATCCTTCATGCAGATTTTATACCTAAAATATGCAAGCTTGAGTTACTCTGTATGTGAAATTAAATTAATTATATTGGTGCACTAAGCAAAGCCCAACTACAAAAAGGCCCTCTTTGTCTTCTCCCATCGAAAGCTAGGTCGATCTTACAGAGTTCACGACGGGTAGCAGCATGATTCTTGGTGGTGCTATGATAGCGCAACATCGGCATGGGTATGGAGGGGAGCCGTGGCTGGCGAATCTGATGTACATGGTCGGAGGAGCTGGCTGAGCAAAGCCGACGCACGGCACCATCGAGGTACTACAGGAGTGCGGCGGCGCCGTATAGGAGGGGAGTGGTTGCAGGCACCAAGCCCCCTGTTAGTAGTGAGGAGAGCTCGCCCCTGTCGGGGCTCGATCCCTAGCCATGGAAGATAAGATGTGGAGCTCTGAAGGTTGCTCTGTTCGCTGGAGAGGAAGTGCGGTGGGGAGGAGAATAAGAGGATGCATACGGGCTCTTAGGCTGCCTTGTCCGTTACAGAATACGGAGGAGGAAACGACCAAAGGGATGCTTGTGTTGTAAAAATAAATAATCAAACAACCTATGGGTCCGCTTGTGTTCAGTAACGGAATGCACGCATGCGATAGTTGGTGATGTGGCTGGATGCCGTGACGTGGATAGCTCCATGTGAAGATAAATAGGGGTGGGTTGGGTGGGGCATATGTAGTGATGTGGATAGCTTGCATGTCAAGATAATTGAGATAGTGGGGATGAACTTCTTAAGTATATAGGATTAGAAGATGCGGGATAAAAAGTGGAAGGTGGAGAATGAGCTCAGATTTTTTAAATCAGACTTTGCTAAGATGGTGTTGGCGAAGGAGGAGGCACTTTCCTAGTTGGCCCGTGCGAAACAGGTTCTTACTGAACTGAAAGCAGAGGTGGATAAGACGAGCCTGGATGATCTCGATTAGGGAAATGAATATATTGTTCTAATATTGTTCTTATGAAGTTGAACTAGCTATATGTTGTACTGTGTTGTTTTCATGTAGCTATCATACTATGATGTTATAATATATTTATGTGCCTGATATGAAATTGGCAAACAGCTGTTCAATATGAAATGTGAATTTGCGTAATACTGGAATTATTAATTGTAAACTAATAAACCTACTAAATGTGTCATGGAACTTTGCAAACGGTTCTAGCAGTAAAAGTGCTTGTGATGATAGCCCAATGACACACAGTTTTCTTCATCAAATCATGTGTGATGTAGTTGATAAAAGCAAACAGTTAACCAAGGTAGAGCGTGTGTGATAGTTACACCTTTCACACACGAGCCTACACATAAAACTAAGTGGGATGTACATATGAACAGAAACATTTTCCCTCGATTGACTATGTGGGATGTACATAAGAACGGAAACATATTCCTTGGATTGACTGTGTGTGATATACATAGGAACGGAAAAGTTTTCCCTGGATTGACTGCGTGGGATGTACATAAGAACGGAAACATATTCCTTGGATTGACCGTGTGTGATATACCTACCTACGGAAATGTTTTTATGGGATTCACCGTGTGGGATGTACATACCAACAGAAATGTTTTTCTGGGATTCACCGTATGGGATGTACATACCTATGGAAATGATTGGGTTTCGATGCCCCGCCCGATTGAACACGAGCTCATTTGGTGTCCCAAGAGGGCCTATCCCCGATGATTTCTGGGTCGTGTGGGAAGGACCCCCTATCGCCCTCACTCACTTGGCGATGGTTCCAAATGCCTTCGCGGAAAGGGGTTAAAAACTTTTTGTATAGCACCAACGCGTACTAGTGGTTCAAAGAATTTAAGAGTGAAGTGGAGAATCATCATAACAAGAAAATAAATTTTCTATGATCTGATCGCGAAGGCGAATATTTGAGTTACCAGTTTGGCCTTCATTTAAAACAATGTGGAATAGTTTCACAACTCACGCCAGCTGGAACACCACAGCATAATGGTGTGTCCGAATGTCCCAACCGTACTTTATTAGATATGGTGCGATCTATGATGTCTCTAACCAATTTACCACTACCATTTTGGGGTTATGCATTAGAGGCAACGGCATTCACTTTAAATAGGGCATCGTCTAAATCCGTTGAGACGACACCGTATGAACTATGGTTTGGCAAGAAACCTAAGTTGTCGTTTCTTAAAGTCTGGGGTTGCGATGCTTAATTATGTGAAAAAGCTTCAGCCTAATAAGCTCGAACCCAAATCGGAGAAGTGCATCTTCACAGGATACCCAAAATAAATTGTTGGGGACACCTTCTATCATAGATCCGAAGGCAAGATATTTGTTGCTAAGAATGGATCCTTTCTAGAGAAGGAGTTTCTCTCGAAAGAAGTAAGTGGGAGGAAAGTAGAACTTGATGAGGTAATTGTACCTTCTCTCAAATTGGAAAGTAGCTCATCACAGAAAACCATTCCTGTGATGCCTACACCAATAAGATAGGAAACTATTGATCATGATCATGAAACTTCAGATCAAGTTACTACCGAACCTTGTAGGTCAACCAGAGCATGTTCCGCACCAGAGTGGTATGGTAATCCTCTTCTGGAAGTCATGTTACTAGACCATGACGAACCTATGAACTATGAGGAAGCAATGATGAGCCCAGATTCTGACAGATGGCTTGAGGTCATAAAATCTGAGATAGGATCCATGTTTGAGAACAAAGTGTGGACTTTGGTGCACTTGCCCATTGATCGGCAAGACATTGAGAATAAATTGATCTTCAAGAGGAAGACGGACATTGTTGGTGTCAAAACCGGCGAATCTCGGGTAGGGGGTCCCGAACTATGCATCTAAGGTCAATGGTAACAGGAGACGGGGGACACAATGTTTAGCCAGGTTCGGGCCCTCTCTATGGAGGTAATACCCTACTTCCTGCTTGATTGATCTTGATGAATATGAGTATTACAAGAGTTGATCTACCACGAGAACGTAATGGCTAAACCATAGAAGCCTAGCCTGTATGACTATGGTAATGAATATATCCTTTTCGGACTATACCCTCCGGTTTATATAGACACCGGGGGGTCTAGGGTTACATAGAGTCGGTTACATAAGAAGGAATCTTCATAGTTGGTCTCCAAGCTTGCCCTCCACGCCAAGGAGAGTCCAATCCGGACGCGGGTATAGTCTTCGGCCTTCATGCCTTCATAGCCCATCAGTCCGGCCCATGGATAACAGGCCGGACGCCCGAGGACCCCTTAGTCCAGGACTCCCTCAGTAGCCCCTGAACCTGGCTTCAATGACGAGGAGTTCGGCACGCAGATAGTCTTCGGCATTGCAAGGCGGGTTCCCTTCTTTCCGAATTCCAAGATAGTCTCCGGATGCGATGATTGTATCCGGAGCTGCAACACGCACACCATACACAAACGCAGAGAGAATATAATACCCCATGAGTCCAATCCGCTGACAACTTTTCTCAAGATGACATCACATTGGCCCGGTCATAATTTCGGACCATTTCGTGTATGTCGTTTCACGTTTCGAGACGCTATTGCCATTGGCACGTCCTATCAAAGTAGACATCGTGTCCCCTTACTGCGGGATTCTCATCAATATGAGTATGGGTAACCCAACCGTGTCGTTTATACAGCCCTTAGGAATAGGCAAGTTCTGAGGCGAGTGGGGAGACATTTAATATTCACTGCCTTTATAAGGGGATAAGGATTCCCTCTTCCTCTCCCACGCCTCCTCTCTATCTCCGCCCTTCCAATCTCGAGCTCCAGCACCCAAGTTCTCACCTCCTTTCCACTCGAGTTAGCACTCGACCATGTCCGGATCTGGAGGCTAGGGCAAGTGGATGGTCTCCTCCGCCAAGGAGGAGGACATTACTTAGCTTCGGGTAGCCGGATACTTGGCGAAGGAAATCGCCCACCGTCCGCCGGCCGAGGGACAAGTCATCCCCACGCCGAAGCCTAACGAGAGGGTGGTATTCATCCCCCATTTCTTCCGCGGGCTAGGGTTCCCCCTCCACCCTTTCGTCCGTGGGCTGATGTATTATTACGGGATAGATTCCCATGATCTGTCCCCGGATTCCTTCCTGAACATCTCGGCGTTTATCATCGTGTGTGAGGCTTTCCTCCGCATCCAACTCCACTTCGGGCTATGGCCCAAAGTCTTCAACGTGATGCCGGAGGTTGTGGATGGCTATCATGCGGAGTCTGGAGGAGCCATGGTGAGTAAGCTGTCCAATGTCTCCTAGACAAAAGGCACTTTTGTGGACACAGTAAAGGAGTGGCAGAAATAGTGGTTCTACATCACAGAACCCTGAGGCACCACCTGGGCCGCCGCTGCCGAATTCCGCTCTGGTGCTCCCATGTGACTCACCTCCTGGGTCGAGAAGAGTCCGGACTGGTGTTCCCCTGACGAGCTGATAGTGCTACAGACATGCGTTCAAAGCATGGTAACCAAAAACGTCAAGCTTGTTGATGTAATCCGGGTGATGCTAGTTCGCTGGATTCTCCCGTGCCAGCGCCGAAGACGCCCTCTATGGGAGTTCAATCCAAAGAAGCACCAGACCCTGGTGAGGCTCTTCGAGACTACTCACGAAGGTGCCTAGAAGTTGCTCTTTAAGGGCAACGAGAAACCACCGGCCACAGATTCAGACCGCGGGCACGATATTAAACACCTTGCCAGCGAGGTATGTTATCTTTAATGTATACCCTGCTTGTTTGTTTCGAGGATGATGTCTGAGTTTTTATGATTGCTTCTTTAGGACTGGATGGAGAGGGCGAAGCTGATCAAGTGTCCGGCTCTGCTGCCTAAAGAACTAGTCATCCCGCGTTTGGCGAAGATGCTGGTGTCAGCGCCCTACAAAGCGCCAGAGAAGAAGGCCAAGGGACCCATTCCTCCATTCCTAAGGAGGATGGTGACAAGGAAGAGGAGGAGGAGGAGGAGGAGGAGGAGGAGGAGGAGAACAACCCTCCCCCTGAGGAGAGAAAGAAGAAGAGGGTGGCTTCCGCACATTTGGAGGCGGAAACGCCCAAGAAGGGGAAGGGCGTCCCAGCGGTCAACACCGTGTGGGACGTTGACAGCAGTCTGGAACGACGCCCCCGCACTAAGCCCCAGGCCGCCTCGTAAGTGTCATGACTCGTACATGCCCGTATATCCGGCCTTTTCTCTTTATCATCTTGATATGGTTAACTGTACTATTGCAGTCCGACCCGTGATCACGTCCAACGATCCTCATCTAGAGGTTCGTTGGATCCGGCGGAGATGGCCAGCATGTCGCCGCCGCCCGCTTATTCCGCCGGGGCCAGGGACGACACCGAAGTGTTGTCCCGGAGGACCGCTCTGAGCCGAGGAGGAGCCCAGGACGCTGTCCGGGAGGCACCACAAGTCGAGACCTCCGCTGCCGGACACATGAGGGAGCAGATCCCCATGGAGACTGGCAAAGAGGGCCGTATTCAGTTCGACCCTCAGCCGAATATGATTCCGGAGACCCATATGGCTCCGGAGTCGGGCGAGCAGCCCCCTTCAAAGGTGAGGGGTGCGCCGATTCCACCGGTGGCCCCTGTCCAGCCAGGGGCACCAGATGACCTGATGGAGGCGTTACGAGGCGCCTCCATTGTGGACGAGCACCGTGTCCTTATGGGTGCGGTGATCGAGAAGGTTCAGTCCGCCAAGAGTGGACTGAATGAGGCCTGCAGCAACCTGTTGACAGGTTTTGAGGTAAGTGTCATAGAAAGAGAAAAACCCCATGTAGACAGTAGCCCCTGAGACACTATCCGGTGTTCGGCAAGAAGAACCGGACAGAGGATCAATCCTTTGTTATAGGAGACTAACTTAATATGTATGAATAAGCAGGCGTCGCTGTTGGCCACGACCTCGCATGCTGCCGAAGTCTCTGAACTGAAGCAGAGGCTGGAGCGGACCGAGAACGAGCTCGGCGAGGTGAAGATTTTGCTCCAGGAGAAGCAAGGTGAGTAATGACTTGCTGTGTATTTCGGGAAGAATAAATAGTGTGTATTGACCGTTGTGTCATAATATGTGTAGGAGCCGTGACCGAGGTCGAGGCCCTGAAAAAGGTCCTGGGTGAAGCCGAGGGGAAGGTTGTCCAGCAGCAAGTCGCCCGTAAGAAGCTCAAGGCCCGGGTCAACGAGGTCCAGCAGGAGCTCCAGGACACGGTGAAGAAGTGCGAAGCCTTGGAGCACGAGGCATCAGTTCAAGAGACTGAACTTACCAAGGCTCGCCAGAGCGTGGAGGCCGCACGGAATGACGCCCGGGATGCTCTCCAGGAGATCCAGGGGGCCAACAAGATCGCCGCGTGTAAGGCATTTAACATGCAAAGCAAGTATGTGGAGAGAAAGTACCTTTTACTAACCCAGATTCGGAGTTGCCCAGGTGCTTTTGTGGGTCTACCACATAGCGTGTCCGATGCCGTGGAGTTCTTCCGAGCCAAAGAAGGGAACTCTATGGAGAAGTTGTTCTGGTCGCAGTATGCTGTGCCAGAACATCCGGTGCCCTTTGCCGATCAGCTGAAGCAGCTGGGCGAGCTGCACAGGGTGGCCGAACTGTCCATGAAGGATTTAATAATCCGGTTGTGGCCAGCCGAAGCTATACCCAGCAGTTATTCCAGCCTCGTGAAGCGGGTGGTGGAGGCCTGTCCGTGGCTAGACATCGTCAAGCGATCAGTCTGCATCGAAGGTGCACGCATGGCCTTCGCCCGTTGCAAGATGTGGTGGGCAAAGATGGACGCCGTTGAGGTGGCCAAGGGGTCGCCAGAGGGCAAGGAGTACCGGACACCCGAGTGATATTTTGCGGATGTCCTAGAGGGGTCTCGACTTGCGACAGCGCAGTGCGGGCAGGACATTATTTCGAATGAATACATTCATGTTGTCTTTGTGTTGTATGATTGAAACAAAGTCGGTTTGTAATATAATTTTGTTATGTTTTGATTGTTTCCTCCTGTGCAGCCGTGGTGTATGGAATTTGAGGGTTGGCCAGTTGTCGGCTTCTGCCCTCACGTAGGTAGTATGGAGGTGTTCGAGATGGAATCTAAACAATCTTGATCCAATTATATGGTCCTTGAAGGAGTTGTTTAGCGCAACGAACCAGGCAACCAGACTATGCGGCTTAAACGCCCTCACTTAGCCATAGCAGTTTTATAATAAAACATGGGCGCAGCTCTTGGTATGCGAACCAGGGTGCTGTCAGCGTCTGAACGGGAAGTAATGATCCTTCGCATAATGCGGAAGAAATCTCCAGCGATTTGTAACCCTCGAACAGATGACCGGCTCTCGCCGCATCATGACAGTCAGTTTTTGGCTTTCTCTACTGAGGTGCTCATCCAGTTTAGACCAGGGCACAATCGTAGTAGTTCTCCCTTTACTACCCTAGCCGATGTAGCGGAACGTAGGGTAGCAAGAACAGGAGCCGGGCAACCCAACTATTGACCAAAGACATGATTTGGAGCCAATGCATATAATGATAAATTCAGGGTGCCAAACTTTTCTATAAGAAGTGTTCGGACTTTGTTGCCGTGTTATGGGGCGATGAGGAGCCCCTGACAAATATGAAACGTACCAGAGTGTACGGGTGCTAGAAAATAAGTGATCAGAGGAAAACAGAAGGAGAACAGAGATAGTATCTAGGGCCCTTGAACTTGGACCATGAACTGTTTCCATTATAGTTGGATTAATGCGTCAAAGCACATTGATACAAAATAGTGCAATAAGCAACTGGCTATTTGACATGCCACAACCAAAGGCGAGCTGCGTGTGGGTCCTAAGAACGAATAGAGTAATTGTTGAATTGACCTCTAGAGTTTCCCCTGTACGCATGTGCTCCGTGTCAATCCGGCGTGTTTATCCTTGACAGGACCAGTAATCAGGCCGTCGAAGGAGGCCCGCGTAAAAGAAACCTCATTGGGATTGGGACGAAGGCCGAATTGCTAATCGAGCTCTTGACGAGCCGCGCTGTCCTGTTGCAGTGTAGTCCAGACCGTCTTGATGATGTCCAGGGGCTCGGCAGCCGGATTATGGTGCTGCTTGAGAAGGCCACTCTGTACCTCTGCTACTAGGGCGCCGGTGTGCTCCTCTGTTTGGAGGGAGTGTTCCGTGTTTCCGTTGACTGTTATGATGCCACGTGGACCGGGCATCTTGAGCTTAAGATAAGCATAGTGTGGCACCGCGTTGAATCTAGCAAACGCGGTTCATCTGAGCAGTGCATGGTAGCCGTTGCAGAAGGGGACGATATCGAAGATTAGCTCTTCGCTTCGGAAGTTATCCGGGGAACCGAAGACCACCTCCAGTGTGATTGAGCCCGTACAATGGGCCTCTACGCCTGGTATGACTCCTTTAAAGGTAGTTTTCGTGGGCTTGATTCGTGAGCGATTAATGCCCATTTTACGTACTGTATCCTGATATAGCAGGTTGAGGCTACTACCGCCGTCCATTAGGACTCGTGTCAGGTGAAATCCATCGATGATTGGGTCGAGGACCAATGCAGCTGAACCGGCATGACAGATACTAGTTGGATGATCTCGACGATCAAAGGTGATCGGGAATGATGACCATAGATTGAATTTTGGGGTGACTGGCTCTACCGCATAGACGTCCCTGAGTGCGCGCTTGCGCTCTTTTTTGGGGATGTGTACTGTAGCGTATATCATGTTCACCATTTTGACTTGAGGGGGAAATTTCGTCTGCCCCCCAGTGTTCGGCTGTCGGGGCTCTTCGTCGTCGTCCTCACTTTGTGATCCCTTTTCCCTATTCTCGGCATTTAACTTGCCAACCTGTTTAAAAACCCAACAATCCCTGTTGGTATGATTGGCTTGTTTGTCTAGGGTGCCATGTATCTGGCACAGATGGTCGAGTATGTGGTCCAAGCTGGATGGTCCCTCGCCATTCCTTTTGTAGGGCTTCTTTCGCTGGCCGGACTTGGAGCCACTGAATCCAGCGTGAACCGTAGTGTCATCGGTGTTATCGCCATTGCTTTGGCGTTTGTGTCTATTGCGCTGGAGCTTGCCGGTGCTGTTTTTGGCCTCGGAGGGGCCTGCCTCGCTGGCTGTGGTTTTGCTGCGGGCCAGCCAGCTATCCTTGCCCGCGCAAAAGCAGGTCATGAGTGCCATAAGGGCTGCCATAGACTTCGGCTTTTCTTGGCCGAGGTGGCGTGCTAGCCATTCGTCACGGATGCTATGTTTAAAGGCCGCTAAGGCTTCGGCATCCGGATAGTCAACAATCTGGTTCTTTTTGGTTAGGAATCTAGTCCAGAATTTTCTGGCTGATTCTCCAGGTTGTTGAACTATGTGGCTTAAGTCATCGGCATCATGCGGCCGGACATATGTACCTTGGAAGTTGTCAAGGAAGGCTTCTTCCAAGTCCTCCCAGCCGCCGATGGAATTTTCAGGCAGGCTATTTAACCAGTGTCGAGCTGGTCCTTTGAGCTTCAGTGGGAGGTATTTGATGGCATGGAGGTCGTCTCCGCAGGCCATGTGGATGTGGAGAATAAAGTCCTCAATCCATACCGCAGGATCGGTTGTTCCGTCGTATGATTCAATATTGATGGGTTTGAATCTTTCGGGGAATTCATGATCCATTACTTCATCAGTGAAGCAAAGAGGGTGTGCAGCGCCTCTATATCGGGCTGCGTCGCGGCGCAGCTCCGATGGAGTCTGCCTGTGGTTATCGGCCCGGGCGTGACTGGGTTTGTCACGGCCGAATAGGTAGCCATCGTCGCGAGTTGAAGAACGTCCTCACGACCGATAGATTGATCTGGTGTGTCCTGCTCTCTTGTCCAGGTCCTGCCGAAGGTCGTATGTATAATCCCGAGTTGTTTTGTCTCTGCTTTTGCGTGGTGGGGCGGGCTGCTGTTCGGCCTGAGTTGCCGCTTTATCCCGACCGCGTGGTGGTCGCTCCGCATTATGCGAGGGAGGTATGGGCTCTAGCGCCTCCTCGTCGAACTGAGGTAGCAGTATGCGTTTCAGGTAGCTTTTGGCTGGGCGCTTGAGGCAGTATTCTTAGGCTGCCAGGACATCAGTCCACCTGTCAATGAGCAGGTCTTGATCAGCTTGGAGCTGCTGCTTCTTTTTCTTCAGGCTTCTTGCAGTGGCTATTAGCTAGCGCTTGAAGCGCTCCTGCTCGAGGGGTGCCTCGGGCACGATGAAGTCCTCGTTGCCGAGGCTCTCGTCATCCTCAGAGGTGTACAATAACTATCGTCATCCGGGTCACTGGGCATGGCCTGTTTATCAGGTTTAACTTGCTCATTGTCTTGTTCTTCCTGTTCGGATGTTGCTCCGACAGGGTCTTTATTGTTTTCGGCGTCGTCCGGAGTACTGTTTTCTCCGGTGCCAGTGTTGATGTCCTTTGAGTGACGTGACTTAGAACGGCCTTTAGGGCGTCGGCGCTTGGACTGTGTCTCAGAAGGTTTATTCGCATCCGGGTCCTCCTTGTCATCGCTGCTACATTCTTTAGGTGTATCAACCATGTACACATCATACGAAGAGGTGGCCGTCCAACTTCCAGTGAATGGAGGGTCTTGGACTTGCTCCTTATCGGCATCGTCGTCCATACCGTCGATGTCTTCGGAGCCATAATCAAGCACATCGGTTAAGTCTTCGACAGTGGCTATGAAGTGGGTGGCGGGTGGAAGCAAAATTCTCCGTCGTTAGCACCTGGTTCGAACCGGACATAGTTCAGCTGTGAGTCCCCCGCCAAGGACAAGTTCTTTAAAGAGTTTAGCACATCGCCCAAAGGTGAGTGCTGGAAGATGTCTGCGGTGCATAATTCGAAAATCGACAACCGATCCAGCTCGGTGTCCGCAGACGTTCATGGTTCGGAACTTGTACCCAGAGGCGAGTCCGGAGTTCTGCTGACGCCATCGTTGCAAGGTGCTGAGTCCATGTGCGGCTCCAACGCCACGGATTCAGCAGTTTTGGATGGCGTGACCTGCTCCGGATCTAAGGCCGTAGCAGTTACAGGAATCATCTCATGAATATGGTCCGATGACAGATTGAAGTCATGTTCATCGGAGCGAGGGGGAGCGATCGCCGTGGTCTCAAATCTGTTGAAGATCGAGTCTCCACGGATATCCGCGACGTAGTTCAAGCTTCTAAATCTGACCTGGTGGTCAGGGGCTTGGCTATCGATCTGCTCCAGATGGCCAAGCGAGTTGGCCCGCGGTACGAAGCCACCGAATACAAAAATATGTCCGGGGAGGAATGTTTCTCCTTGGACAACATCACTATCGATGATTGGAGGGGCCATCGAACCTTTCATTGATGGCACAGTGGAACTCTCAATGAAAGCACCAATGTCGGTGTCAAAACCGGCGGATCTCGGGTAGGGGGTCCCGAACTGTGCGTCTAAGGTCGATGGTAACAGGAGACGGGGGACACGATGTTTACCCAGGTTCGGGCCCTCTCTATGGAGGTAATACCCTACTTCCTGCTTGATTGATCTTGATGAATATGAGTATTACAAGAGTTGATCTACCACGAGATCGTAATGGCTAAACCCTAGAAGCCTAGCCTGTATGACTATGGTAATGAATATATCCTTTCCGGACTATACCCTCTGGTTTATATAGACACCGGGGGATCTAGGGTTACATAGAGTCGGTTACATAAGAAGGAATCTTCACAGTTGGTCGCCAAGATTGCCTTCCATGCCAAGGAGAGTCCAATCCGGATGCAGGTATAGTCTTCGTCCTTCATGTCTTCACAGCCCATCAGTCCGGCCCATGGATAATAGGCCGGACGCCCGAAGACCCCTTAGTCCAGGACTCCCTCAGACACTGATGGTACTGTTACTATCCACAAAGCTCGACTTGTCACAAAAGGTTTTCGACAAGTTCAAGGTGTTGCCTACAATGAGATTTTCTCTCTCGTAGTGATGCTTAAGTCTGTCTGAATCATGTTAGCAATTGCCGCATTTTATGAAATCTGGCAAATGGATGTCAAAACTGCATTCCTTAATGGATTTCTTAAAGAAGAGTTGTATATGATGCAACCAGAAGGTTTTGTCGATCCTAAAGTTGCTAACAAAGTGTGCAAGCTCCAGCGATCCATTTATGGACTAGTGCAAGCATCTCGAAGTTGGAATATAGGCTTTGATGAGGCGATCAAAGCATACGGTTTTATACAGACTTTTGGAGAAGCTTGTTTTTACAAGAAAGTGAGTGGGAGCACTACAACCTTTCTGATAAGTATATGTGAATGACATATTGTTGATCGAAAATGATGTAGAATTTTCTGGAAAGCATAAAGGACTGTTTCAAAGGAGTTTTTCAAAGAAAGACCTCGATTAAGCTGCTTACATATTGGGCATCAAGATCTATAGAGATAGATCAAGACAGTTGATAAGACTTTTGATGAGTACATACCTTGATAAGATTTTGAAGGAGTTCAAAATGGAGCAGTCAAAGAAGAAGTTATTCCCTGAGTTGTAAGGTATGAAGTTGAGTAAGACTCAAAACCCGACCACGGCAGAAGATAGAGAGAGAATGAAAATCATTCCCTATGCCTGAACCATAGGTTCTATAAAGTATGACATGTTGTATACCAGACCTATTCTGTACCTTGCCATGAGTTTGGCAAGGGGGTACAATAGTGATCCAAGAGTAGATCACTAGACAACGGTCAAAATTATCCTTAGGTACCTAAAGAGGACTAAGGAAATGTTTCTCGGTTATGGAGGTGACAAAGAGTTCATCGTAAACGGTTACGTCGATGCAAGCTTTGACACTGATCTGATTGACTCTGAGTTTCAATATGGATACATATTGAAAGTGGGAGCAATTAGCTAGAGTAGTGCCATGCAGAGCATTGTAGACATAGAAATTTGCAAAATACATATGGATCTGAATATGGCAGACCCGTTGACTAAAACTTCTCTCACAAGCAAAACATGATCACACCTTAATACTCTTGCGTGTTAATCACATAGCGATATGAATTAGATTATTGACCCTAGTAAGCCCTTTGGGTGTTAGTCACATGGCGATGTGAACTATGGGTGTTAATCACATAAAGATGTGAATTATTGGTGTTAAATCACATGGCGATGTGAACTAGATTATTAACTCTAGTAAAAGTGGGAGACTCAAGGAAATATGCCCTAGAGGCAATAATAAAGTTGTTATTTTATATTTCCTTATATCATGATAAATTTCTATTATTCATGCTAGAATTGTATTAACAGGAAACTTAATACATGTGTGGATACATAGGCAAAACACAGTGTCCCTAGTAAGCCTCTACTAGACTAGCTCGTTAATCAAAGATGGTTAAGTTTCCTAACCATAGACATGTGTTGTCATTTGATGAAGGGGATCACATCATTAGAAGAATGATGTGATGGAAAAGACCCATCTGTTAGCTTAGCATGTTGATCGTTCAGTTTTATTGCTATTGCTTTCTTCATGTCAAATACATATTCCTTCGACTATGAGATTATGCAACTCCTGGATACCGGAGGAATACCTTATGTGCTATCAAACGTCACAACGTTACTGGGTGATTATAAAGATGCTCTACAGGTATCTCCAAAGGTGTTTCTTGGGTTGGCATAGATCGAGATTAGGATTTGTCACTCTGAGTATCGAAGAGGTATCTCTGGGCCCTCTCGGTAATGCACATCATAATAAGCCTTGCAACAATGTGACTAATGAGTTATTTGTGGGATGATTTATTACAGAATGAGTAAAGATACTTGTCAGTAACGAGATTGAACTAGGTATGAAGATACCGGCGATCGAATTTCGGGCAAGTAACATACCGATGACAAAGGGAATAACGTATGTTGTCATTACGGTTTGACCCATAAAGATCTTCGTAGAATATGTAGGAACCAATATGAGCATCCAGGTTCCGCTATTGGTTATTGACCGGAGAGGTGCCTCAGTCATGTGCACATAGTTCTCGAACCCGTAGGGTCCGCACGCTTAACATTCGATGACGATTTTGTATTATATGTAAGTTATGTGATTTGGTGACCGAATGTTGTTCGGAGTCCCGTATGAGATCACGGACATGACGAGGAGTATCGAAATGGTCCATAGGTAAAGATTCATATATAGGACGATAGTATTCGGACACCGGAAGTGTTCCAAGGGTACCAGGTACGTATCGGGTCACCGGAAGGGGTTCCTGGCAACCCCCGGCAAACTATATGGGCTTAATGGGCTTAATGGGCCAAGAGAGGGACAAACCTGCCCCTAAGGGGCTGGTGCTCCCCCTATAGGCCAAAATAAGGGGGAAAGGAAAGGAGGGAAGGGAGAAGGAAAGGGGAGGATTCAGCGTGCCCCTTTCCTTCCTCTCCCCCCTCTCTTTCCTTCCCCCTCCGACACTTATGGAAGGGGGAGGCCGACTTGTAGGAGGCGCCCAAGTAGGATTACTCCTACTTAAGATGCCCCTTGCTGCCCCTCTCCCTCTCCCACCTATATATATGTGGGGGGAACCGCTAGAACATACAACAATATCTATTAGCCGTGTGCGGCACCCCCGTCCACAGTTTACGCCTCCGGTCATATTCACGTAGTGCTTATGCGAAGCCCTGCGCGAATCACTTCACCATTACCGTCACCACGCCGTCGTGCTGACAAAACTCTCCCTCGACACTTTGCTGGATCAAGAGTTTGAGGGACACCATCGAGCTGAACGTGTGTAGAACTCGGAGGTGTCGTACATTCGGTGCTTGATCGGTCGGAACGAGAAGAAGTTCGACTACATCAACTGTGTTGTCAAACGCTTCCGCTTTCGGTCTACAAGGGTACGTGGACACACTCTCCCCCTCTCATTGCTATGCATCTCCTATATAGATCTTGTGTGAGCGTAGATTTTTTTGAAATTGCATGCTACGTTCCCAACAAATACATGAACTCCTCAAACTATGGTCATCACCAAAAAGTATCTCGATTATTGTCACCCCGGGGTTTACGGATCATAACACATAATAGGTGCATATGACTTGGAAGATCGGATCTAGAACATAGACATAATGGTGAAAACATAAATGGTTCAGATCTGAAATCATGGCACTCGGGCCCTAGTGACAAGCATTAAGCATGGCAAAGTCATAACAGCATCAATCTCAAGACACAATGGATACTAGGGACCAAGCCCTAACAAAACTAACTCGATTACATGATGAATCTCATCCAACTCCTCACCGAACAACGAGCCTAGGAAGGAATTACTCACTCCCGATGGGGAGCATCATGGAATTGACGATGAAGGACGGTTGGTGATGACGAAGACTTGAGATTCCCCTCTCTGGAGCCCCGAACGGGCTCTAGATCTGGCCTCCCGATGAAGAACATGAGGTAGCGGCAGCTCCATCTCGTGTAACGAGATAATTCTTCCTCCCTTATTTTTTCTCTGAAAATAGGATTCTATAGTGTCGGAGATAGGGTCTGCGGGGCCACCAGGTGGGCACAACCCACTGATAACCCACAAGTATAGGGGATCGCAACAATTTTCGAGGGTAGAGTATTCAACCCAAATTTATTGATTCGACACAAGGGGAGCCAAAGAATATACTCAAGTATTAGTAGTTGAGTTGTCAACTCAACCGCACCTGAAAGACTTAATAACTGCAGCAAAGTATTTAGTAGCAGAGTAATATGGAAGTAGCGGTAACGGTGGCAAAAGTAACAGTAGTAGTTTTGTAGTAATTTTAACAGTGGCAGGGGGAAAGTAACTAAGCAAAGATCAATATGTGAAAAGCTCGTAGGCATTGGATCAGTGGTGGATAATTATGTCGGATACGATTCCTCATGCAACAGTTATAACATACGGTGACACAGAACTAGCTCCAGTTCATCAATGTAATGTAGGCAGGTATTCCGAATATAGTCATACGTGCTTATGGAAAAGAACTTGCATGACATCTTTCGTCTTGCCCTCCCGTGGCAGCGGGGTCCTATTGGAAACTAAGGGATATTAAGGCCTCCTTTTAATAGAGTACCGGACCAAAGCATTAACACTTAGTGAATACATGAACTCCTCAAACTATAGTCATCATCAGGAGTGGTCCCGATTTTTGTCACTTCGGGGTTACCGGATCATAACACATAGTAGGTGACAATTGACTTGCAAAATAGGGTCAAGAACTCACATATATTCATGAAAACATAATAGGTTCAGATCTGAAATCATGGCACTCGGGCCCTAGTGACAAGCATTAAGCATAGCAAAGTCATAGCAACATCAATCTTAGAACATAATGGATACGAGGGATCAAAACCTAACAAAACTAACTCGATTACATGATAAATCTCATCCAACCCATCACCGTGCAGCAAGCCTACGATGGAATTACTCACGCACAGTGGTGAGCATCATGAAATTGGTGATGGAGGAAGGTTAATGATGACGGCGGCGACAGATCCCCCTCTCCGGAGCCCCGAACGGACTCCACATCAGCCCTCCCGAGAGAGATTAGGGCTTGGCGGCGGCTTTGTATCGTAAAACTTGATGAATCCTTCTCTATGACTTTTTCTCCCCGAACATGAATATATAGAGTTGGAGTTGATGTCGGTGGAGCCTTAGGGGGGCTACGAGGCAGGGGGCGCCCTAGGGGGGTGGGCGCGCCCTCCACCCTCGTGGACAGGGTGTGGTCCCCCTAGTGTTGATTCTTTCGCCAGTATTTTTATAAATTCCAAAAATATTCTCCGTGAAGTTTCAGGTCATTCCGAGAACTTTTATTTTTGCACAAAAATAACACCATGGCAATTCTGCTGAAAACAGCGTCAGTTCAGGTTAGTTCCATTCAAATCATGCAAGTTAGAGTCCAAAACAAGGTCAAAAGTATGAGCACCGACAATTGGAATGAGTGTGTGAACATGAATGTAATGTCGGTGAGAAATAAGTACTCCCCAAAGCTTAGGCTTTTGGCCTAAGTTGGTCTATGGCCATGGCTGGCCTGGTGGATATCCAAAGTTATAGCTGGGGTCGTACGGAGATGCCGCAGCTACTGCCTGACGAGCTGCAGCTTGGAGGTGATCTGCCTCCGTCCTCCTCTCATATTCGTTTGCTTCCTCCCTGGTTATAACATATCTCCTTTTTGCCTGAAAGTCAAAGAAAGTAGGAGCAGGGAGGGCAACATGGACGGTGCGTCGTCTGTCAAAGATTAGTTGGTACTGGAGGAATTGTTCATTCCTCTCAACAAACTGATCACGAACCATGGCATTATAATCTAGGTAAGAAGGAGGTAACTCTATATCATTTCCATGTATGGGTATATTAAGATAATTAGCTACACGAGTTGCATAAATTCCACCAAACAATCTCCACTTACACTGTTGTGATGTAACCTTCGTGCAACAATGGTATTGTTTATCACCTAATACCGCACTCTTGAGGACACTAAGATCTGGAACGCACATGTGACAAGCCTCATCTTTACCGTTAATGCATCTACCAATGAAGAGAGCAAAATAATGTATGGAAGGGAAATGAATGCTTGTGTGATTTCTCTAGATTGCCCCACATTAATACTAGCAAGAAAGTCTTTATATTCAGATTTGCGAGGTTCACTAACATTGCCGCACTGCGGGAGTTTACAAGCAATATTAAAATCTTCTAGGTCCATGGTATATCATTTACCATAAGGACCAAATAAAATAGTGTGAGAATTGCACGAGGATTTAAATTTAAACCTTCTCACAAAGGAGTCAGTTAGATAGCGGTATTGCTGGCATTATCTGACACGAAGTCCTCAAGATCATCATTATGCATATACGCGTCAAATTCATCCGTCATGCCTGCC
Source organism: Triticum dicoccoides (assembly GCF_002162155.2). Taxonomy (NCBI): domain Eukaryota; kingdom Viridiplantae; phylum Streptophyta; class Magnoliopsida; order Poales; family Poaceae; genus Triticum; species Triticum dicoccoides. The sequence goes on from NC_041388.1 coordinate 429,141,358, forward strand.
TGGACCATAAACTCCTCTGACAGACATTCACAAGGCCACACTTGAGCTTCCCCCGATGCTTCGTCGTCCTGCTCACGTATCGCGAGCCTTGGTCCTTGCTTCCTTGAGGAACCACCTTGGTACCTTTTGATGGGTTTCGTAGTAATTTCAAAAAAATTCCTACGCACACGCAAGATCATGTGATGCATAGCAACGAGAGGGGAGAGTGTTGTCTACGTACCCAACGCAGACCGACTGCGGAAGCACTGACACAACATAGAGGAAGTAGTCGTACGTCTTCACGATCCAACCGATCAAGCACCGAAACTACGGCACCTCCGAGTTCGAGCACACGTTCAGCTCGATGACGATCCCCGGACTCCGATCCAGCAAAGTGTCGGGGAAGAGTTCCATCAGCACGACGGCGTGGTGATGATCTTGATGCACTACAGCAGCAGGGCTTCGCCTAAACTCCGCTACAGTATTATCGAGGACTATGGTGGCAGGGGGCACCGCACACGGCTAAGGAATAGATCACGTGGATCAACTTGTGTGTTCTAGGGTGCCTCTGCCTCAGTATATAAAGGACTAGAGGGGGGAGGCTGGCCGGCCAAGGTGTGGCGCGCCAGGAGAGTCCTACTCCCTCTGGGAGTAGGATTCCCCCCCCCCCCAATCCTAGTTGGAATAGGATTCGCGGAGGGGGAAAAGAGAGAGAGGGGGCCGGCCACCTCTCCTAGTCCTAATAGGACTAGGGGAAGGGGGAGGCGCACAGCCCATGTAGGGCTGCCTCTTCTCTTTTCCACTAAGGCCCGTCATGGCCCATTTAGCTCCCGGGGGGTTCCGGTAACCTTCCCGGTACTCCGGTAAAATCCCGATTTCACCCGGAACACTTCCGATATCCAAACATAGGCTTCCAATGTATCAATCTTTATGTCTCGACCATTTCGAGACTCCTCGTCATGTCCGTGATCACATCCGGGACTCCGAAAAACCTTCGGTACATCAAAATGCATAAACTCATAATATAACTGTCATCGTAACCTTAAGCGTGCGGACCCTATGGGTTCGAGAACAATGTAGACATGACCAAGACACGTCTTCGGTCAATAACCAATAGCGGGACCTGGATGCCCATATTGTCTCCTACATATTCTACGAAGATCTTTATCGGTCAGACCGCATAACAACATACGTTGTTCCCTTTGTCATCGGTATGTTACTTGCCCGAGATTCGATCGTCGGTATTCCAGTACCTAGTTCAATCTCGTTACCGGCAAGTCTCTTTACTCGTTCTGTAATACATCATCCCGCAACTAACTCATTTAGTTGCAATGCTTGCAAGGCTTAAGTGATGTGCATTACCGAGAGGGCCCAGAGATACCTCTCCGACAATCGAAGTGACAAAAACCTAATCTCGAAATACGCCAACCCAACATCTACCTTTGGAGACACCTGTAATGCTCCTTTATAATCACCCAGTTACGTTGTGACGTTTGGTAGCACCCAAAGTGTTCCTCCGGCAAACGGGAGTTGCATAATCTCATAGTTATAGGAACATGTATAAGTCATGAAGAAAGCAATAGCAACATACTAAACGATCGGGTGCTAAGCTAATGGAATGGGTCATGTCAATCAGATCATTCAACTAATGATGTGACCTTGTTAATCAAATAACAACTCATTGTTCATGGTTAGGAAACATAACCATCTTTGATTAACGAGCTAGTCAAGTAGAGGCATACTAGTGACACTTTGTTTGTCTATGTATTCACACATGTATTATGTTTTCGGTTAATACAATTCTAGCATGAATAATAAACATTTATCATGATTATAAGGAAATAAATAATAACTTTATTATTGCCTCTAGGGCATATTTCCTTCACCTTTTCCTAAACATTTTTCTTCCTCTAAAAAATTTCTGAAATTTTTAGTGACTCAAAATAAAAGTGAACCAAAGTCAACAAGATTAATAGCAACTACTCCCACAAGTGCCTAGAAACTATATCATGCATTAAAACTACTTTGGACCATATAAAATTGACATGCAAGCTCAAGAACAGGGTCACCTTAGCAGCAAAAATTTGCAATAAATAAAGCACTAGAACAAAAACTAATTGCACCATTGGAGGAGTCACATACCGAAGAACAATCCCCCAAAGCAGTTTTGTGAATGGAGCTTTGAGCAAGGAGATCGAAAATGGCAGCAAGATGAGCTAGAACTCGGGTCTGAGTTGTGGGAGGATTTTTTTTCTGGAGGAAAACGAAGTGTGTGGGAGCTGGAATAAGTGGAGGGGGCCCACATGGGGTCCACGAGGCAGGGGGCGCGCCCTACAGGGGTGGGAGCGCCCTGGACCCTCGTGGTCAGGTGGTGTGGCCCCCAGGTGTGTTCTCAGTGCCAAATATTCTTAATTATTCTACAAAAAATCATCTAAAAATTTCAGGACATTTGGGGAACTTTTATTTTTGGGGTATTTTTTTATTGGAAGGATAATTCAGAAAACAGATAGAAAATACTTTTTTCTCTATTTAATATAAATAACAAAAAGTAAAAAGAGGGTACAGAGGGTTGTGCTTTCTGACTTCATCCATCTCATGCTCATCAAAAAGGAATCCATTAACAAGGTTGATCAAGTCTTGTTAACAAACTCTTTTCGAATAACATGAAACCGGAGAATTTTCGAATAAAACAAAGTTACCTCAACGGGGATATGCATGTCCCCAACAATAAGAATATCATATTTCTTCTTGACAGTAGGAAGAGGAAATTCAAAACCTCCAATAGTAATCGTTGAAGTTTTTCCAATAGAATTAATAATGTGGACTTGAGGTTGTTTCTTCGGAAAGTGTACCATATGCTCATTACCATTAACATGAAAAGTGACATTGACTTTGTTGCAATAAATAACAGCCCCTGCACTATTCAAAAAGGGTCTACTAAGAATAATAGATATACTGTCGTCCTCGGGAATATCAAGAATAACAAAGTCCGTTAAAATAGTAATGTTTGCAACCACACCAGGCACATCCTCACAAATAATGACAAGTATAGCAGTTGATTTATCGGCTATTTGCAAAGATATTTCAGTAGGTGTCAAGTTATTCAAATCAAGTCTATGATATAAAGAGAGAGGCATAACACTAACACCAGCTCCAAGATCACATAAAGCAGTTTTAACATAGTTTCTCTTAATGGAGCATGGTATAGTTGGTACTCCGGGATCTCCTAGTTTCTTTGGTATTCCACCCTTAAAAGTATAATTCGCAAGCATGGTGGAAATTTCAGCTTCCGATATCTTTCTTTTATTTGTAATAATATATTTCATATACTTAGCATAATGATTCATTTTAAGCATATCAGTCAAACGCATATGCAAAAAGATAGGTCTAATCATTTCAGCAAAGCGCTCAAAATCCTCATCATCCTTTTTCTTGGATGGTTTAGGAGGAAAAGGCATGGGTTTCTGAGCCCATGGTTCTCTTTCTTTACCGTGCTTCCTAGCAACGAAGTCTCTCTTATCATAACATTGATTCTTTGATATGGGTTATCAAGATCAACAGCAGGTTCAATCTCTACATCATTGTTATTGCTAGGTTGAGCATCAACATGAACATCATCATTAACATTATCAATAGGTTCATGGTCATTACCATATTGTGTTTCAGCATCAGAAATAGAAATATCATTGGGATTCCCAGGTGTGTCAACAACAGTTTCACTAGAAGCATGTAAAGTCCTATCATTTTTCTTTTTCTTCCTCTTATAAGAACTAGGTGTATCAATATTAGTTCTCTGAGAATCTTGCTCAACTCTCTTAGGGTGGCCCTTAGGATACAAAGGTTCCTGAGTCATTTTACCACCTCTAGTCTCAACTCTAACAGCATTACATTTTTCTTATTATTTAATTCATTAAGCAAATCATTCTGAGCTTTAAGCACTTGTTCTACTTGAGTGGTAACCATAGAAGCATGTTTACTAATAAGTTTAAGCTCACCTTTAACTCTAAACATATAATCAATCAAGTGTTCAATCATATCGGCATTACGTTTCAATTGTCTACCAACATAAGCATTGAAGTTTTCTTGTTTAACAATAAAATTATCAAACTCATCTAAGCATTGGCTGGTAGACTTATAACGAGGAATATCACCTTCATCAAATCTATAGAGAGAATTTACCTTTACTACCGGTGTCGGGTTATCAAGACCATGTATCTCTTCAATAGGTGGTAAATTCTTAACATCTATTGCTTTAATACCCTTTTCTTTCATATATTTCTTTGCATCTTGCATATCTTCAGGACTAAGAAATAGAATACCCCTTTTCTACGGAGTTGACTTAGGAGTTGATTCAGGAGGTGTCCAATCATTATCATTACTCAACATACTATTCAATAGCAATTCAACTTGATCAACAGTTCTTTCCCTGAAAACACAACCAGCACAACTATCCAGGTGGTCTCTGGAAGCATCGGTTAGTCCATTATAAAAGATATCAAGTATTTCATTTTTCTTGAGAGGATGATCAGGCAAAGCATTAAGTAATAGGAGAAGCCTCCCCCAAGCTTGTGGGAGACACTCTTCTTCAATTTGCACAATTATCATAATTAAATTCCTTGAAATCAAAAATAGTGGGTTCATTGTTATGTAAAGTTTTGGCCTCTTCAATCCCACTTTTACCATTTTTTTCATCAAGATCTAAAAACTCTAAATCATTGGGACGCCTTCTAAGTGAAGTTGACTCATCTCCAATCCCATCTTTATCAAGATTCATATTGGCAAACAGAGACTTAATAGGAGACACACCAATCACTTTTAGATCTTCATCATTATTACCTTCTAGCTCTTCCGGTTTGGCGGCCATATTATTAACTAAGGTGGCCTGCTTATCCGAAATTTGGGCTATTAAGTTTTCAAGATGAGAGAACTGATATTTCAAACCATAAAATTCCTTAGACATATCATCGAGCTCTTTATTCATGAACTCCATAAACCTTTTTTGTTCTTTAAGCTCATTTCTGAAGAAATTATTATGCTCAAATTGCAAGGACATAAAGCTTCTAACGTTGTTTTCAATTTCTTCCAACTTCTAAGGTGAGGATCAACTCTTTTTGGCAGAGCCATCGCAATCCAACCCACAAGCAAACAAGAGGCAAGCGAAAAGAGACGAACGGAAAAAGGGCGAACGGAAAAGAGGCGAATAAAACGGCAAGGGTGAAGTGGGGGAGAGGAAAACAAGAGGCAAATGGCAAATAATGTAATGCGAGGGATAAGAGTTTGTGATAGGTACTTGGTATGTCTTGACTTCTGCATAGATCTCCCCGGCAACGGCACCAGAAATACTTCTTGCTACCTCTTGAGCATGTGTTGGTTTTCCCTTGAAGAGGAAAGGGTGATGTAGCAAAGTAGCGTAAGTATTTCCCTCAGTTTTTGAGAATCAAGGTATCAATCCAGTAGGAGACTACACGCAAGTCCCCTAGTACCTGCACAAACAAACAAGAACCTCGCAACCAACGTGATAAAGGGGTTGTCAATCCCTTCACGGTCACTTGCGAAAGTGAGATCTGATAGAGATAATAAGATAAATATTTTTGGGTATTTTTGTGATATAGATTGGAAAATAAAGATTGCAAGATAGATAGTAAACTAGAATTGTAGATTGGAAACTTATATGATATAAAGTAGACCCGGGGGCCATACGTTTCACTAGTGGCTTCTCTCAAGATAGCATGTATTACGGTGGGTGAAAAATTACTGCCGAGCAATTGATAGAAAAGCGCATAGTTATGATGATATCTAAGGTAATGATCATGAATATAGGCATCACATCCATGACAAGTAGACCGAAACGATTCTGCATCTACTACTATTACTCCACACATCGACTGCTATCCAGCATGCATCTAGAGTATTAAGTTCATAAGAACGGAGTAACGCATTAGGCAAGATGACATGGTGTAGAGGGATAAAGTCAAGCAATGTGATATAAACCCCATCTTTTTATCCTCGATGGCAACAATACAATACAATACGTGTTGTTTCCCTTTCTGTCACTTGGATCGAGCACCGCAAGATTGAACCCAAAGCTAAGCACACAACCAGGATCAAGAGAATTAAACCATGTCTTAGCATCACCCTTTAATGAGAACGGAAATATTTTAAGTGTATAAAAGTAACGTGTTCTCTCATCTTTAGTAAACAGGGTAGCTATATCATTTAATTTAGTAAGATGTGCCACAACAGTTTCAGATTCATAGCCATGAAAAGGATCAGATTCAACCAAAGTAATTATATCAGGATCAATAGAGAATTCATAATCCTTATCGGTAACACAAATAGGTGAAGTAGCAAAAGTAGGGTCAGGTTTCATTCTAGCATTTAGAGATTGCTGATTCCATTTAGCTAATAACCTCTTAAGTTCATATATATCTTTGCAAGCTAAAATAGCTAAAGAAGCTTCTTTATCAAAAACATAACCCTCAGGAATAACAGGCAAGTCTTCATCATCAATTTCATCAATATTATTAGATTCAATATTTTCATTATCTCTAGCCCTAGCAAGTTGTTCATCAAGAAATTAACCAAGTGGCATAGTAGTATCAAGCATAGAAGTAGTTTCATCATAAGTATCATGCATAGCAGAAGTGGCATCATCAATAACATGGGACATATCAGAACGAATAGCAGAAGCAGGTTTAGGTGTCGCAAGCTTACTCATAACAGAAGGTGAATCAAGTGCAGAGTTAGATGACTCAAAGATATAAATACCAAGTGACTCAAAGAATAGAGCTATGCTCCCCGGCAACGGCACCAGAAAATGGTCTTGATAACCCACAAGTATAGGGGATCGCAACAGTTTTCGAGGGTAAAGTATTCAACCCAAATTTATTGATTCGACACAAGGGGAGCCAAAGAATACTCTCAAGTATTAGCAGCTGAGTTGTCAATTCAACCACACCTGGAAACTTAGTATCTACAACAAAGTGTTTAGTAGCAAAGTAATATGATAGTAGTGGTAACTGTAGCAAAAGGTAACAGTAACAAAAGTAATGTTTTTGGTATTTTGCAGTGATGATAGCAATAGCAACGGAAAAGTAAATAAGCAAAGAACAATATGTGGAAAGCTCGTAGGCAATGGATCAATGATGGAGAATTATGCCGGATGCGGTTCATCATGTAACAGTCATAACCTAGAGTGACACAGAACTAGCTCCAGTTCATTGATGTAATGCAGGCATGTATTCCGAATATAGTCATACGTGCTTATGGAAAAGAACTTACATGACATCTTTTCTCCTACCCTCCCGTGGCAGCGGGGTCCTTATGGAAACTAAGGGATATTAAGGCATCCTTTTAATAGAGTACCGGAACAAAGCATTAACACATAGTGAATACATGAACTCCTCAAACTACGGTCATCACCGGTAAGTATCCCGATTATTGTCACTTCGGGGTTAACGGATCATAACACATAATAGGTGACTATAGACTTGCAAGATAGAATGTAGAACTCTCATATATTGATGAAAACATAATAGGTTCAGATCTGAAATCATGGCACTCGGGCCCTAGTGACAAGCATTATGCATAGCAAAGTCATAGAAACATCAATCTCTGAACATAGTGGATACTAGGGATCAAGCCCTAACAAAACTAACTCAATACATGATAGATCCCATCCAACCCATCACCGTCCAACAAGCCTACGATGGAATTACTCACGCACGGCGGTGAGCATCATGAAATTGGTGATGGAGGATGGTTGATGATGACGATGGCGACGGATACCCCTCTCCGGAGCCCCGAACGGACTCCATATCAGCCCTCCCGAGAGGTTTTAGGGCTTGGCAACGGCTTCGTATCGTAAAACGTGATGAATTCTTCTCTCTGTTTTTTCTCCCCGAAACACAATATATATATAGTTGGAGTTGGAGTCAGAGGACCTCCAGGGGGCCCACGAGGTAGGGGGCGCGCCCCCACCCTCATAGACAGGTGGTGGGCCCCCTGGCCTTCATCTTTTGCAGGTATTTTTTATATTTTCCAAAAATTTGCTCCGTGAAGTTTCAGGTCATTCCGAGAATGTTTGTTTTTGCACATAAATAACACCATGGTAATTCTGCTGAAAACAACGTCAGTCCGGGTTAGTTCCATTCAAATCATGCAAGTTAGAGTCCAAAACAAGGGCAAAAGTGTTTGGAAAAGTAGATACGACGGAGACGTATCAGCCCCAAGATGGGATCTCACGGGTACAGAAGGTTGCAGCGGTGGAAAAGGTGTTTCGTGGCTCTCCCCGAAGGTTTCAGGGTATAAGAGTATATATAGGCGAAAGATGTAGGTCGGTGGAGCTGCGAGGGGCCCACAAGGGTGGGGGCGCGCCCTCCTACCTCATGGCTGCCTCGCTGCTTCCTTGACGCCCACTCCAACTCTCTTGGATCATGTTTGTTCCAAAAACGATCCTCGCGAAGGTTTCATTCCGTTTGATATTCCTTTTCTATGAAACACTGAAATAGGCAAAAAACAGCAATTTGCACTGGTCTTTCGGTTAATTGGTTAGTCCCAAAAATAATATAAAAAGGTATGATAAAGCCCATTAAACATCCAAAACAGATAATATAATAGTATGGAACAATCAAAAATTATAGATACGTTGGAGACGTATTAGTACCCTTTTGGAAGATCTCAAGGAAACTTTTAATAATCTGCGCCGTTTTCAAATCAAGCTCAACCCAGAGAGCTGCGTCTTTGGAGTACCAGCCGGCCAACTCCTTGGCTTCCTAGTCTCTGAACGCGGCATTGAGTGCAACCCTGTGAAGATCAAAGCCATTGAGAGGATGGAAAGACTCATCCGACTGTGAGACGTCCAGAAGTTCACCGGCTGTTTGGCATCCATCAGCCGCTTCATTGGTCGGCTGGGCAAGAAGGTCCTTCCCTTGTATCAGCTCATGAAGAAAACCACTCACTTTGAGTGGAACGACAAGGCGGACGAAGCCTTTCTCCAGTTGAAGAAGATGTTGACTACCCCGCTTGTCCTGGCGGCCCCGACTGCTAAAGAGCCCATGTATCTCTACATCGCCGCCACCAGCCGGGTGGTCAGCACTGTCATGGTAGTGGAATGCCCAGAGGACGACAGAGCACAGCCGGTTCAGAGGCCTGTGTACTATTTGAGCGAGGTGCTATCAACCTCGAACCAGAACTACCCCCACTACCAGAAGACGTGCTATGGCGTACACTTTGCAGCCAAGAAGTTGAAGCCATACTTTCAAGAGCACCCAATCACGGTTGTCTGCACTGCCCCGATTGCTGAGATCATAGGCAACAGAGATGAATCAGGATGAGTGGCCAAATGGGCCATCGAGTTGGCCCCCTACACCATCTTCTACCAGCCACACAACACCATCAAGTCCCAAGCACGGGCCAACTTCCTCGTCAACTAGGCCGAGACCCAGTACCTGCCGCCAGCTCCGGACTCCACTCATTGGCGGATGCACTTTGATGGCTTGAAGATGCGCACCAGCTTGGGAGCCGGCATTGTCCTCACCTCTCCCAAAGGTGACAAGCTCAGATATATGTTGCAAATTCACTTTGCCGCCTCCAACAACGTGGCCGAGTATGAGGAGCTAGTACACGACCTCCGGCTGGCCAAAGAAATCGACATCCATCGAATCATGTGCTATGGCGACTTAGACTTGGTGGTCCAACAGTCGTCTGGTGACTAGGACGCCAAGGATGCAAATATGGCAAGTTACCGCTTCCTCGTCCAGCAGCTCAGCGGATACTTTGAGGGGTGCGAGTTCCTTCATGTGACACGGAACAAAAACGAGCCAGCTGATACCCTGGCACGGATCGGCTCCACCCATCAAGCAATACCAGCCGGTGTTTCCCTTCAGTGCCTCTGCAAGCCGTCGATCAAGCATTCTCCAGAGTCCGAGTCCATCTTCGTGTCGGCTGCTCCGAAAGCAGTCGAATCTGACTCAAGAGCTTCAGCAGCTGGCCCGGGGACTTCGGTAGGCGGCACGGGGACTGCAGTAGTCGCACCCGGCCCGGGGACTTCGGCAGGCGGCACAGGGACTGCAACAGTCGCACCCGGCTCGGGGACTTCACAACCCGGCCTGGGGGCTATAGCAGCCGGCCCGGGGACTTCACCAAGCGGCTCGGGGACTGCAGCAATCGCATCCGGCCTAGGGACTTCACAACCCGGCCCGGGGGCTGCAGCAGTCGGCCCAGAGACTCTAACGATGCAGCAAGCTGCAGCCAACTCCAACCCGCCGCCTCCCAACCCAACCGCCCTAGTACCAGTGGCCGTAATGACAGTGGAGGAAGTCAGAGCACCATCAAGGGCGCAACCCATTACTACGTCTCGAGCTAGCGTTGGTTTTCCCCGAAGAGGAGGGGGTGATGCAGCACAGTAGCGTAAGTATTTCCCTCAGTTTTTGAGAACCAAGGTATCCATCCAGTTGGAGGTCACGCGCAAGTCCCTCGTACCTGCACAAAACGGTAGCAACTCGCAACCAACGCTTAGGGGTTGTCAATCCCTTCACGGTCACTTACGAGAGTGAGATCTGATAGAGATAATATTTTTGGTATAAAGATGCAAAGTGAAAAGTAAAAGCAAAACAAGTAAAATAAAGTAATGGAGATTGATATGATGAGAATAGACCCGAGGTCCATAGGTTTCACTAGTGGCTTCTCTCAAGAGCATAGATATCCTACGGTGGGTGAAAAAATTACTGTTGAGCAATTAATAGAATTGAGCATAGTTATGAGGTTATCTAGGTATGATCATGTATATAGGCATCACGTCCCTGACAAGTAGACCGACTCCTGCCTGCATCTACTACTATTACTCCACTCATCGACCGCTATCCAGCATGCATCTAGAGTATTAAGTTAAAAACAGAGTAACGCCTTAAGCAAGATGACATGATGTAGAGGAATAAATTCATGCAATATGATAAATACCCCATCTTGTTATCCTCGATGGCAACAATACAATATGTGCCTTGCAACTCTTTCTGTCACTGAGTAAGGACACCGCAAGGTTGAACCCAAAGCTAAGCACTTCTCCCATTGCAAGGACTACCAATCTAGTTGGCCAAACCAAACGGATAATTCGAAGAGACTTGCAAAGATAACTCAATCATACATAAAAGAATTCAGAGAAGATTCAAATATTATTCATAGATAAGTTGGATCATAAACCCACAATTCATCGGTCTCAACAAACACACCGCAAAAAGAAGATTACATTGAATAGATCTCCACGAGAGAGGGGGAGAACATTGTATTGAGATCCAAAAAGAGAGAAGAAGCCATCTAGCTACTAGCTATGGACCCGAAGGTCTGAAGTAAACTACTCACACTTCATCGGAAGGGCTATGGTGTTGATGTAGAAGCCCTCCGTGATGGATGCCCTCTCCGGCGGAGCTCCGGAACAGGCCCCAAGATGGGATCTCGTGGATACAGGAAGTTGCGGCGGTGGAATTAGGTTTTTGGCTCCGTCTTTGGTCTAATGGGGGTACGTAGGTATATATAGGAGGAAGGAGCACGTCGATGAAGCTCCGAGGGGCCCACGAGGCAGGGGGGCGCGCCCAGGGGGGGCACGCCCTCCACCCTCGTGACCTCCCCGGAAACTTCTTGGAGTAGGGTCCAAGTCTCCTGGATCACGTTCGGTGAGAAGATCACATTCCCGAAGGTTTCATTCCGTTTGGACTCCATTTGATATTCTGTTTCCTCAAAATACTGAAATAGGCAAAAAAAACAACAATTCTGGGCTGGGCCTCCGGTTAATAGGTTAGTCCCAAAAATAATATAAAAGTGGAAAATAAAGCCCAATATAGTCCAAAACAGTAGATAAAGTAGCATGGAGCAATCAAAAATTATAGATACGTTGGAGACGTATCAGGCATCCCCAAGCTTAATTCCTGCTTGTCCTCGAGTAGGTAAATGATAAAAAGAGAATTTTTGATGCGGAGTGATACTTTGGCATAATTTCAATGTAAATCTTCTTAATCATGGTATGAATATTCAGATCCGAAAGGTTCAAGACAAAAGTTCATATTGACATAAAAATGATAATACTCCAAGCTTCCTAATCAAACAATTATGTCATCTCAAAATAACATGGCCAAAGGAAGTTCATCCCTACAAAATCATATAGTTAGGCTATGCTTCATTTTCGTCACACAAAGATGTTCCCAACTTCTATACCCCCGATGACAAGCCAAGCAATTGTTTCATACTCAAATAATCTCAAACTTTTTCAACCTTCATGCAATACATGAGCGCGAGCCATGGACATAGCACTATGGGTGGTATAGAATATGATGATGGGGATTGTGTGGAGAAGACAAAAAAGGAGAAAGTCTCACATCAACGTGGCTAATCAATGAGCTATGGAGATGCCCATCAATTGATGTTAATGCAAGGAGTAGGGATTGCCATGCAACGGATGCACTAGAGCTAAGAATGCTCAACAAAAGAAAACTAGTGGGTGTGCATCTAACTTGCTTGCTCATGAAGACCTAGGGCATTTTGAGGAAGCCCATCGTTGGAATAAACAAGCCAAGTTCTATAATGAAAAATTCCCACTAGTATGAACAAGACAACTTATGAGACTCACTATATGAAAATCATGGTGCTACTTTGAAGCACAATATATGAGACTCACTACATAAAGAACAAGGTGCTACTTTGAAGCACAAGTGTGAAAAAAGAGATAGTAGCATTGCCCTTTTTATTTTCTCTTTTTTTGGGCCTTTCTTTTTTTCTTTTTGGCCTTTCTCTTTTTTTTGATTGGGCAATGCTCTAATAATGATGATCATCACACTTCTATCGATTACAACATAATGATTACAACTCGATACTAGAACAAGATATGACTCTATATGAATGCCTCCGGAGGTGTACCGGGATGGTGCAATGAATCAAGAGTGACATGTATGAAGAATAATGCATGGTGGCTTTGCCACAAATACGATGTCAACTACAAGATCATGCAATGGCAATATGAAAAAAGTAAAGCATGTCATGATGATGATGATGATGGAAGTTGCATGGCAATATATCTCGGAATGGCTATGGAAATGCCATGATAGGTAGGTATGGTGGCTTTTTTGAGGAAGATATAGGGAGGTTTATGTGTGAAAGAGCGTATCATATCACGGGGTTTGGATGCACCGGCGAAGTTTGCACCAACTCTCAATGTGAGAAAGGGCAATGCACGGTACCGAAGAGGCTAGCAAATGGCGGAAAGGTAAAAGTGCGTATAATCCATGGACTCAACATTAGTCAAAAGAACTCATATACTTATTGCAAAAATTTAGAAGTCATCAAAAATCAAGTACTACGCGCATGCTCCTAGGGGGATAGATTGGTAGGAAAAGACCATCGATTGTCCCCGACCGCCACTCATAAGGATGCACAAGCCAGGTACACTTCATGCTTCAAATTTGTTACACAACTTTAACCATACGTGCATGCTACGGGACTTGCTAACTTCAACACAAGTATTTCTCAAATTCACAACTACTCAACTAGCACGACTATGATATTATCACCTCCATATCTCAAAACAATTATCAAGCATCAAACTTATCTTAGTATTCAACCCACTAAAAAGAAAGTTTCACATATCTTGAATACCAAGTATATTAACATTAAGCAAATTACCATGCTATTAACGACTCTCAAAATAATCTAAGTGAAGCATGAGAGATCAAGTTTCTTTAAAACAAACCACCACCATGCTCTAAAAGATCTAAGTGAAGCACTAGCGCAAAAATTATCACGCTCAAAAAGATATAAGTGAAGCACATAGAGTAAACTATCAAGCTCAAAAGATATAAGTGAAGCACATAGAGTATTCTAACAAATTTCAATTCATACATGGCTCTCTCAAAAGGTATGTACAGCAAGGATGATTGTGGTAGACTAAAAAGCAAAGACACAAATAATACAAGACGCTCCAAGCAAAACACATATCATGTGGTGAATAAAAATATAGCTCCAAGTAAATTACCGACGGAAGTGGACGAAAGAGGGGATGCCTTCCGGGGCATCCCCAAGCTTTGACTTTTTGGTGTCCTTGGATTATCTTGGGGGTGCCATGGGCATCCCCAAGCTTAGGCTCATGTCACTCCTTGTTCCATAATCCATCAAAAGAATTCACCCAAAACTTGAAAACTTCACAACACAAAACTCAATAGAAATCTCGTGAGCTCCGTTAGAGAAAGAAAACAAAAGACTACTTTAAGGTACTGTAGTGAACTTGTTCTTTATTTTTATTGGTGTTAAACCTACTGTATTCCAACTTCTCTATGGTTTATAAACTATTTTACTAGCCATAGATTCATCAAAATAAGCAAACAACACACGCAAAACAGAATCTGTCAAAAACAGAACACTCTGTAGTAATCTATTACTAACGCCAACTTCTGGAACCCAAAAAATTCTACCAAAATTAGACGACCTGGGCAATTTGTTTATTGATCAGCAGAAATTGGAATCACTATTTTATCATGTTCTGGTGATTCTTTACAATTCGGGCACTGAGCGCAAAGATTCTGGAAATTACAGCAAGATCAAATAACTATCTTCCAAGAAGATCTAATAGGTTTAACTTGGCACAAACACTAATTAAAAGATAAAACCACATCTAAACAGAATCTAGATGGATTATTTATTCCTAAACAGAACCAAAAACAAAAAACACAATATAAAATTGGGTTGCCTCTCAACAAGCGCTATCGTTTAACGCCCCTAGCTAGGCATGAAAGCAAGGATAGATCTAGGTATTGCCATCTTTGGTAGGCAATCCATAAGTGGCTCTCATGATAGATTTATATGGTAATTTTATTTTATTTCTAGGAAAGTGTTACATGCCCTTCTTTAAGGGAAATTGGAATTTAATATTCCCTTCCTTCATATGAATAATTGCACCAATCGTTCTAAGGAAAGGTCTACCAAGAATAATAGGACATGAAGGATTGCAATCTATATCAAGAACGATAAAATCTACGGGCACATAATTCCTATTTGCAACAATAAGAACATCATTAATTCTTCCCATAGGCTTTTTAATAGTGGAATCCGCAAGATGCAAGTTTAGAGAGCAATCATCAAAGTCACGGAAATCTAACAAATCACACAAAGCTTTGGGGATAGTAGAGACACTAGCACCCAAATCACACAAAGCATGAAACTCATAATTTTTAATTTTAATCTTAATTGTAGGTTCCCACTCATCATGGAGTTTTCTAGGGATAGAAACTTTCAACTCAAGCTTTTCTTCATAAGATTGCATTAAGGCGTCAACAATGTGTTCGGTAAAGGCCTTATTTCGACTATAAGCATGAGGAGAATTTAACATGGATTGCAACAAGGAAATACAATCAATTAAAGAGCAATTTTCATAGTTAAATTCCTTGAGATCCAAAATAGTGGGTTTAGCAATATCTAGATTTTTATTTCTTTCAATCCCTTTTTTTATCAATTTCATCATCAGGATATAAAAACTCAGAATTCTTAGAACGCCTTCTAGGTAAGGGAAGATCATAATCATATTCATCAAGATTCACATTGCAAAACAATGATTTAATAGGGGACACATCAATAACTTTCAGATCTTCATCTTGATTTTCATAGGATTTAGAAGAACACGCTTTAATAAAGGCATCTTGGGCCATCACGACAAGGGTGAAGTGGGGGAGAGGAAAACAAGAGGCAAATGGCAAATAATATAATGCGAGAGATAGAGATTGTGATGGGTACTTGGTACGTTGACTTTTGCGTAGGCTTCACCGGCAACGGCGCCAGAAATGGCTCGTTGACGGGAGAGTAAATCTTGACTTGACTTGGCGTAGGCCTCCCCGGCAACGGCGCCAGAAATACTTCTTGCTACGTCTCAAGCTAGCGTTGGTTTTCCCCGAAGAGGAGGGGGTGATGCAGCACAGTAGCGTAAGTATTTCCCTCAGTTTTTGAGAACCAAGGTATCAATCCAGTAGAAGGTCACGCGCAAGTCCCTCGTACCTGCACAAAATGGTAGCAACTTGCAACCAATGCTTAGGGGTTGTCAATCCCTTCACGGTCACTTACGAGAGTGAGATCTGATAGAGATAATGTTTTTGGTATTTTTGGTATAAAGATGCAAAGTGAAAAGTAAAAGCAAAACAAGTAAAATAAAGTAATGGAGATTGATATGACGAGAATAGACCCGGGGGCCATAGGTTTCACTAGTGGCTTCTCTCAAGAGCATAGGTATCCTACGGTGGGTGAACAAATTACTGTTGAGCAATTAATAGAATTGAGCATAGTTATGAGGTTATCTAGGTATGATCATGTATATAGGCATCACGTCCGTGACAAGTAGACCAACTCCTGCCTGCATCTACTACTATTACTCCACTCATCGACCGCTATCCATCATGCATCTAGAGTATTAAGTTAAAAATAGAGTAACACCTTAAGCAAGATGACATGATGTAGAGGAATAAATTCATGCAATATGATAAATATCCCATCTTGTTATCCTCGATGGCAACAATACAATATGTGCCTTGCAACTCTTTCTGTCACTGAGTAAGGACACCGCAAGATTGAACACAAAGCTAAGCACTTCTCCCATTGCAAGAACTACCAATCTAGTTGGCCAAACCAAACGGATAATTCGAAGAGACTTGCAAAGATAACTCAATCATACATAAAAGAATTTAGAGAAGATTCAAATATTATTCATAGATAAGTTGGATCATAAACCCACAATTCATCGGTCTCAACAAACACACCGCAAAAACAAGATTACATCGAATAGATCTCCATGAGAGAGGGGGAGAACATTGTATTGAGATCCAAAAAGAGAGAAGAAGCCATCTAGCTACTAGCTATGGACGCAAAGGTCTGAAGTAAACTACTCACACTTCATCGGAAGGGCTATGGTGTCGATGTAGAAGCCCTCCGTGATGGATGCCCTCTCCGGCGGAGCTCCGGAACATGCCCCAAGATGGGATCTCATGGATACAGGAAGTTGCGGCGGTGGAATTAGGTTTTTGGCTCCGTCTTTGGTCTAATGGGGGTACGTAGGTATATATAGGAGGAAGGAGCACGTCGGTGGAGCTCCGAGGGGCCCACGAGGCAGGGGGCGCGCCCAGGGGGGGCGCCCTCCACCCTCATGACCTCCCCGGAAACTTCTTGGAGTAGGGTCCAAGTCTCCTGGATCACGTTCGGTGAGAAGATCACGTTCCCGAAGGTTTCATTCCGTTTGGACTCCGTTTGATATTCTGTTTCCTCGAAATACTGAAATAGGCAAAAAAACAGCAATTCTGGGCTGGGCCTCTGGTTAATAGGTTAGTCCCAAAAATAATATAAAAGTGGAAAATAAAGCCCAATATAGTCCAAAACAGTAGATAAAGTAGCATGGAGCAATCAAAAATTATAGATACGTTGGAGACATATCACCCATCCTCATTTTCCTGGTGGACAGAGAGCTGCCGGCTAATGAGATGTCGGCCCGTCAAGTGCAGAGCCGAGTAGGAGCCTACACGATAGTAAACAGAGAGCTTGTTAGACGCAGCGTGACTGGGGTCTTCCAGCGCTGCGTAGAACCAGAGAAGGGTCAAGCAATCCTCGAAGATATCCACCAAGGCGAGTGCGGCCACCACGCGGCCTCCAGATCCCTTGTCGCCAAAGCTTTCCACCATGGTTTCTTCTGGTCGACTTCTTTGGAGGACGCCGAGGATCTGGACAAACACTGCAAGGGGTGCCAGAAATTCACCTCCAAGCAACATCTGCCGGCTTCTGCACTCAAGACCATCCCCCTCACCTGGCCCTTTGTCGTGTGGGGGCTGGACATGGTGGGACCATTCAAGATAGCACATGGCGGCATGACCCATCTGCTTGTCACCGTGGACAGATTCACCAAGTGGATTGAAGCGAAGCCAATCAAGAAACTGAATGGTCCGACTGTTGTGACCTTCATTGCATATATCACCATCTGATATGGTGTACCACACAGCATCATCACTGACAATGGCACAAACTTCACCAAAGGCGCCTTGGCCCATTTCTGCGTGACGCAGGGCATCCGAATGGACTTAGCGTCCGTTTCCCATCCACAGTCAAACGACCAAGTCAAGAGAGCAAACGGCCTCATCTTGTCCGGCATCAAACCCCGACTAGTCAAGCCACTGGAGCGTTTGGCCCGCTATTGGCTCGATGAGCTACCGGCCGTCCTTTGGAGCCTCCACACCACTCCGAACAAGTCAACCGGCTTTACTCCCTTCTTCCTCGTGTACAGGGCCGAGGCTGTCATTCCAACTGACATTGAGTTACACTCACCACGCGTCACCATGTACACGAAGGCGGAGGCGAAAGAAGCAAGAGAAGACGGCGTCGATCTGCTGGAAGAGGGACGGCTGTTAGCACTCAGCCGGTCCGCCATCTACCAGTAGAGCCTGCGCCGCTACCACAGTCGGAAGGTCAAGCCAAGATCCTTCCAAGAGAGAGATGAAGGAAATATGCCCTAGAGGCAATAATAAAGTTGTTATTTATATTTCCTTATATCATGATAAATGTTTATTATTCATGCTAGAATTGTATTAACCGGAAACTCAGTACATGTGTGAATACATAGACAGACTGAGTGTCACTAGTATGCCTCTACTTGACTAGCTCGTTAATCAAAGATGGTTAAGTTTCCTAGCCATGGATAAAGAGTTGTCATTTGATGAATGGGATCACATCATTAGAGAATGATCGATGTGATTGACTGATGACCCACAAGTATAGGGGATCTATCGTAGTCCTTTCGATAAGTAAGAGTGTCGAACCCAACGAGGAGCAGAAGGAAATGATAAGAGGTTTCCAGCAAGGTATTCCCTGCAAGTACTGAAATAAGTGGTAACAGATAGTTTTGTGATAAGATAATTTGTAACGAGCAACAAGTAACAAAAGTAAATAAGGTGCAGCAAGGTGGCCCAATCCTTTTTGTAGCAAAGGACAAGCCTGGACAAACTCTTATAAGATGTAAAGCGCTCCCGAGGACACATGGGAATATCGTCAAGCTAGTTTTCATCACGTTCATATGATTCGCGTTCGGTACTTTGATAATTTGGTATGTGGGTGGACCGGTGCTTGGGTGTTGCCCTTACTTGGACAAGAATCCCACTTATGATTAACCTCTATTGCAAGCATCCGCAACTACAACAAAAGTATTAAGGTAAACCTAACCATAGCATGAAACATATGGATCCAAATCAGCCCCTTACGAAGCAACGCATAAACTAGGGTTTAAGCTTTTGTCACTCTAGCAACCCATCATCTACTTATTACTTCCCAATGCCTTCCTCTAGGCCCAAATAATGGTGAAGTTTCATGTAGTCGACGTTCACATAACACCACTAGAGGAGAGACAACATACATCTCATCAAAATATCGAACGAATACCAAATTCACATGACTACTAATAGCAAGACTTCTCCCATGTCCTCGGGAACAAAAGTAACTACTCACAAAGCATAAACATGTTCATAATCAGAGGGGTATTAATATGCATATAGGATCTAAACATATGATCTTCCACCAATTAAACCAACTAGCATCAACTACAAGGAGTAATTAACACTACTAACAACCTACTATAACCAATCCCGGACTTGGAGACAAGAATTGGATACAAGAGATGAACTAGGGTTTTGAGATGAGATGGTGCTGATGAAGATGTTGATGGAGATTGCCCTCTCCCGATGAGAGGAGCGTTGGTGATGACGATGGCGATGATTTCCCCCTCCGGGAGGGAAGTTTCCCCGGCAGAACAGCTCCGCCAGAGCCCTGGATTGGTTCCGCCAAGGTTCCGCCTTGTGGTGGCGGGATTTCGTCCGAGAAGATGGCTTATGATTTTTTTCCCATCGAAAGACTCCATATAGCGGAAGATGGCCACCGGAGGGCCACCAAGGGGCCCACGAGGTAGGGGGCGCGCCCAGGGGGTAGTGCGCGCCCCCACCCTCGTGGGCAGGGTGTGCCCCCCTTGGTGAAGTTCTTCCTCTCAGTATTTTTTATATATTTGGAAAACATCTTCCGTGAAGTTTCAGGACTTTTGGAGTTGTGCAGAATAGGTCTCTAATATTTGCTCCTTTTCCAGCCCAGAATCCCAGTTGCCGGCATTCTCCCTCTTTATGTAAACCTTGTAAAATAAGAGAGAATAGGCATAAGTATTGTGACATAATGTGTAATAATAGCCCATAATGCAATAAATATCGATATAAAAGCATGATGCAAAATGGACGTATCAACTCCCCCAAGCTTAGACCTCGCTTGTCCTCAAGTGAAAAGCCGAAATTGAAAAATATGTCCACATGTTTAGAGATAGAGGTGTCGATAAAAATAAAATACGGACATGAGGGCATCATGATCATTCTTAGAACAACAACTTATATAATTCTTGTCGTATAATCTCTAATGCTAGAGTAATAATTCAATCACAATATCAAGTATGAATCGTAAACTTCATTGAAAACTAACGAACTACAATCTCAGTCATTGAAGCAATTGTAATTTATCATAACATAGGAAAGAGTCAATGTATAAGAGCTTTTCAGCAAGTCCACATACTCAACTGTCATATAATCTTTCACAATTGCTGACACTCACACAATACTTATGGGTATGGATTTTAATCGGACACAGAGAAAGATAGGGGCTTATAGTTTTGCCTCCCAACGTTTTACCTCAAGGATAATGTTAACAGTAATAGTTCATGAGAACTCACATCCAATTAGCCATATATACCAGGATCTTTCCAACATATTGCGCTTGCCAAAGAATAAAAATAAAAAGGAAGGGTGAAGATCACCATGACTCTTATGCAAGGTAGGGGATAAAAGTAAAAGATAGGCCCTTCGTAGAGGGAAGCAGAGGTTGTCATGCGCTTTTATGGTTGGATGCACAAAATCTTAATGCGAAAGAACGTCACTTTATATTGCCACTTGTGATATGGACCTTTATTATGCAGTTTGTCGCTTTTATTACTTCCATATCACACGCTCGTATAAAACTTATTTCCTCCACACCAATCAATCGTACATATTTAGAGAGAAATTTTTATTGCTTGCACCGATGACAACTTACTTGATGGATCTTACTCAATCCATAGGTAGATATGGTGGACTCTTATGGCAAGACTGGTTTAAGGGTATATGGAAGCACAAGTAGTATCTCTACTTGGTGCAATGAATTTGGCTAGCATGAGGGGGAAAGGAAAGCTCATCATGTTGGAAGATCCAAGACAATATAATTTATCTCAGATGTAAAAAAACATAACCCATTACGTTGTCTTCCTTGTCTAATGTCAACTCTTTAGCATGTCATATTTTAATGAGTGCTCACAATCATAAAAGATGTCCAAGATAGTATATTTATATGTGAAGACCTCTTTTTTATTACTTCCTATTAATTGCAACGATGACCAAAACTGTGTTTGTCAACTCTCAACAACTTTTATTCATCATACTCTTTCTATGTGAGCTCCTTACTCTTCATAAGACTCATATGATCTCTTTGTTTCTTTTCATTTCTTTCTCTTTTCTTTTATTCATCTAGGATCATGGCAAAATAATCAAGCCCTTGACTCAACATTAATCTTTATTATATAGCTCAGGGTCTCGATTACATAGAAGGATAATAAAGCAAAACTCACAACTAAATCATACTAAGAACTTTTATTCTACTAGATCAAGATATTATCAAAAGGATCGAACTAAGAAAAACGGTAAAGATAAAAGTGATGGTGATACGATACCGGGGCACTCCCCCAAGCTTGGCAGTTGCCAAGTGGAGTGCCCATACCATATACTCAATTCTTCTTTGTTGGTGGAGACGATGGAGATTTTGTTGATGGCGTAGGCTTCTTCCTTAATTTGCGTTTGAGGACAGAATTTTGGTCCCTTAGGTCCTCGATCTCCTGTTCCAGGCTCAGTATCTTTTTGCATAGTTCCTGCTTGTTCTCCTGCAAGAGGCGAAAAGGAATAAACTCGATCTTAGGTTTCTTTACTCTATCCGGGAGACTTGACTTTTTGAACTCCACATGCATGTCCCCAGGTTGAGGTAGTGGGACTTCATCTTCATCTCAGCTCGTCTCCTCCTTTCCCTTGGGTTAATAGTCCTCTTCTTCTTCCGTAGTCCAACCGCAATGCTCCACATCCCCATAGATCTTAGGATCTGCAAGGTAATCAGCCACGTAGCTTTCTCCTTCCGAATCCTGGGAAGACATGTTGCTCTGTCTGCAGCAGGATAGCTCAAAACAAAGACAAGAGATTTTTGCGTGATATGGGACTCAAAACCCCTGGGAGATTATATAATGAATTTTTACCAACCAAAATACGTGTCGTGTATGAAAACGGAGTCCGGAGAGCACACGAGGTGCCCACGAGGTAGGGGGCGCGCCCAGTAGGGTAGGGCGTGCCCTCCACCCTCGTGGAGCCCTCGTGTCCTTCCCGGACTGCTGCTTATTTTTCTATTTTTCTAAATATTCCAAAATGAAGAAATATTGCCTTAAAAACTGTTTTGGAGTTGGTTTACTTACCGTACCACATACCTATTCCTTTTCGGAGTCTGAAACGTTCTAGAAAGTGTCCCTTATGTATTCCTCCGGGGTTACGGTTTCAATAACATTGATTTCAACATTTATGGGATTACCTGAGATATAGTGTTTGATTCTTTGACCGTTCACCACCTTCGGATTTGTGCCTACGAAGTTGTTGATTTTTATGGCACCAGAACGGTAGACCTCCTCGATAACGTAAGGACCTTCCCATTTAGAGAGAAGCTTTCCTGCAAAAAATCTTAAACGAGAGTTGTATAGCAATACATAATCACCTACATTAAACTCGCGCTTTTGTATCCTTTTATCATGCCATCTTTTAACTTTTTCTTTAAACAACTTGGCATTTTCGTAGGCTTGGGTTCTCCATTCATCAAGTGAGCTAATATCAAATAACCTCTTCTCACCGGCAAGTTTAAAATCATAATTAAGTTCTTTAATAGCCCAGTAAGCCTTGTGTTCTAGTTTGAGAGGTAAGTGACATGCTTTTCCATAGACCATTTTATACGGAGACATACCCATAGGATTTTTATATGCAGTTCTATAGGCCCATAATGCATCATCAAGTTTCTTGGACCAATTCTTTCTAGACCTATTAACAGTCTTTTGCAAAATTAATTTGAGTTCTCTATTACTCAATTCTACTTGACCACTAGACTGAGGGTGATAAGGAGGCAATTCTATGATTAACATCATATTTAGCAAGCATTTTACGGAAAGCACCATGAATAAAATGTGAACCACCATTAGTCATTAAATATCTAGGGATTCCAAATCTTGGAAAAATAACTTATTTAAGCATTTTAATAGAAGTGTTATGATCAGCACTACTAGTTGGAATAGCTTCTACCCACTTAGTAACATAATCAACAGCAACTAAAATATGTGTATAACCATTAGAGGAAGGAAAAGGTCCCATATAGTCAAAGCCCCAAACATCAAATGGTTCAATAACAAGTGAATAATTCATAGGCATTTCTTGACTTCTACTAATATTACCAATTCTTTGACATTCATCACAAGATAAGACAAACTTATGGGCATCCTTGAAGAGAGTAGGCCAATAAAAACCAGATTGCAGTACCTTATGTGCAGTTCTATCTCCAGCATGGTGTCCTCCATAAGCTTCGGAGTGACACTTGCGTAGGAGTTGTTCCTGTTCATGCTCAGGTACACAACGTCTAATAACATCATCTACTCCTTCTTTATAAAGATGTGGGTCATCCCAAAAGTAATGCCTCAAATCATAGAAGAACTTTTTCTTTTGCTGGTATGTGAAACTAGGTGGTATAAACTTAGCAACAATGTAATTAGCATAATCAGCATACCATGGAGCAGTATGAGAGGAATTTATGACATTTAATTGCTCATCAGGAAAGCTATCATCAATAGGTAATGGGTCATCAAGCACATTTTCTAACCTAGACAAGTTGTCTGCAACGGGGTTCTCAGCTCCTTTTCTATCAACAATATGCAAATCAAATTCTTGTAGTAAGAGAACCCATCTAATAAGTCTAGGTTTAGCATCTTTCTTTTCCATAAGATATTTAATAGTAGCATGATCAGTGTGAATTGTTACTTTAGAATCAACAATATAAGGTCTAAACTTATCACAAGCAAATACAACTGCTGAGAGTTCTTTTTCAGTAGTAGCATAATTTCTTTGAGCATTGTCTAGAGTTTTACTAGCATATTGAATAACATTTAGTTTATTATCAATTCTTTGTCCTAGAACAGCACCTACAGCATAATCACTAGCATCACACATAATTTCAAAGGGTAAATTCTAATCAGGTGGCTGAACAATAGGTGAAGAAATCAATGATTTCTTAAGTATTTCAAATGCTTCTACACAATCATCATCAAAGACAAATGGTATATCTTTTTGTAATAAATTAGTCAGAGGTCGAGAAATTTTTGAGAAGTCCTTAATGAACCTCCTATAAAAACCGGCATGACCAAGGAAACTTCTTATACCTTTGATGTCCTTGGGACATGGCATCTTTTCAATAGCATCAACCTTGGCTTTATCAACGTCAATACCTCTTTCAAACTTTATGCCCCAAGACAATACCTTCATTAACCATAAAGTGGCACTTTTCCCAATTCAAGACAAGATTAGTTTCTTCACATCTCTGCAAAACTCTATCAAGGTTTCTCAAGCAATCATCAAAAGAAGATCCATAGACGGAAAAGTCGTCCATGAAAACCTCACAAATCCTTTCACAAAAGTCAGAGAATATAGCCATCATGCATCTTTGAAAGGTAGCAGGTGCATTACATAAACCAAAAGGCATACGTATATAAGCAAAAGTACCAAAATGGCATGTAAAAGTAGTCTTTGATTGATCTTTGGCTGACACAGGTATTTGAGAGAAACCAGAATAACCATCTAGAAAGCAAAAATGTGTATGTTTAGATAATCTTTCTAGCATTTGATCGATAAAAGGTAAGGGGTAATGATATTTTTTAGTAGCCTCATTTAATTTGCGAAAATCAATTACCATCCTATAACCTGTAATAATTCTTTGAGGAATCAATTCATCTTTATCATTAGGAACAACAGTAATACCTCCCTTCTAAGGGACACAATGGACAGGGCTTACCCACTGACTATCAGCAACGGGATAAATTATAACTGCCTCAACGAGCTTTAGTATTTCCTTTCTTAACACTTCCTTCATCTTAGGATTCAGCCATCGTTGATGATCACGAACCGGTTTGGCATCTTCCTCCAAATTTATTTTGTGTTGACACAGAGTGGGACTAATGCCCTTAAGATCATCAAGAGTGTATCCAATAGCAGCATGGTGCTTCTTCAGAGTTTTCAATAATCTCTCTTCTTCATTCTCTGAAAGGTTAGCACTAATAATAACAGGATATATCTTTTTCTCATCAGGATAAGCATATTTAAGAGTATCAGGTAACGGTTTAAGCTCAAACACGGGATCACCCTTGGGTGGAGGAGGATCCCCTAGGATTTCAACAGGTAAATTGTTTTTCAGAATAGGTTCCTATTTAAAGAATACTTAATCTAATTCCCTTCTTTCAATCATAAACATATCATTTTCATGGTCTAGCAAATATTGTTCTAAAGGATCACTAGGAGGTACGGCAATAGAAGCAAGACCAATAATTTCATCGTTACTAGGTAATTCTTCTTCGCGGTGTTGTCTACTAAATTTAGAAAAATTAAATTCATGAGTCATATCATCTAAACCGATAGTAACAACATCTCTTTTGCAATCTATGGTAGCATTAACAGTACTTAAGAAGGGTCTACCAAATATAATGGGACAAAAGCTATCTTGTGGGGAACCAAGAACAAGAAAATCAGCAGGATATTTAGTTTTCCCACACAAGACTTCAACATCTCTAACAATTCCCATTGGTGAAATAGTATCTCTATTGGCAAGTTTAATTGTGACATCAATATCTTCCATCTCAGCAATTGCAGTATCATGCATAACTTGGTATAAGGAATAAGGTATTGCACTAGCACTAGCACCCATATCACATAAGCCATGATAACAATGATCTCCTATTTTAACAGAAATAACAGGCATTCCTACCACAGGTCTAGGTTTATCTTTATCAAGGGGTTTAGCAATTCTAGCAGTTTCATTATAGAAATAAATAACATGCCCATCTATATTATCAGACAAGAGATCTTTAACAATAGCAATATTAGGTTCAACTTTAACTTGCTCAGGAGGTGTATATGTTTTAATATTGCTTTTAAGAACTACAGTTGAAGCTTTAGCATGATCCTTTATCCTAACAGGGAAAGGTGGTTTCTCAACATAAGAAGTAGGAACAATAGGATCATTATAAGTGATAGTCTTTTCTTCAACTTTAATAGGTGCAGCTACTTTTACTTCTATGGGAGGATGATATTTGAACCACTTCTCTTTGGGGAGATCAAAATAAGCAGCAAAAGATTCACAAAAAGAAGCTACTATCTTAGATTCAAGTCCATATTTAGTGCTAAATTTACGAAAAATATCGGTATCCATAAAAGATTTAACACAATCAAAACTAGGTGTCATGCCTGACTCCTTACCATTGTCGAGGTCCCAATCTTCAGAGTTGCGTTTAATTCTTTCCAATAAATCCCATTTGAATTCAATAGTCTTCATCATAAAAGAGCCAGCACAAGAAGTATCAAGCATGGTGCGATTGTTACCAGAAAGCCGAGCATAAAATTTTTGAGTAATCATTTCTCTTGAGAGATCATGATTGGGGCATGAATATAACATTGACTTAAGCCTCCCCCAAGCTTGAGCGATGCTTTCTCCTTCGCGAGGCAAAAAATTATATATATAATTGCGATCACGATGAACAAGATGCATAGGATAAAACTTCTGATGAAATTCCAATTTCAATCATTTGTAATTCCAAGACGTCATATCATCACATAGCCTATACCATGTCGATGCATCTCCCCTCAAAGATAAGGGGAGGACCTTCTTCTTAACAACATCTCCGGGTACACCTGCAAGCTTAAATAATCCACAAACTTCATCCACATTATCAAATGTTCATCAGGATGTTTTGTTCCATCTCCTAAAAAAGGATTAACTAGTAGTTTTTCTATCATACCCGAAGGAACTTCAAAGCAAGCATTTTCATTTTCATATTCATTTTCAGTAGGTTTAGTAGGTTGAGGAGCAACTATTTGCTCTACTGGTCGGGGTGAAGATACCCCGAACAAGCCCCTCAAAGGATTACCTTCCATGGTAACAAGTGACAGTAAATTTCAGCACACTATATAAATTTTTCCTTACCAAATTCCACCTACCAAAGGCGCTTCACTCCCCGGCAACGGCGCCAAAAAAGAGTCTTGATGACCCACAAGTATAGGGGATCTATCGTAGTCCTTTAGATAAGTAAGAGTGTCAAACCCAACGAGGAGCAGAAGGAAATGATGAGCGGTTTCCAGCAAGGTATTCTTTGCAAGTACTGAAATAAGTAGTAACAGATAGTTTTGTGATAAGATAATTTGTAACGAGCAACAAGTAACAAAAGTAAATAAGGTGCATCAAGGTGGCCCAATCCTTTTTGTAGCAAAGGACAAGCCTGGACAAACTCTTATAAGATGTAAAGCGCACCCGAGGACACATGGAAATATCGTCAAGCTAGTTTTCATCACGTTCATATGATTCGCGTACGGTACTTTGATAATTTGGTATGTGGGTGGACCGGTGCTTGGGTGCTGCCCTTACTTGGACAAGCATCCCACTTATGATTAACCTCTATTGCAAGCATTCGCAACTACAACAAAAGTACTAAGATAAACCTAACCATAGTATGAAACATATGGATCCAAATCAGCCCCTTACGAAGCAACGCATAAACTATGGTTTAAGCTTCTGTCACTCTGGCAACCCATCATCTACTTATTACTTCCCAATGCCTTCCTCTAGGCCCAAATAATGGTGAAGTGTCATGTAGTTGATGTTCACATAACACCACTAGAGGAGAGACAACATACATCTCATCAAAATATCGAACGAATACCAAATTCACATGACTACTAATAGCAAGACTTCTCCCATGTCCTCAAGAACAAAAGTAACTACTCACAAAGCATAAACATGTTGATAATCAGAGGGGTATTAATATGCATATAGGATATGGACATATGATCTTCCACCAATTAAACCAACTAGCATCAACTACAAGGAGTAATTAACACTACTAGCAACCTACTAGCACCAATCCCGGACTTGGAGACAAGAATTGGATACAAGAGATGAACTAGGGTTTTGAGATGAGATGGTGCTGATGAAGATGTTGATGGAGATTCCCCTCTCCCGATGAGAGGAGCGTTGGTGATGACGATGGTGATGATTTCCCCCTCCGGGAGGGAAGTTTCCTCGATAGAACAGCTCCGCCAGAGCCCTAGATTGCTTCCGCCAAGGATCCGCCTCTTGGCGGCGGGGTTTCGTCCGAGAAGATGGCTTATGATTTTTTTCCCATTGAAAGACTCCATATAGCAGAAGATGGCCACCGGAGGGCCACCAAGGGGCCCACGAGGTAGGGGGCGCGCCCAGGGGGTAGGGCGCCCCCCCCCCCACCCTCGTGGGCAGGGTGTGCCCCCTGGTGAAGTTCTTCCTCTCAATATTTTTTATATATTTGGAAAACATCTTCCGTGAAGTTTCAGGACTTTTGGAGTTGTGCAGAATAGGTCTCTAATATTTGCTCCTTTTCCAGCCCAGAATCCCAGCTGCCGGCATTCTCCCTCTTTATGTAAACCTTGTAAAATAAGAGAGAATAGGCATAAGTATTGTGACATAATGTGTAATAATAGCCCATCATGAAATAAATATCGATATAAAAGCATGATGCAAAATGGACGTATCATTGACTTGACCCATCCATTAGCTTAGCACTTTTATTGTTTAAGTTTACTACTATTGCTTTCTCCATAACTTCTACATTTTCCTGTGACTATGAGATTATGCAACTCGCGAATACCGGAGGAACACTTAGTGTGCTATCAAACGTCACAACATAACTGGATGACTATAAAGATGCTCTACAGGTGTCTCCGATGGTGTTTGTTGAGTTGTCATAGATCAAGATTAGGATTTGTCACTCCGTGTTTGGGAGAGGTATCTCTGGCCCCTCTCGGTAATGCACATCACTATAAGCCTTGAAAGAAATGTGACTAATGAGTTTGTTACGGGATGTTGCATTATGCAACGAGTAAAGAGACTTGTCGGTAACGAGATTGAACTAGGTATTGAGATACCGACAATCGAATCCCGGGCAAGTAACATACCGATGACAAAGGGAACAACGTATGTTGTTATGCGGTTTGATCGATAAAGATCTTCGTAGAATATGTAGGAACCAATATGAGCATCCAGGTTCCGCTATTGGTTATTGACCGGAGATGAGTCTCGGTCATGTCTACATAATTCTCGAACCCGTAGGGTCCGCA
This sequence comes from Triticum dicoccoides, assembly GCF_002162155.2. Classification (NCBI taxonomy): domain Eukaryota; kingdom Viridiplantae; phylum Streptophyta; class Magnoliopsida; order Poales; family Poaceae; genus Triticum; species Triticum dicoccoides. Next base: position 429,170,874 of record NC_041388.1, read on the forward strand.
CGCTTAACGTTCGGTGATGATCGGTATTATGAGTTTATGTGTTTTGATGTACTGAAGGTTGTTCAGAGTCCCGGATGTGATCACGGGCATGACGAGGAGTCTCGAAATGGTCGATACATAAATATCGATATATTGAAAGTCTATGTTTGGACATCAGAATGGTTCCGGGTGAGTTCGGGCATTTACTAGAGTACCGGGGGGCTACCGGAACCCCCCGGGGAGTATATGGGCCTTATTGGGCCTTAGTGGAATAGAGGAGAGGAAGGCCAAGGTGGAGGGCACGCCCCCCTAGCCCAATCCGAATTGGGTGGGGGGACGCCCCCCTTCCTTCCCTCTCTCTCCCCCTTCCTTCTCTCCTACTCCAACTAGGGAAAGGGGGAATCCTACTCCCTATGGGAGTAGGACTCCCCGTAGGGCACGCCATAGAGAGGGCCGGCCCTCCCCTCCTCCACTCCTTTATATATGGGGGAGGGGCACCCCATAGACACACAAGTTGATTGTTCAGCCATGTGCGGTGCCCCCCTCCACAGATTTCCAACTCGGTCATATCGTTGTAGTGCTTAGGCGAGGCCCTGCGTCAGTAACTTCATCATCACCGTCATCATGCCATCATGCTGGCGAAGCTCTCCCTCGACACTCAGCTGGATCTAGAGTTCGTGGGACGTCATCGAGCTGAACGTGTGCAGATCGCGGAGGTGTCGTAGCTTTGGTGCTAGGATCGGTCGGATCATGAAGACGTACGACTACATCAACCGCGTTATCATAACACTTCCGCTTACGGTCTACGAGGGTACGTGGACAACACTCTCCCCTCTTGTTGCTATGCATCACCTAGATGGATCTTTCGTGTGCGTAGGAATTTTTTTGAAATACTGCGTTCCCCAACAGTGGCATCAGAGCCAGGTCTATGCATAGATGTTATTTGCACGAGTAGAACAGAAAGGAGTTGTGGGCATGGGTATATACATATTGCTTGCCGTCACTGGTTGATTCTTGATTCAGCGGTATTGTTGGATGAAGCGGCTCAGACCGACATTACACATACGCTTACGCGAGATTGGTTCTACCAACGTGCTTCGCACATAGGTGGCTGGGGGTGTCAGTTTCTCCAACTTTAGTTGAATCGGATTCAATGAACAGGGTTCTTTTTGAAGATCAAAAAGCAATCACTATACCGCATTGTGGTTTTTGATGCGTAGGTAAGAACAGTTCTTGCTCAGCCCGTAGCAGCCACGTAAAACTTGCAACAACAAAGTAGAGGACGTCTAACTTGTTTTTGCAGGGAATGTTGTGATGTGATATGGTCAAGACATGATGCTAAATTTTATTGTATGAGATGGTCATGTTTTGTAACAGAGTTATAGGCAACTGGCATGAGCCATATGGTTTTCACTTTATTGTATGAAATGTAATAGCCATGTAATTGCTTTACTTTATCACTAAGCGGTAGCCATAGTCGTAGAAGCAATAGTTGGCGAGACGACAATGATGCTTCGATGAAGATCAAGGTGTCAAGCTGGTGACGATGGTGATCATGATGGTGCTTTGGAGATGGAGATCAAAGGCACAAGATGATGATGGTCATATCATATCACTTATATTGATTGCATGTGATGTTTATCCTTTATGCATCTTATTTTTCTTAGTTCAATGGTAGCATTATAAGATGATCTCTCACTAAATTTCAAGGTACAAGTGTTCTCCCTGAGTATGCACTGTTGCTACAGTTCATCGTGCCGAGACACCACATGATGATCGGGTGTGATAACTCTACGTTCACATACAACGGGTGCAAGCCAGTTTTGCACACATGGAATACTCGGGTTAAACTTTACGAGCCTAGCATATGCATATATGGCCTCGGAACCTGAGACCGAAAGGTCGAGCGTGAATCATATACTCAGAAAGTCTAGGTACCACAACCACTTGACTCAGCTGGGAGTTAATCTTCCTGATGATAGTGTCATTGACAGAGTTCTTCAATCACTGCCACCAAGCTACAAGAGCTTCTTGATGAACTATAATATGAAAGGGATGGATAAGACAATTCCCGAGATCTTCGCAATGCTAAAGGCTGCGAAGGTAGAAATCAAGAAAGAGCATCAAGTGTTGATGGTCAACAAGACCACCAGTTTCAAGAAAAAGGGTAAAGGGAAGAAGGGGGACTTCAAGAAGAATGGCAAGCAAGTTGCTGCTCAAGTGAAGAAGCCCAAGTCTGGACCTATGTCTGAGACTGAGTGCTTCTACTACAAAGGGACTGGTCACTGGAAGCGGAACTGCCCCTAGTATTTGGCGGAGAAGAAGGATGGCAAAGTGAAAGGTATATTTGATATACATGTTATTGATGTTTATACCTTACTAATGCTCGCAGTAGCGCCTGGATATTTGATACTGGTTCTGTTGCTAATATTTGCAACTCGAAACAGGGGCTATGGATTAAGCAAAGATTGGCTAAGGACGAGGTGACGATGCGCGTGGGAAATGGTTCCAAAGTCGATGTGATTGTCGTTGGCACGCTACCTCTACATCTACCTTCGGGATTAGTTTTGGACCTAAATAATTGTTATTTGGTGCCAGCGTTGAGCATGAACATTATATCTGGATCTTGTTTAATGCGAGATGGTTATTCATTTAAATCATAGAATAATGGTTGTTCTATTTATATGAGTAATATCTTTTATGGTCATGCACCCTTGATGAGTGGTCTATTTTTACTAAATCTTGATAGTAGTGATACACATGTTCATAGTATTGAAGCCAAAAGATATAAGTTTAATAATGATAGTGCGACTTATTTGTGGCACTGCCGTTTAGGTCATATTGGTGTAAAGCGCATGAAGAAACTACATGCTGATGGACTTTTGGAATCACTTGATTATGAATCACTTCATGCTTGCGAACCATGCTTCATGGGCAAGATGACTAAAACTCTGTTCTCCAGAACAATGGAGCGAGCAACAGACTTGTTGGAAATAATACATACTGATGTATGCGGTCCAATGAGTGTTGATGCACGCGGCGGGTATCATTATTTTCTTACCTTCACAGATGATTTGAGCTGATATGGGTATATCTAATTGATGAAACATAAGTCTGAAACATTTGAAAAGTTCAAAGAATTTTAGAGTGAAGTGGAAAATCATCATAATAAGAAAATTAAGTTTCTACAATCTGATCGTGGAGGAGAATATTTGAGTTACGAGTTTGGTCTTCATTTGAAACAATGCGGAATAGTTTTGCAACTCACGCCACCTAGAACACCATAGCGTAATGGTGTGTCCGAACGTCGTAACCGCACTTTATTAGATATGGTGCGATCTATGATGTCTCTCACTCATTTACCTTTATCGTTTTGGGGTTATGCTTTAGAGACACACGTTAAATAGGGCATCATCGAAATCCGTTGAGACAACACCTTATTAACTGTGGTTTGGCAAGAAACCCAAGTTGTCGTTTCTTGAAGTTTGGGGCTGAGATGCTTATGTGAAAAAACTCCAACCTGATAAGCTCGAACCCAAATCGGAGAAATGTGTCTTCATAGGATACCCAAAAGAGACTACTGGGTACACCTTCTATCATAGATCCGAAGGCAAGATATTCGTTGCTAAGAATGGATCTTTTCTAGAGAAGGAGTTTCTCTCGAAAGAAGTGAGTGGGAGGAAAGTGGAACTTGATGAGGTAATTGTACCTACTCCCTTATTGGAAAGTAGTTCATCACAGAAATCAGTTCCAGTGATGCCTACACCAGTAAGTGAGGAAGATAATGATGATGATCATGAAACTTCCGATCAAGTTACTACCAAACCTCGTAGGTCAACCAGAGTAAGATCCGCACCAGAGTGGTATGGTAATCCTGTTCTGGAAGTCATGTTACTTGACCATGACAAACCTACGAACTATGAGGAAGCGATGATCAGCCCAGATTCCGCAAAATGACTTCAGGCCATGAAATCTGAGATGGGATCCATGTATGAGAACAAAGTGTGGACTTTGGTTGACTTGCCCGATGATCGGCAAGCCATAGAGAATAAATGGATCTTCAAGAAGAAGACTGACGCTGACGGTAATATTACTGTCTACAAAGCTCGACTTGTTGCAAAAGGTTTTTAACAAGTTCAAGGAGTTGACTACGATGAGACCTTCTCACCCATAGCAATGCTTAAGTCCATACGAATCATGTTAGCAATTGCCGCATATTATGATTATGAAATTTGGCAAATGGATGTCAAAACTGCATTCCTTAATGGATATCTTAAAGAAGAGTTGTATATGATGCAACCAGAAGTTTTTTTTGATCCAAAAGGTACTAACAAAGTGTGCAAGCTCCAGTGATCCATTTATGGACTGGTGCAAGCCTCTCGGAGTTGGAATATACGCTTTGATAGTGTGATCAAAGCATATGGTTTTATACAGACTTTTGGAGAAGCTTGTATTTACCAGAAAGTGAGTGGGAGCTCTGTAGCATTTCTGATATTATATGTAGATGAAATATTGCCGATCGAAAATGATACTGAATTTCTGAATAGCATAAAAGGATACTTGAATAAGAATTTTTCAATGAAAGACCTCGGTGAAGCTGCTTATATATTGGGCATCAAGATATATAGAGATAGATCATGACACTTAATTGTACTTTCACAAAGCACATATACCTTGATAAAGTTTTGAAGAAGTTCAATATGGATCAAGCAAAGAAAGGGTTCTTGCCTGTTACAAGGTGTGAAGTTGAGTCAGACTCAATGCCTGACCACTACAGAAGATAGAGAGAAAATGAAAGTCATTCCCTATGCTTTAGCCATAGGTTCTATCATGTATGCAATGCTATGTACCAGACCTGATGTGTGCCTTGCTATTAGTTTAGCAGGGAGGTACCAAAGTAATCCAAGAGTGGATCACTGGACAGCGGTCAAGAACATCCTGAAATACCTGAAAAGGACTAAGGATATGTTTCTCGTTTATGGAGGTGACAAAGAGCTCGTCGTAAACGGTTACGTCGATGCAAGCTTTGACACTGATCCGGATGACTCTAAGTCACAAACCGGATACATATTTTTATTAAATGGTGGAGCTGTCAGTTGGTGCAGTTCCAAGCTGAGCGTCGTGGCGGGATCTACGTGTGAACGGAGTACATAGCTGCTTCGGAAGTAGAAAATGAAGGAGTCTGTATGAAGGAGTTCATATCAGATCTAGGTGTCATACCTAGTGCATCGGGTCCAGTGAAAATCTTTTGTGACAATACTGGTGCAATTGCCTTGGCAAAGGAATCAAGATTTCACAAGAGAACCAAGCACATCAAGAGATGTATCAATTCCATCCGCGATCAAGTCAAGGACGGAGACATAGAAATTTTCAAGATACATATGGATCTGAATGTTGCAGACTCGTTGACTAAGCCTCTCTCACGAGCAAAACATGATCAGCACCAAGACTCCATGGGTGTTAGAATCATTACTATGTAATCTAGATTATTGACTCTAGTGCAAGTGGGAGACTGAAGGAAATATGCCCTAGAGGCAATAGTAAAGTTGTTATTTATATTTCCTTATATCATGATAAATGTTTATTATTCATGCTAGAATTGTATTAACTGGAAACATAGTACATGTGTGAATACATAGACAAACTGAGTGTCACTAATATGCCTCTACTTGACTAGCTCGTTAATCAAAGATGGTTAAGTTTCCTAGCCATGGACAAAGAGTTGTCATTTGATGAACGGGATCACATCATTAGAGAATGATGTGATTGACTTGACCCATCCGTTAGCTTATCACTTTGATCGTTTGAGTTTACTGCTATTGCTTTCTCCATAACTTATACATGTTCCTATGACTATGAGATTATGCAACTCCCGAATACCGGAGGAACACTTAGTGTGCTATCAAACGTCACAACGTAACTGGGTGACTATAAAGATGCTCTATAGGTGTCTCTGATGGTTCTTGTTGAGTTGGCATAGATCTAGATTAGGATTTGTCACTCCGTGTTCCAGAGAGGTATCTCTGGCCCCTCTCGGTAATGCACATCACTATAAGCCTGGCAAGCAATGTGATTAATGAGTTAGTTACGGGATGTTGCATTACGGAACGAGTAAAGAGACTTGCCGGTAATGAGATTGAACTAGGTATTGAGATACCGACGATTGAATCTCGGGCAGGTAACATATCGATGACAAAGGGAACAACGTATGTTGTTATGCGGTTTGACCGATAAAGATCTTCATAGAATATGTAGGAACCAATATGAGCATCCAGGTTCTGCTATTGTTTATTGATCGGAGATGAGTCTCGGTCATTTCTACATAGTTCTCGAACCCATAGGGTCCGCACGCTTAACGTTCGGTGATGATTGATATTATGAGTTTATGTGTTTTGATGTACCGAAGGTTGTTCGGAGTCCCAGATGTGATCACGGGCATGACGAGGAGTCTCGAAATGGTCGAGACATAAAGATCGATATATTGGAAACCTATGTTTGGACATCGGAATGGTTCCGGATGAGTTCGGGCATTTACCAGAGAACCGGGGGGTTACCGGAACCCCCCGGGGAGTATATGGGCCTTATTGGGCCTTAGTGGAATAGATGAGAGGAAGGCCAAGGTGGAGGGCGCGCCCCCCCTAGCCCAATCCGAATTGGGTGGGGGGATGGGCCCCCTTCCTTCCCTCTCTCTTCCCCTTCCTTCTCTCCTACTCCAACTATGGAAAGGGAGGAATCCTACTCCCGGTGGGAGTAGGAATCCCCCTAGGGCGCGCCATAGAGAGGGCCGGCCCTCCCCTCCTCCACTCCTTTATATACGGGGGAGGGGGCACCCCATAGACACACAAGTTGATTGTTTAGCCGTGTGTGGTGCCCCCCTCCACAGATTTCCACCTCGGTCATATCATTGCAGTGCTTAGGACGAAGCCCTGCGTCGGTAACTTCATCATCACCGTCATCACGTCGTTGTGCTGACGAAGCTCTCCCTCAACACTCAGCTGGATATAGAGTTTGTGGGATGTCACCAAGCTGAACGTATGCAGATCGCGGAGGTGTTGTACCTTCAGTGCTAGGATCGATTAGATCATGAAGACGTACGACTACATCAACCGCGTTGTCAATGCTTCCGCCTACGGTCTACGAGGGTACGTGGACAACACCATCCCCTCTCGTTGCTATGCATCACCTAGATGGATCTTGCGTGTGCATAGGAATTTTTTTGAAATACTGCGTTCCCCAACTGGAGACCTTGTGCTCCAGCTGATCCAGTGAATAGACGACCAGCACAAGCTCTTGGCCCCTTGGGAAGGCCCCTTCATCATCAGCAAAGCTCTGGGCAACGACTCCTACTACCTCATCGACGCATAGAAGCCCAGAGCACGCAAGAGAGACGACTCTGGCATGTAATCAGATCGTCCATGGAATGAGAATCTCCTCCGAAGATTTTACAGTTGATGCAGTATGTACCACGCTACCTTTTGTATTAAGCTCTAAGACATCGGGTCCCTCAAGGAGCACGCGGGGGCTACCCTTTTTATCTATATGATAAGCCATATGCCTATGAATGTGTTATTTCTCTTTTCTGCCTGGCACCGGGTTCGACCAGTCAGCCCGGGGGCTTGCCTCCTTGTACTATGTCGGTGCTACCTGTAGTTGGACAAGTAGTGTGCGGCACCTTAGCCCTCTCTTGCCATTAGCCACAGCTCGTAGAGCGACTGTTCGGCTGGCAAGAGCTAAAGGCAGGAAATGGTGCCCACACAAAAAAATGGCTAAGGACCAATGCATTCACATAGGCCAAGCCGGCTCCTCGCCTCACCGACCGGCTGCTAACCAGCCGGCCGGCAGGTTTCTCGCTTAACTTGCTACGTTCTAAAACGGCCGAAGTACTTGCCTTCCCAAAAACGACCAAGTACTTGACCCAGCCTCAGACCACAGAGCATCTGTCTGGCTGGCAAGGCGGCAGCCAAGGGAAGGCGGCAAAGGAAAAAGGCAAAAGAGCATAAAAGCAGAAAAGCAAGACAAGCTAGAACTCGGCAAAGATAATTTACATAGCAAAGGCCCTTGGCCAGCATTCAATAGAGTTTGAATACACCCCCAGCGGGTGGAACTGCACAAATTTAACAAGTTTGTTTGAGAAACTACAAAAACAGGATAAGATAAAATCGGCGGCCTAGGCCGAAGGAGCAGTAGGCGGGTCCAACAGGTTGGTGGAGTCGGTGCCGCCGGCTGGTGGAGTGGCCGCCTAGCGAGTCTTGGCTTGGTCAGCATTGGCGACAGTCGGCTTGGTCACGCGCGGCTCGTTGCTCGACGCTCGATCGAGCTGAGGCTGGCTATCCGCTCCGTCGTCCGGTGTGTCGTCTTCACCATCCTCGCCTTCCTCCTCCTCACCCTCATCGCTGGAGACGATCTCCTCCACCGAGGCCTCGTCATCTGCCGGGTTCAGCCCAAACCAGTTGGGCGGCACCTCGGCACCCTCCTCGTCCAACTCGGGGAGGAAGACGCTGGTATCGGTGTACTCGGCATTTGCCGCCCCGCGATGATAGAGTGCGGGCGCCACCGCCGCCAACTCTTCGCTGGCCTCAAGCCCGAACATGGCCAACTGGGCTAAGATCAGCCCAAGATACCACGCCTTGATGAACTCCCAAGGCCCGCCGTACGCCCGCCCGGGCTGCGGAGCCCTTCCACGCCTCGGAGCGCCCGACAGCCACCTCTAACCAATCAGGGGTCCAACTGGGGGTGCGCGGAGCTAGAACGTCTGGCCAGAGGGCGGAAACCACCTGGGCTCCGACATGCTGCAGACGGCGGAGCACCCGATGAACTGGCTGGAGACGAGCTTGAACAACGAGAAGCTGCTCGGCGAGGGTCTGAGGAGCGTTGGGCGCGATTTGTGCACCAGCTTGCCTTCGCTCGTCGCGACAAGCCTCGATGGCCCGGCTGGCAGCAACAGCATGACTAGGGAAGTACTCTACGCAAGAAGAAAAAGAAGAATGAAGCCGGAAGCCGACTCACATGACAAGTTGGTAGATGAAAGAATGGAAAAGATAAACCCACCATCGAGCATGTCCTAGATCTCGCCGTAGCCGTCGGACAGGGCCTTCTCCCTCTCGGCCCAGCCCGAGCGTTCGGTTTCGAACGCGGCCTCGAGGGTAGCCTCGCCATCCTTCACCGCCTGGAGCTCCATCTTGTGCCGGTCCGCCTGGTCAGCCAGCTCCTTGACCAGGCGGTCACGCTCCTGGGCCACCTTACTGCACTCCTCCTCATTGGCGTCCAGCAAGGTTTGGGCTTTGCCTAGCTGCTGCTGCAGGGCGGCGTTGGCTTCTACAAAGACAAGAAAGAGAAGATAGCCAGAAAAATAACAAGAGAAAAAAGTAGTTGCCGGAAGATCTGACCCGACTTCTTAGCAGTCGGCCTGAATCCCGGGGGCTACACCTCATGGGTGCGCTGGCGCACCCCCACGAGAATAAGGATGGAGTGCTTACTCCGGCTCTCGGCCAAATCAGTGGTCCGCTTGGCCACATCCCGGACATGGGAGTTGAAGGCGGCCGCGCGAATGTTGTGGTAATCCTGCAACAAAGGCAAAAGAAGGAAAGAACCCTGCTCAGCAACTAGCCCGGAACTCGGGGGCTAAACCCAGTGGGTGCGCTGGCACGCCCCCATGAAAGATCACAAGAATCAAAAACAAGCAATCAAGAGACATACCCGAATGGTGGTACGCATCGCCAAGAACTCCTTTGTGTACTGCTGGAGGGCGGCGCCTTGGGCCTGAAGATGGGCCTGGACGTCATGTGCGGCCCAGTTCAGCACACTCTGAATGACGGTGCCCCGGAGTCCGGATCACAGGGGTCACCCCCACCAGCAGCTCGTCGCCGACCAGCGGCGTGAGTGGCACGTCAGGCCGACTGCCATGAGCTTCGATAGTCGGTGCTTGCAGGGGGCCTCCGCCCCCAAGCCGACGGCGTTGCCTCCTCCCATCTCCATGATAGGTTGTTCGTCACCGGCTCCTCCAGGCGACGCCTGGATCTCTGGCGCAAGTGGCGCGGTGCGCAGAGGGATGATGAGCTGTGGAGCCCGATGGTGGATCGCCTCCTCCTCCTGCGCCTTGGCGGCTGCGTCCGCCTGCTCCTTGGCCACGACGTCGTCTTGAGCCTTGGCTGCCGCATCGGCCTCCTCCTGCGACGCCTTGGCCGCGTCCGCCTTTTGCCGCTCCGCCTCCTCCCACTCCTCACGTGCCTCCCGCGCATTCCTCTCTGTCGCCTCCGGGAGGTCAGCGAGCGGATCCATGCGACGGGTGTTGGCGGAGCCCTCCGCCGCCCCGATGACGGAAGTAGAGGCGGACCGCTCAAGAGAGAGCAGGGCCCTATTCAAGCAAGATAAGGGGAAGCTCAGAATGAGTTTGCAAGAAAGAAGAAAAGGAAAACGCAAGAGAAATCAAGCACTCATGTGGACACCATCGGGGGCTGCTTCGGGGTCCTTTGGAACTGGGCCGCCTTCACGGCAGCCTCCCGCCACTTAGTCGCAGCGGCCGTGTTCTTCGGCTTCTTCGGTCGGCTGCCGAACAGCAGCGAGTCGGGTCGGCGCTTTGGTGCGCCGCCTAGTGCAGTCGGTGCGGCTGAGGAGCTCACGCCTGCCTTCTCGGGGCCACGCGGATGGCGCGGCTCGGCCTCTTCCTCGTCATCATCTAGCCAATCCTCGACGCTGCCTCCTCCGAAGCCGCCTGCTCCGCCACCACCACCTGTGGCATCATCCTCCTCCATGGCAGCCGCCCCCAAGTCGGGGTCGTCCACGTCACTCACTGACCGGTCCGGCAGGTACTCATGACCTTGCTCCAGGGCATCGGCCGCCGACTAGGATGTGAGGATCTGCATCGTGACCGACTGATCAGGCGGAAGCAAAACCTGGCAAATAAAGAAGGAAAAGAGTTGAGGACTCACCGCGGGCGGCAGGTCAGCGTGGGAGTTGTTGGGGAATGTAGTAATTTCAAAAAAAAAATCCTACGCACATGCAAGATCATGGTGATGCATAGCAACGAGAAGGGAGAGTGTTGTCTACGTACCCTCATAGATCGGAAGTGGAAGCGTTAGCACAATGCGGTTGATGTAGTCATACGTCTTCACGATCCGGCCGATCCAAGTACCGAACGCACGGCACCTCCAAGTTCAGCACACGTTCAGCTCGATGACGTCCCGCGAACTCTGATCCAGCAGAGCTTCACAGGAGAGTTCCGTCAGCACGATGGCGTGGTGACGGTGATGATGTTGCTACCGATGCAGGGCTTCGCCTAAGCACCGCTATGATATGACCGAGGTGGAATATGGTGGAGGGGGGCACCGCACACGGCTCGGAGAGATCAACTGATCAACTTGTGTGTCTATGGGGTGCCCCCTGGCCACGTATATAAAGGAGTGGAGGAGGGGAGGGCCGGCCCTCTCTATGGCATGCCCTAGGGGAGTCCTACTCCCACCGGGAGTAGGATTCCCCCTTTCCTAGTAGAACTAGGAGCCCTTCCAAGTAGTAGGAGTAGGAGGGAAGGAAAGGGAAGGGAAAAGGAGAAGGAAGGAAGTGTGCGCCCCCTCCTTAGTCCAATTCGGACCAGCCCATGGGGAGGGGTGCGGCCACCCTTTGAGGCCTTTCTCTCCTTTCCCGTATGGCCCATTAAGGCCCAATACGAATTCCCATAACTCCCCGATACTCCCGAAAATACCTGAATCACTCGGAACCTTTTCGATGTCCGAATATAGTCGTCCAATATATCGATCTTTACGTCTCGACCATTTCGAGACTCCTCGTCATGTCCCCGATCTCATCTGGGACTCCGAACTCCTTCGGTACATCAAAACACATAAACTCATAATATAACCGTCATCGAACTTTAAGTGTGCGGACCCTACGGGTTCGAAAACTATGTACACATGACCGAGACATGTCTCCGGTCAATAAGCAATAGCGGAACCTGGATGCTCATATTGGCTCCTACATATTCTACGAAGATCTTTATCGGTCAGACCGCATAACAACATATGTTGTTCCCTTTGTCATCGGTATGTTACTTGCCCGAGATTCGATCGTTGGTATCTCAATACCTAGTTCAATCTCGTTACCGGCAAGTCTCTTTACTCGTTCCGTAATACATCATCCCGCAACTAACTCATTAGTTGCAATGCTTGCAAGGCTTATAGTGATGTGCATTACCGAGTGGGCCCAGCGATACCTCTCCGACAATTGGAGTGACAAATCCTAATCTCGAAATACGCCAACCCAACAAGTACCTTCGGAGACACCTGTAGAGAACCTTTATAATCACCCAGTTACGTTGTGACGTTTGGTAGAACACAAAGTGTTCCTCTGGTAAACGGGAGTTGCATAATCTCATAGTCATAGGAACATGTATAAGTTATGAAGAAAGCAATAGCAACAAACTAAACGATCAAGTGCTAAGCTAATGGAATGGGTCAAGTCAATCACATCATTCTCTTAATGATGTGATCCCGTTAATCAAATGACAACTCATGTCTATGGCTAGGAAACATAACCATCTTCGTTTAACGAGCTAGTCAAGTAGAGGCATACTAGTGACACTCGGTTTGTCTATGTATTCACACATGTATTATGTTTCTGGTTAATACAATTCTAGCATGAATAATAAACATTTATCATGATATAAGGAAATAAATAATAACTTTATTATTGCCTATAGGGCATATTTCCTTCAGTCTCCCACTTGCACTAGAGTCAATAATCTAGTTCACATCACCATGTGATTTAATACCAATAGTTCACATCAACATGTGATTAACACCCATAGTTCACATCAACATGTGACCAACACCCAAAGGGTTTACTAGAGTCAATAATCTAGTTCACATCGCTATGTGATTAACACCCAAAGAGTACTAAGGTGTGATCATGTTTTGCTTGTGAGAGAAGTTTAGTCAACAGGTCTGCCACATTCAGATCCATGAGCATTTTGCAAATTTCTATGTCAACAATGCTCTGCACGGAGCTACTCTAGCTAATTGCTCCCACTTTCAATATGTATCCAGATTGAGATTTAGAGTCATCTGGATCAGTGTCAAAATTTGCATTGACGTAACCCTTTACGACGAACCTTTTTGTCACCTCCATAATCGAGAAACATATCCTTATTCCACTAAGGATAATTTTGACCGCCTGTCTAGTGATCTACTCCTAGATCACTATTGTACTCCCTTGCCAAACTCTAGGCAGGGTATACAATAGGTCTGGTACACAGCATGGCATACTTTATAGAGCCTATGGCTGAGGCATAGGGAATGACTTTCATTCTCTCTCTATCTTCTGCCGTGGTTGGGTTTTGAGTCTTACTCAACTTCACACCTTGTAACACAGGCAAGAACTCCTTCTTTGACTGTTCCATTTTGAACTACTTCAAAATCTTGTCAAGGTATGTACTCATTGAAAAACTTATCAAGCGTCTTGATCTATCTCTATAGATCTTGATGCTCAATATGTAAGCAGCTTCACCGAGGTCTTTCTTTGAAAAACTCCTTTCAAAACTTCCTTTATGCTTTGCAGAATAATTCTACATTATCTCCGATCAACAATATGTCATTCACATATACTTATCAGAAATGTTGTAGTGCTCCCACTCACTTTCTTGTAAATACAGGCTTCACCGCAAGTCTGTATAAAACTATATGCTTTGATCAACTTATCAAAGCGTATATTCCAACTCCGAGATGCTTGCACCAGTCCATAGATGGATCGCTGGAGCTTGCATATTTTGTTGGTACCTTTAGGATTGACAAAACCTTCTGGTTGCATCATATACAACTCTTCTTTAATAAATCCATTAAGGAATGCAGTTTTGTTTATCCATTTGCCAGATTTCATAAAATGCGGCAATTGCTAACATGATTCGGACAGACTTAAGCATAGATACGAGTGAGAAACTCTCATCGTAGTCAACACCTTGAACTTGTCAAAAACCTTTTTTGCGACAATTCTAGCTTTGTAGATAGTAACACTAATATCAGTGTCCCTCTTCCTCTTGAAGATCCATTTAATCTCAATGGCTCGCCGATCAATGGGCAAGTCAATCAAAGTCCATACTTTGTTCTCATACATGGATCTCATCTCAGATTTCATGGCCTCAAGCTATTTCACGGAATCTGGGCTCATCATCGCTTCCTCATAGTTCATAGGCTCATCATGGTCAAGTAACATGACCTCCAGAACAGGATTACCGTACCACTCTGGTGCGGATCTCACTCTGGTTTACCTACGAGGTTCGGTAGTAACTTGATCTGAAGTTACATGATCATCATCATTAGCTTCCTCACTAATTGGTGTAGTAGTCACGGGAACAGATTTCTATGATGAACTACTTTCCAATAAGGGAGCAGGTACAGTTACCTCATCAAGTTATACTTTCCTCCCACTCACTTCTTTCGAGAGAAACTCCTTCTCTAGAAAGGATCCATTCTCAGCAATGAATATATTGCCTTTGGATCTGTGATAGAAGGTGTACCCAACATTTTCTTTTGGGTATCCTATGAAGATGCACTTCTCCGATTTGGGTTTGAGCTTATCAGGTTGAAACTTTTTCACATAAGCATTGAAACCTCAACTTTAAGAAACGACAGCTTAGGTTTCTTTGCCAAACCATAGTTCATACGGTGTCGTCTCAACGGCTTTAGATGGTGCCCTATTTAATGTGAATGTAGCTGTCTCTAATGCATAACCCCAAAACGATAGTGGTAAATCGGTAAGAGACATCATAGATCGCACCATATCTAATAAAGTACGGTTGCGACGTTCGGACACACCATTATACTGTGGTGTTCCAGGTGGCGTGAGTAGTGAAACTATTTCACATTATTTTAACTAAAGGCCAAACTCGTAACTCAAATATTTTCCTTCTGCGATCATATCGTAGAAACTTTTATTTTTGTTACGATGATTCTCCACTTCACTCTGAAATTCTTCGAACTTTTCAAATGTTTCAGACTTGTGTTTCATCAAGTAGATATACTCATATCTACTCAAATCATCTTTGAAGATCAGAAAATAATGATACCTGCTGCGAGCCTCAATATTCATCGGACCACATACATCAGTATGTATGATTTCCAACAAATCTGTTGCTTGCTCCATTGTTCTAGAGAACGGAGTCTTAGTCATCTTGCCCATGAGGCATGGTTCGCAAGCATCAACTGATTCATAATCAAGTGATTCCAAAAGCCCATCAGCATGGATTTTCTTCATGCGCTTTGCACCAATATGACCTAAACGGCAGTGCCACAAATAAGTTGCACTATCATTATTAACTTTGCATCTTTTGGTTTCAATATTATGAATATGTGTATCACTACGATCGAGATCCAACGAACCATTTTCATTGGGTGTGTAACCATATAAGATTTTATTCATGTAAACAGAACAACAATTTATTCTCTTACTTAAATGAATAACCGTATTGCAATAAACATGATCAAATCATATTCATGCTCAATGCAAACACCAAATAACACTTATTTAGGTTCAACGCTAATCCCAAAAGTATAGGGAGTGTGCGATGATGATCATATCAATATTGGAACCACTTCCAACACACATCATCACTTCACCCTTAACTAGTCTCTGTTCATTCTGCAACTCCCGTTTCGAGTTACTACTCTTAGCAACTGAACCAGTATCAAATACCGAGGGGTTGCTACGAACGCTAGTAAAATACACATCAATAATCTGTATATCAAATATACCTTTTTTCACTTTGCCATCCCTCTTATCCGCCAAATACTTGGGGTAGTTCCGCTTCCAATGACCAGTCCCTTTGCAGTAGAAGCACTCAGTTTCGGGCTTAGGTCCAGACTTGGTTTTTCACTTGAGCAGCAACTTGCTTGTCGTTCTTCTTGAAGTTCCCCTTTCTTCCCTTTGTCCCTTTACTTGAAACTAGTGGTTTTGTTTACCATCAACACTTGATGCTTTTCTTGATTTCTACCTTCATCGATTTCAGCATCGCGAAGAGCTTGGGAATCGTTTCTGTTATCCCTTGCATATTATAGTTCATCATGAAGTTCTACTAACTTGGTGATGGTGACTAGAGAATTCTGTCAATCACTATTTTATGTGGAAGATTAACTCCCACTTGATTCAAGCGATTGTAGTACCAAGACAATTTGAGCACATGCTCACTGCTTGAGCTATTCTCCTCCATCTTTTAGCTATAGAACTTGTTGGAGATTTCATATCTCTCAACTCGAGTATTTGCTTGAAATATTAACTTCAACTCCTGGAACATCTCATATGTTCCATGACGTTCAAAATGTCTTTGAAGTCCCGATTCTAAGCCGTTAAGCATGGTGCACTAAACTATCAAGTAGTCATCTGCATCTGCTCCTGCAATAGGTCTGTCACCTAGCGGTGCATCAAGGACATAATTTAGCTGTGCAGCAATGAGGATAACCCTCAGATCACGGATCCAATCCGCATCATTGCTACTAACATTTTTCAACTTAGTTTTCTCTAGGAACATATAAAAATTAAACGGGGAGCAACATCGCGAGCTATTGATCTACAACATAGATATGCTAATACTACCAGGACTAAGTTCATGATAAATTAAAGTTGAATTAATCATATTACTTAAGAACTCGCACTTAGATAGACATCCCTCTAATCATCTAAGTGATCACGTGATCCAAATCAACTAAACCATAACCGATCATCACGTGAAATGGAATAGCTTTCAATGGTGAACATCATTATGTTGATCATATCTACTATATGATTCATGCTCGACCTTTCGGTCTCAGTGTTCCGAGGCCATATCTGCATATGCTAGGCTCGTCAAGTTTAACCTGAGTATTCTGCGTGTGCAAAACTGGCTTGTACCCGTTGTAGATGGACGTAGAGCTTATCACACCCGATCATCACATGGTGTCTGGGCACGACGAACTTTGGCAATGGTGCATACTCAGGGAGAACACTTTTATCTTGAAATTTAGTGAGAGATCATCTTATAATGCTACCGTCAATCAAAGCAAGATAAGATGCATAAAAGATAAACATCACATGCAATCAATATAAGTGATATGATATGGCCATCATCATCTTGTGCTTGTGATCTCCATCTCCGAAGCACCGTCATGATCACCATCGTCACCGGCGCGACACCTTGATCACCATCGTAGCATCGTTGTCGTCTCGCCAATCTTATGCTTCCACGACTATCGCTACCGCTTAGTGATAAAGTAAAGCATTACAGCGCAATTGCATTGCATACAATAAAGCGACAACCATATGGCTCCTGCCAGTTGCCGATAACTCGGTTACAAAACATGATCATCTCATACAATAAAATTTAGCATCATGTCTTGACCATATCACATCACAACATGCCCTGCAAAAACAAGTTAGACGTCTTCTACTTTGTTGTTGCAAGTTTTACGTGGCTGCTACGGGCTTAGCAAGAACCGTTCTTACCTACGCATCAAAACCACAACGATAGTTTGTCAAGTTGGTGCTGTTTTAACCTTCGCAAGGACCGGGCGTAGCCACACTTGGTTCAACTAAAGTTGTAGAAACTGACACCCGCCAGCCACCTGTGTGCAAAGCACGGCGGTGAAACCAGTCTCGCGTAAGCGTACGCGTAATGTCGGTCCGGGCCACTTCATCCAACAATACCGCCGAACCAAAGTATGACATGCTGGTAAGCAGTATGACTTATATCGCCCACAACTCACTTGTGTTCTACTCGTGCATAACATCAACGCATAAAACCTGGCTCGGATGCCACTATTGGGAACGTAGTAATTTCAAAATTTTCCTACGCACACGCAAGATCATGGTGATGCATAGCAACCAGAGGGGAGAGTGTTATCTACATACCCTCGTAGACCGGAAGCGGAAGCGTTAGCACAACGTGGTTGATGTAGTCGTACGTCTTCACGATCCGACCGATCCAAGTACCGAACGCACGGCACCTCCGAGTTCAGCACACGTTCAGCTCGATGATGTCCCGCGAACTCCGATCCAGCAGAGCTTCACGGGAGAGTTCCGTCAGCACGACAGCGTGGTGACGGTGATGATGTTGCTACCGACGCAGGGCTTCGCCTAAGCACCGCTACGATATGACCGAGGTGGAATATGGTGGAGGGGGGCACCGCACATGGCTGGGAGAGATCAACTAATCAACTTGTGTGTCTATGGGGTGCCCCCTGGCCACGTATATAAAGGAGTGGAGGAGGGGAGGGCCGGCCCTCTCTATGGCGCGCCCTAGGAGAGTCCTACTCCCACCGGGAGTAGGATTCCCCCTTTCCTAGTAGAACTAGGAGCCCTTCCAAGTAGTAGGACTAGGAGGGAAGGAAAGGGAAGGGAAAAGGAGAAGGAAGGAAGGGTGCGCCCCCCTTCCTAGTCCAATTCGGACCAGCCCATGGGGAGGGGTGTGGCCACCCTTTGAGGCCTTTCTCTCCTTTCCCGTATGGCCCATTAAGGCCCAATACGAATTCCCGTAACTCCCCGGTACTCCCGAAAATATCCGAATCACTCGGAACCTTTCCGATGTCCGAATATAGTCGTCCAATATATCGATCTTTACGTCTCGACCATTTCGAGACTCCTCGTCATGTCCCCGATCTCATCTGGGACTCCGAACTCCTTCGGTACATCAAAACACATAAACTCATAATATAACCATCATCGAACTTTAAGCGTGCGGACCCTACGGGTTCGAGAACTATGTAGACATGACCGAGACACGTCTCCGGTCAATAACCAATAGCGGAACCTGGATGCTCATATTGGCTCCTACATATTCTACAAAGATCTTTATCGGTCAGACCGCATAACAACATACGTTGTTCCCTTTGTCATTGGTATGTTACTTGCTCGAGATTCGATCGTCGGTATCTCAATACCTAGTTCAATCTCGTTACCAAGTCTCTTTACTCGTTCCGTAATACATCATCTCGCAACTAACTCATTAGTTGCATTGTTTGCAAGGCTTATAGTGATGTGCAATACCGAGTGTGCCCAGAGATACCTCTCCGACAATTGGAGTGACAAATCCTAATCTCGAAATACGCCAACCCAACAAGTACCTTCAGAGACTCCTGTAGAGCACCTTTATAATCACCCAGTTACGTTGTGACGTTTGGTAGCACACAAAGTGTTCCTCCGGTAAACGGGAGTTGCATAATCTCATAGTCATAGGAACATGTATAAGTTATGAAGAAAGCAATAGCAACAAACTAAACAATCAAGTGCTAAGCTAATGGAATGGGTCAAGTCAATCACATCATTCTCCTAATGATGTGATCTCGTTAATCAAATGACAACTCATGTCTATGGCTAGGAAACATAACCATCTTTGATTAACGAGCTAGTCAAGTAGAGGCATACTAGTGACACTCTGTTTGTCTATGTATTCACACATGTATTATGTTTCCGGTTAATACAATTCTAGCATGAATAATAAACATTTATCATGATAAAAGGAAATAAATAATAACTTTATTATTGCCTCTAGGGCATATTTCCTTCAGGAGTATGGTCGCTTGCCGAACTGCCACTCCGCATTCGGGAGCTTGCAGTTCGAGATGTGGTTCAATAGTCGGACCACCTCTGTGTTCGGCATCTCCTTGGTGCACATCCTGCACGGGTCTTGATGCCCGCTCATCCGGCTGATCATGTGAGGCCGGAATTGGAGAGGGAGGACTCGGCGCACCACGAAGGCGGTCAACAAGTCCGACGCCTTGAGGCCCTCCGACTCCGTCATCACCTTGAGCTGGGCGATGGCGGCGGTGGAGGTGGCCGATAGCGTCTTCGGCTTGAAAGTCCAGTTGGTGCGGGGCTCAGCCGACGGGCCGGCTGTGTAAGCCGGTAGGTTGACGAAGTCCTGCGTCGGGTGGACATTCTTGATGTAGAAATAAGATTTTTGCCACAGTTTGACCAACTATCACAAGTTGATGACCGGGAAGCAGTTCCCGGCACCCAGACCTCGCACTGCGACGAAGGCTCCGCACTGAGCCGCCTCCTTGGCGACGGTGTCGAGCTTGGTGTAGAAAAACTCCCCCCAAAGCTCGAGGATGGGGAGAACGCCGAGGTAACCCTCGTAGAGCGTGACAAAGGCGGACAGCAGCACCACCGTGTTCGATGTGAGCTGGTGCGGCTGGAGTCGATAGAATTGGAGGAAGGAGCGGGAGAAATTGCTTGCCGGTAGGCTGAGGCCGCGAAGGAAGTGCGACCAGCAGACGACGCGTTCGCCCTCCTCCGGCACCGACGAGATCTCCATCTCGCATGGAATGCGTACCTGTACGTAGCCCTCGTCGGGCAGCCGTTGCGTCTGGCAGAGGAAAGCGAGGTGATCCTCGTGAACATTGGAGCCGTCCCAGGCACTAGCCTGTTCGCGCGCCATGAGAGCTCGAGCCTGACGAAGGCGCGACGCGGCGACAAACGCACAAGCCCGCGGTGGAGCAGCGATGCTGCGGGGAGGATGTGCTTGGCGACGAGGGGTTGCGGCAGCACTTCAACGAAAGGCGGGAGTGCTGCGGCAGCAGTGAGGAGGAGAAGAAAGGAGAAGGGAGAGGAGGGTGCGTGTGCGTCTGCCACCCCCTCCTCCCCCTACTTATAGCCCCAGGCGGCGAAGCCGAGGAGGCGTGAATGTGGGGGGCGTGGGATTAACTGCGCCCACTCCCCCCATGATCCCGCGATTACCGCGCCCATAAAGGCACGTGTTAAGTGTCGCAGGAGCCCAACCGCTCGCCTCTGCCATAGCGGATCCGCACGCGTGCCGAGGCCCTATAGTGGTAGGCCCCGGCCTGCGGCGACGTCCCGTCGCGCGTGTGGACTAGCAGGCTGACCCGGCCTGCTGGCGCCACATGGCGGGCAAGCAACGGGCGGCAGACCAACCATCCGGCCAGCATGCCGCCCGACTCATTGCAAACGTTTCAAAAATACCAGGCGCCCTACCTGGTCATGGTCGACTCCTACCAATCGGCACCTCGGAAGACGGACGAGTCACGACAACCAGACCACTTGGAGTAAGAAGTTGTTGAGGCTCCTCGCCTCTCAGCCACGGCACCCCACCAGCTTCGGGGACTACTGTCGGAGTAAATAACCACGGGTAGCCTCATCAGCTCCCCATGGTGATTCAAGACATCGGGGCCGGCTGCGCCCCTCAAGCCTCAAGGACGAAGAGCCGCCTTCTCGTGGCCGGCTGGTCCATACGGCCGACTGCTAGAGGGCGGCAGTCCCCAGAAGGCAGCCATGAGGTGGGCCGACTCCTAGCAGGCGGCCTCCAGAGAGGCCGACACTTAGAAGGCGGGCCCCCTCCGTACCCTTGAAGTTTGCACCACATAACTACGACGAGATAGGACGTGGCTACAGTGCAGCCTGCCACCCCCGAATCCAAGGCAGAGCGTGGCCATAGTGCAGCATACCGAGCGGACCTCCCCTGCCCGGCGCGACACTGTTGCCATGCAACCCATGACATCACCCATGGCAGAGATGGCCATGCTCCCACTACGGGTTGTCGGTACGGCCCGTAGATGGCAGGCCCACCTGTCCGTGAGAAGCCAGAAGGCAGCAAGCCCTGACTAGTCGGGATGGGGGAGGCTGGCTTCCAGCAGGCGGCCCTCCCCCTCCCTCGGAGTTCGTGCACCATTAATCAAAAGAGACTGGGAGTGGCTACAGTGAACGCCCACCAGGCGGCAGCACTGTAGACATGCTCTCCCTGACAAAGCATGCATCATCAGTGGCGCACCCATAGTACTTAGCAAACGGCAGGACCCGCAAGCAACGGGTGCGGCCTCTCCGTGAAGTACGAGACAGCCGGCGAGACCCACCAGGCGGCGGGCCCCAGCGGGCGGCGGAAAAGCCGGCAACCATCGATACTAACAGTCGGGTCCTACACCCGCCGGATTACCATTGTATCCCTGGGGGGTAGGCCTATATAACCCCTCCCCCC